>NC_057731.1:23098804-23146830 GCF_004010195.1 Chiloscyllium plagiosum | reverse complement strand
TTAAAGGATTGGACATTCTGGAGGCAGGAAACATGTTTCCGCTGATGGGTGAGTGCTGAACCAGAGGACACAGCTTAAAAATACTGGGTAGACCATTTAGGACAGAGCTCAGGAGGAACTTCTTCACCCAGAGAGTGGTGGCTGTGTGGAATGCTCTGCCCCAGAGGGCAGTGGAGGCCCACTCTCTGGATTCATTTAAGGAGGAGTTGGATAGAGCTCTCAAAGATAGTGGAATCAAGGGTTATGGAGACAAGGCAGGAAGAGGATACTGATTAGGAATGATCAGCCATGATCATATTGAATGGCGGTGCAGGCTCGAAGGGCTGAATGGCCTACTCCTGCATCTATTGTCTATTGTCTATTGTCTATTATCTAACCTTGCTGATCAGTCTCCCATGGGAAACCTTATCGAACATCTTACTGAAGTCCATATAGATCACATCTACCACTCTGTCCTCATCAATCCTCTTTGTTACTTCCTCAAAAAACTCAATCAAGTTTGTGAGACATGATCTCGCACGCACAAAACCATGTTGACCATCCCTAATCAGTCCTTGCCTTTCCAAATACATGTACATCCTGTCCCTCAGGATTCCCTCCAACAACCTGCCCACCACTGACGTCAGACTCACTGGTCTATAGTTCTTTGGCTTGTCCTTACCACACCTCTTAAACAGTGGCACCACGTTAGCCAACCTCCAGTCTTCCAGCACCTCACCTGTGACTATCGATGATACAAATATCTCAGCAATGAGGCCCAGCAATCACTTCCCCAGCTTCCCACAGAGTTCCAGGGTACACCTGATCAGATCTTGGGGATTTATCCACTTATATGCGTTTCAAGACATCCAGCACTTCCTCCTCTGTAATATGGACATTTTGCAAGATGTCACCGTCTATTTCCCTATAGTCTATATCTTCCATATCCTTTTCCACAGTAAATACTGATGCAAAATACTCATTTAGTATTTCTCTCATTTTCTGCAGCTCCAGACAAAGGGCCCTATTCTCTCCCTAGAACATAAGAGTACAAGAGCAAGAAGACGACATTGAACTTGTGTAAGACATTTGTTAGGCCTTAGATGGAGCATTGTGTACAGTTCTGGGAGCCACATTGTAGGAACGATGTGAACACAGTGGATAGAGTGCAGAAATGGTTTACAAGAATGGTTCCAGTGATGAGAAACCTCAACTATGAGGATCCATTGAAGAAGTTAGGACTTCTGCTTGGAGAGAAGAAGGCTGAGAGGAGATCTGATTGAGGTTTTCAAACTCATGAGTGGGTGGATAAATAGAGAGAAACTGTTCCTGCTTGTAAAAGGAACAAGAACAAGAAGGCACAGATATAAAGTGATCTGCAAAAGCAGGAAGGCTGAGATGAAGAAAATCTTTTTCACTCAGTGAGTAGTTAAGGTATTGGGGTAGTTAGGGCAGAATAATTAGGTTCGGAGGGTGTGTTCCTGTGCTGCATTGAATTGTATTGTATTGAATTCCCTGCCTCGAAGTATGGTGGAGGGAGTTTCAATTATGCATTCACAAGATCATTGGATGATTATTTGGATGAAAATAATATGCAAGGCTATGGGGGAGAAAGGATGAAATTAGCACTAGGTACTGATTCTTGATCCATTGTAGATATGATGGGCTGAATGGCCTCCTTCTGCACCATGATAACTCTGTGATTCCGTGACTTACACTTGAGCAAAATGACTATGGATCAAAAGAAATGCATTCACAATCTCTGCAAGGAATGAAGAGATATGGACCAAGGGCTGGCAGAAGGGATTAGTTTAATTTGGCGTTATGTTCGACATAACATCATGGGCCAACAGGCCTGTTCCTGTGCTGTATGTTCTATGTTCATGTGTGAGAAAATGACAAAATATGTTCCAATTGCCTTCTGACATGTTAAGCCAGTGGTAAATGTGACAGTTAACCAATATTGCATGTGATTGAAACAACTGACAACCAACAGTGCCATTAGCGATGTTCAGCATTTGTAAAGGAAATTGAAACATAAATAATTGAAGCTTGTCTCTCTGGTCAACTACCCCAAAAAGCACTTGTAGTTAGTAAGATCACTATTGCTTTCAGACTTCAGGGCTCCAAAAATTGAGGTTGTCAACAGTAACTATCAAACTCCAAGTTCAACTCTTGTGAACACTGTTCATTCCTCACATTCCAGATTGTCACGTGTAAGGCAATTGCAACCATATCAGACTGTTGTAACGGATCCAAAGAATGTTTCCACTGGGTTTGTGCTTACCCATACCAGACAGAATGTGCAATTCCTGGAAAACAGTGTAAAGCTTGTGGAAAACTTGACCACTTTGCTTTTTTCCTCATTCATCAACAAAATCAACTGCTCAGATCATTATCAGCATTGGTAACACAGCAAAACATGGTGAGAGATTGCAGCCAATGCAGAGGGGTGACCCCTCAGATACTTATGTCATTTCTTTCCAGCATAGCAACCAGCCACCATTGGCTTTTTGGATGTAAATGTTGTCACAGCGCCTGTCAGTGTCCTGGCAGAACAAAACTGAACAAATTTCAGATTTGCCCTATTCTCTCCAAATTGGGGAACACCAAAACATATGCTTACAACAACGCTAGGCCACTGAAAATTCTCAGGACTTTTGAAACCTTAGTCTCATTGAAGGACACTATTCTCAACAGAGCACAATGCTTTCTTCTCTATCATACGCAAGGGATGTCACACTGTTACCAGTTTCACACAAAAACAGGTCTGATTTCAGTCACATACATGACTCCTATGCATTCCAATCAATATTCTCAAATTATATAGGGGCAGCACAGTGGCACAGTGGTTAGCACTATTGCCTCACAGCACCAGAGACCCGAGTTCAATTCTTGATTTGGGCGACTGCACGTTCTCCTCATGCTTATGGGGATTTCTGCTGCGTGCTCAGTTTTCTCCCACAGTTCAAAGATGCGCAGGTTAGGTGGATTGGACATGCTAAATTGCTCATCGTGACCAGGGACTTGCAGGCTCGGTGGATTGGCCATGGGGAATGTGAGCTTCTGGCGATAGGCTTGTGGGAATGTAGTTGGGTCTGGATGGGATGTTCTTCAGAGGGTTAGTGCAGACCTGATGGGAAAAATGGCCTCTGTCTGCTTTGCAGGAGTTCTGTGATATGCAAGGAGGAAGTGAGGATTGCAGATGCTGGTGATCAAAGTGAAAAAGTGTGGCAACTGAAAAGCACAGTTGGTCAGGCAGCATCCAAGAGGTGGAAGAATCGATGTTCTGGACATATACTCTTCAGCAGGAGCATTCCTGACGAATGGCTTATGCCCGAAACGCTGTTTCACCAGCTTTTTGGATGCCGCCTGACCTCCTATGCTTTTTCAGCGCCACACTTTTCGATTCTATGATACGCTGACTGCTTCACTTCTATCATAAACTGGAAGGTGTTACATACAAGTTGCTTCTCCACACTAATTTTCCCCTAGTTGTCCATCATTCAGAAAGCAAAGAAGGAGCTCAAGTTTGTATTTGGAGTTGACATTATTGAGAACGTTCGAGATTCGTTTACCCCTTGGGTTTAACTAATACACATTATCAAGAAACAGATTAGAATCTGCATTGATATGCAATCACCAAAAGAAACCATACAATAAGAAAAAAACTTTTGACACTGATAATTAATGGTATCATAAAGAAAAAGAATGGTGCTGAACGCTTTGCTAGGCCAACCTCATTGCAGACCAATGCAGACTTGAAATTGCAGAATAATTAAGGTATCTTACAGTATTCTCCACTTACATCAGGCTTTTTCATTACAAGGCTCTACTTTGCAGTCAGCTTAGGAGCTGAGATACTTCAGCATATTATTCAGTCAGCACATCAAGGATTTGAAGGCACAATGAGGACCAGTTTTTGTGTTAACATACGATCACCACAGCAAGTCGTATAATGGCAAATATGTTTGACACTAACAACTGATTAAAAAGCTGTACATGCAGTTGCAGCTAAGAGGAAATCATGGAAGCAAGAGTTGTGTTACAATCTTCAGAATTTCAGAACAACTCCCCACTCAACTATTGTAAAAAAAATCCAGATACACTCACCTTTGCACATTCTATGCACAGGCGGAATCTTGAGCTGCCTGATGGGATAATAATCTGCATGAACGGAAACAAGATTGAGAACAGAAGGATTTAATAAAAACAAGTGCAGAATGAAAAACGAAATGTAGAGCTATGCCTCTAAATCCAAGAGATAAATTGCTTTTGAAGTGTGATGGTTATGTTGAAAAGCAAACAACTGCGTATGACATACAATCTTACTATTGAGAGAAAACATCCATTGTACATAAGTGATAATGTTATAAATTGAACTATTTTCAGTTGATGGACAACTTTTTCACCTAGTTGTATATGACAGTATGTTGTCAATTTAAGAGAAATGTTTGCGTATGTAATAGTGTTGCTGAAGTTGAATTTTTAACTTGTGCCTTAGTTTATTGTCACACTTTTGAAAACAAATCATTGAAGCATTCAGTGCCTCTCGTTTACAAAGAAGGGGAGAGATGTATTGTATTGAAAATTACAATCTGCAATTTGTCCACTTAAGGCTAGCATACAAGCACTTACCAGCCCATGGAATATAAACATAAAAGTGAAAAAGAATTTATGTTTTAACAGCATGTGCAATAGCTTTGATTCTGAATTTTTGTCATTGTGTATCTTACTGTTTCTTTCCAAGAGCCTCAGATTAGTAAATTCCTAAATGCAGACTTGGGAGGAGCAGAGGATGTGAGAGAACATGAGAACATATGAAAGAAGAGCAGGAGTAAGCTAGCTGGCCCTTTGAGCCTGCTCCATCATCAAATAAAATCATGGCTGATCTTTTCATGGCCTCAGCTCCACTTACCCACCCTCTCAGCGTACCCCTTGGCAGCCTCAACTAATTCACTGGGCAGGGAATTACAACCCTTTGGGTGAAGAGGTTCCTCCTCAACCCTCCTTAAATCTGCTTACCCCTTACTTTGAGGCTATGCCCCCTAATTCTATAGAGACCTTGGTATTCATGTCCACAGGCAATCAAAGTTAGCAGGACAGGGAGATCAGGGATTATCTAGACATATTGGATACTTTCCTTCTTTGAGCAAGATATTGAATACAAGAGCAAAGATACAATGCTGGAACTGGTTCAAGTTCAGCGGAAATTTTGTGTACAGCTCTGGTCACCAAGAAGGACAAAAAGGCTTTAGAGAGGGGTGCAGAGGGGATGTACAGGAATATTGCCATGGCTTGAAAATTGCAGGCATGAGAAATATTGGCTAGGATTGTTTTCTCTCAGATAGATGAAGCTGAGGGATGACCTAATTGAGGAGTAAAGAATAATGAGGGATTTGGATGGAGTTGACAGGCAAAACTTGTTTCCCCTAACAGAGATGTCGAACACTAGACAGCAAAGATTTCAAGCAATTGGTAGAAGGATTAGAAGAAATGCTTTTCACCCAGAGGATGGTAAGTGTTTAGAATTTGCTGTCCAGTTTGGCTATGTACTGCCAGAATTCTACTCCCTGAATCCCCATTGAACATTCTGAAATATGTAACCTTATCTAAATGTACATTGCACAACCCAGAGTTCTCTATCAAGGTATGAAATTGATCTTCTTGTGAAGCACCCTAGCATGCTCTGTCAGGGTATTACATGAGCCTTCACTGTGATTGATGTAAGGGCTCAGATTTACACTTAATGAGATGGTGTTCCTTCTGACATTGATAATCTGAAATGGGCATCACCATGACAGATATCCATGTGGTTGTGCTTCAAATGAAAAGACAACATCGAAAGAGAGAACAATTACATCATCACCCACAAGCTCAGCAAAAAAGCAACCTCCAATGACTGTACAAAGCAGGTGAAGATACATGGAGACACAGGTGACCCCTGCAGCTCCCGACCTTGCTATCATTTTCTACAATTCTCAGAAGGACAGTGCAGACACAGATTAAGGATGTCCCGGGCCACCATCACTGAACTGCAGTATCTGCAGGACCAGGAGAACTGGATAGCTATTCCATCCCAATTTGTATGCCAACTATAAGCCAAGAAACCTTATAATTTGCTCCTTAATTTTGATTAGTGCCATGTTTTAACTGAGATGGGATATAGCTGCAGGCTAAAAGTAATTCTAAAATTTTGTTGCAGCCAACCCAGAGGACTATAAAGAGAGGAGCCGATGCACCCCTGACCATAAATATATATGATTTACTACTAAACTGATTATTTTACACAAACAAAACTATCAAATGATTCAGAACAGTTGATCTGAAGCTTTTTTCAACCATCAGATTACTGACAGGTGGAGCAAGACTTATTGAAAAATGATAATTTCCTTGGTCACAAGCTCACAACACATTTAAATGCCTGAAACAGCATATTTTAATGCAAAGAAAACAACATAAACAATCATGTTCTTTAACATTATCCACTTACTTTCACTCATGGAAGGTTTTACATGTGATGATGCAAATAAGCTTGGGGAGAAACTTGAAACTAATCTTAACTTTAGCAAAATAGTACAATTTCAGCCTGATTGTACTCGAAGTTTGTCTTAATTTTACTTGTATCTTTAGACCAAATAGTTTAATTGTTATAAGGAAGAGACTGCTCAGAAATGAGTTACAGTTTTATTGTGGAATTTTGGAATTAGGCCAGCAGTTTAAAGTTAATGCCCAAGATTGAGTCATCAGTTTAAAATTCTTTTACATCTCTAGCAAAATTGGACTCTTTCTATGTGCATCTTTCTCAACCATTTTCTTTGAAATTTAAAAGCAAACACTTGAAAGTAGCATTCCTGTCATATTTTACCTCAAAATTCAACGGCCTGTGATACAAGCATTTAAAAGAAACATTAATAATTATGGTTCTAGCTTGTGAAATGGCACGCTTCAGATTGTGAAAATGGTGGCACGGTGGCACAGTGGTTAGCACTGCTGCCTCACTGTGCCTGAGACCTGGGTTCAATTCCCCTCATTACTGATGCGATGAGGGGAAAGTAGTATGAAAGATGTCACTCTGAGCCTTGGCTGACTGAGGTGTCATGAATCTGACTCAGCAAAACATTTTAGTTGCAAGTGGGGAGAGTTCAACCCTTGTTTCCATTGGTGAATGTTTTGTTCTCAAACAAGGCTTTACTTTAGTATAAAATACCATTGATTCTAAGGAGACAAGAGATCATCTGACTGACACAGTATCCTTGTCATGTGTAATTATTGACACTCCTACACAATCAATGCAAGTAATCGTAAGAAATCTCTGTAGATCAGATTGGCCTATTTGCACAGAAATAGATAGTGACAAATCAAAGAATAGCTCAAAATAAAAGATGTGTAACTTCAATATAAAATGTTAAATTCCCAGAGTTTTCGAAGACAAGCTTAAATCCTATCCAAAATCATAGCTTTTTTTAGGAAATGCTTTAAGTAGCCAGTTAATCCAAACAAACTTCCCAGTGGAGTGCATTTTTGAAGAATATTTACTGTGTAGATAAATAGTAACAATTTGAAAAAGAGGACTCAGCTTTAATATTGACATATTAAAGAAAAGATGCAATGTATTAAAAAAACTAACTTCTGGATAATTTAAGTTCCAACTACCAACGGGAAAGTTTAGATTTTTTTCTATTTTAAGTGTTTTTCTTCTATGGATTAAATGTCAAGCTTGAAAAATTATAGTTTAAATAGTGTCACATCTTGACATAAAGTAGAGGATGTTTCAAGCATGATTTAAAGAGTGCTTTTCAATGCCCTGCTTTTGGTATGGAGATATGAATAACTTAGGCAGCTTGTTATTTCTATAAATATCTTTCAGCAACCTCAGAAGTACAAACGCAGTGTATCTTCAGTTTGAAGTGTGGCATAAATCTTTGCATGAACTAAATTTTCACAGTTGCCTCCCACCACTCTAGAAGCTACATAAGGAACTTTTGCATCAGTGTACAAATATCTTGTCAGTGTACAAATATCTGAGAAGCTGATGCTAGATCCAATTTTTTTTTAAATAAAATGTTTTATTGAACTAGTTGGGTTTTTATGCTAAAGTGCATTTTCTTGCTCACTTTTACCTTTGTTTTTATTTCCAGAGTTTTCAACTCCTGCATCCAAAATCTCAATCTACCATGAGGGGTTTGAACTTGTGTTCTTCCCTTGCTCAGTCCAAGCCACTGAAACTAATAAATATCTACTGACTAAATGTTAAATTGCTCCCTCCTGTTTGACTTCGCCTTATTTGAAGGGCTCCCAGAGACACTTTGTTGCTATCGGATAGAGAAGTGGTTGTACAGAGATTCTGAACGGGGTCACATCTTCTCAATATGGTTACATTTTTAAGCTGGCTAATAGCTTGTTGGGTTAAGCTACACAATACCATTTTCTCAAGGGGAGTTAGGGATGGACAATAAATGCTTGCCTAGCTACTGACACTTCTGTCCCTTGAACAAATAAGAAAAGATTGCTTAGTCACCATAATCATAGATTTCCTACAGTGTGGAAGCAGGCTATTTGGCCCATTGAATTTGCAACAATACTCCAAACAACACCCCATTCAGACCCTCTGTGGGAAAAGATCTGCCAACCCACAATAGGCCCACAAAATCAAAATTGGCCAAACTGTACCAGAAACACCCAGAATTCCCAAGCAGGCTCACAAGCCAAATCAGACAGCCCACGCAGACACTTGAAGCTTGCCAACAATGACAGAGCACCACAGATATCTCAAAGGCCCAAGGACAGTTTCACAACCCAGCAATACCAAAGCCACACACAGAGCAGCTCAGACAGAGAGGGACCAGCAAGGACATGCTCCAAGAACAGAACAATGGAAGCACCTCACCACTTCAGAGGAGACGTTAACACCTACCTGGGAAAAGGAATGGAACCATCGATACTGTCAGGATGTTGCATTGTGTGAAGGAGCAGGACATTCATCCGATAACTGTTTTCCAATTGAACTGCTGTGCTCTTCCAGTACCACTAATCCAGAATCTGGTTTCCAGCATCTGCAGTCATTGTTTTACCTTGTAACTAGATTAGCCCATTTCCAGATACATTGTATTTTCTCCATTTCTTAATCAGCCTTACTGTGCAGCATTATTATTAAAAACTGGTCTCATCCTCAGCTCTGGGATGAGAAATTCTGATCTACCTGTGCAGACTGTCAGTTCTATGTCAGCCTAGTCAGTTTCTCTTCCAGCGATATTGCGTGCAATAAACTGTTTGTCAATTTCACTTTGAGGTGCGTTTTTGTGATCTCTAACCTATTGGGCAAATTTTTCTGACACCAACCCCCCCTATCCCCCCCCCCCCTCTCCCCCCAACCCTTGTAACCCACATTTGCCATAGCTAATTCATCTCGCTTGTACATCCCTGAACACTGCAGGGCAAATTAGCTTGGCCATTTCACCTAATCTGCACATCTTTGGACTGTGGAAGGAAACCCAAGCAGACACGAGAACATGTAAACTCCTCACAGGCAGTCACCTGAGGGTGGAATCAAACTTGGGTCCCTGGCACTGTGAGGCAGAAGTGCTACTTACTGAGCCACCGTGCCATGTATTTTGATGTTTTAAAAATGTTTTTGTAAAGGTTAGCATGTGCATCCTAATTGTTTGCATGCTTACAATTAATGTTGTTCAGGATAGGGATAATGGTTCTGTGTGGAGTTAAGTTACCGATAAAGTCCCCGAGGTAATGATATTAACAGCATTGCTCTTCCATTTTGATCGGAATGATTTAGACGAATGCCTTGGGGGATCTATTTACAAGTTTCTAGAAGATACAAAGGTTCGACAGGATTAGAAAGAGAACATAGAACTTAGAAAAATACAGCACAGAATAGGACCTTTGGCCCACGCTGTTGTACCGAGGTTTAATCCTAATGTAAAATATAACAACTTAACATACACACCCCTCAACTCACTGCTATCCATGTGCCTGTCCAGCAGTTGCTTATATGTCCCTAATGACTCTGCTTCCACCACCACAGCTGGCAACACATTCCATACATTCACAACTCTCTGCATAAAGAACCTACCTCTGACGTCTCCTCTATAGCTTTCTCCTAATATCTTAAAACTATGACTCCTTGTACCAGTCAATCCTGCCCTTCGAAAAAGTCTCTGGCTATTGACCCTATCTTTTCGATAGATAGTTCGATAAAATAAATTTTTAGGTGTGAGAATCATGATATGTAAACATCCCACATCTGATGGAGACGGTACAGGCTACACAAAAGCTTTGTGTGCTGCCTGTTTACCTCCCTGGCTTGGCATGGAACCAAACACTAAACACTCCAACTCAAGTAGAAGGCCCAACACTGTGTGTGGATAGTGCGGATTCAAATGACCTGTATTTCTGAAAGGCTGCTTGTACCTCTTTGAGGGGAGGTCTATTTTGATTGTAGTAGGTCTTGGCTCTGAATCAAATTATTCCTCATAAGGAATAAAAAGTACCAATAGAAGACAAGGGTAGAGAGAGGATTCCCAAATTCTGTAGTATGTGGGTACCTTTAAAACTGATTTTTTTTCTATTACTTCTTGTGTAGCATGAGGTATTATTTACAGTAGAATATAGTCTTCCCCTAATATAAACCGATTTCCAGGAAATAAAAATACAAGGAAGGTACAAAGGTCACAAGAATCACCAGGATCACCGAGGTCATGGTGCTCCATTGAACTGGTACCAAAGATTTATAACATTAATACAATTTATAACATTACTAACACTATATGTATCCTCTTCCTTTTTGGGAAAATAAGAAGTTTTAATCTTAGAAGGAATAGCAACTAACCTTCAGATGAAGATGGACAAGGGGCAATCGGCATCCTGACAACATGAGTAACTGTCTCATGGTCATTAGCCAAAGGTTTCAGACAAAAGTCTGACATTGCATAGATCACCTGCCCCAAAAATAAGGAACATTAATAGGGGAAGGTAAGAAGTGAGATAGAGAGAGTCCAAGGGTATCAATCACAACCTTCTTGGTAGAAGAGCAGGAATTTTCCTACATCAGCCTGTGGGAAATATAGAGACTGTGACCATCAAAGACTCCAGTACCAAAGCAGTGAAACATCAGAGACAAAAACCACATCACTGGGGTTCACTGCTTTTGCCTCTCCATCCTATGGAGCAGTTTTGGGATCAGAAAAGTGCTCCCATCTGTCCTGCGTATACATTTCCCCCCTTTCCCTAATTAAATAATGGATCGTATCTAAACTGACGTTTCTGAACAAACTTAATAATCCTCTAAAAATGATCGACTGCCTATATTTAGGTAGCTGTGCCCATAAAGCCCCCAAACTCTAATAGATGTGACATCGCAGGCCTTGGTTCAAGCAGGGAAGAAGTATTTTTTTTCCATAGGCCACCAGGAGGCCTTCAAAGCATGCTGTTGCACTCAAAAAGAAATAAGCACAGTACGTCAATAGTCTGATGAGGGAAGGGGCCATATTGGACCTGGTGTTGGGGAATGAGCCCGGCCAGGTTGTAGAAATTGTGGTAGGGGATTTCTTTGGGAACAGTGACCACAATTCTGTAAGTTTTAGAATATTCGTAGACAAAGATATGATTGGTCGCAAGGGAAGAGTACTAAACTGGGTAAGGCCAATTATATCAAAATTAGGCAGGAGGTGGGAAATGTGGATTGGACACAGCTATTTGAAGGGAAGTCCACATTTGATATGTGGGAGGCTTTCAAAGATAGGTTAAAGGTAGTGCAGGATAGGCATGTCCCATTGAAAGCAAAGAATGGGAAAGGCAAGATTCGTGAACCATGGATGACAGAAGAAATCATACGACTACCCAAGAGGAAAAGGGAAAAGTACATAAGGTCCAGGCAGCTAAGAGCAGAATGGGCCCTGGAAGAATATTGGAAGAGTAGGACCAGTCTTAAACGAGGAATCAAGCAGGCTAAAAGGGGTCATGAAATAGCTTTAGCCCCCAGAACTAAGGAGAATCCCAAAGCCTTTTATTATTATATGAGAAGCAAGCAGGTAACTAGAGAAAGGATTGATCCACTAAAGGATAATGAAGGCAGGCTGTGTGTCTAACCTGAGAGAATGGGTGAGATTCTGAATGATTACTTTGCATCAGTGTTCATTGAGGAGAGGGACATGATGAATGTTGAGATTAGAGATAGACGTTTTATAACTCTGGATCATGTTGACAAAAGTAGGGAAGTATATGTTGGGTAGGCTAGAGGTTATTAAGGTGGACAAATCCCTAGGACCGGATGGGATCTATTCAGGTTGCTGAGGGAGGCAAGAGAGGAAATAGCTGGAGCCCTGACAGATATATTAATAGCATCCTTAAATGCAGGTGAGGTGCTGGATGAATGGAGGGTTGCTCATGTTATCCCCCTGTACAAGAAGGGTAGTAGGGATAACTACAGACCAGTGAGCCTGATGTCAATGGTGGGAAAATTGCTGGAGAAGGTACTGAGGGATAAAATCTATTTATATTTAGAAAGGAATGGAATTATCAGTGATAGGCAACATGGTTTTGTGCGGGAGAGATCGTGCCTCACCAACTTAATAGAGTTCTTTGAGGAAATGACTAAGTTGATAGATGAAAGAAGGGCTGTAGTTGTCATATACATGGACTTTAGTAAGGCAATTGATAAGGTTCCCCATGGTAAACTAATCAAGAAAGTGAAGTCACATGGTGTGCAGGGTGTTTTAGCTAGGTGGATAAAGAACTGGTTGAGCAACAGGTGACAGAGTGTAGTTGAAGGGAGTTTCTTGAAATGGAGAAAGGTGACCAGTGGTGTTCCACAGGGGTCAGTGTTGGGGCCACTGTTGTTTGTGATATACATAAATGATCTGGAAGAGGCCACTGTTGGTATGATCAGCAAGTTTGCAGATGACACGAAGATTGGTGTAGTAGCAGAAAGTATAGGGGACTGTCAAAGAATACAGGAGAATATAGATAGTTTGGAGAGTTGGGGGGAAAAGTGGCAGATGGAGTTCAATCCAGGCAAATGTGAGGTGATGCATATTGGGAAGTCTAATTCTAGAGCGAATTATACAGTAAACGGAAGAGCTTTGGGAAACATTGATGAGCAAAGAGATCTGGGAGTTCAGGTCAATTGTACCTTGAAGGTTGCTGCACAGGTGGATAGAGTGGTCAAGAAGGCATATGGTATACTTGCCTTCATCGGATGGGGTATTGAGTATAAGAGGTGGCAGGTCATGTTAAAATTGTACTTGACGTTGGTTCGGCTGCATTTAGAATACTGTGTACAGTTCTGGTCGCCACATTACCAAAAGGATGTGGACGCTTTGGAGGAGGTGCAGAGAAGGTTTATGAGGATGTTGCCTGGTATGGAAAGTGCTAGCTATGAAGAGGGGTTGAGTAGATTAGGTTTGTTTTCATTAGAAAAAAGGAGATTGAAGGGGGACCTGATTGAGGTCTACAACATCATGAAGGATATAAACGGAAGAGCTTTGGGTAGATAGAAATAAGCATTTTTCCCAGGGTGAAGGATTCAGTAATGAGAGGTCACGCTTTCAAGGTGAGAAGTGAAAAATTTAAGGGGATACATGTGGCAAGTACTTTACACAGAAGGTGGTAGGTGCCTGGAACGTGTTGCCAGCAGAGATGGTAGAGGCAGGCACAGTAGATTCATTTAAAATGCGTCTGGACAGATGCATGAGTAGCTTGGGAGCAGAGGATACAGATGCTTAGGAATTGGGCGACGGGTTTAGACAGTAGATTTGGATCAGTTCAGGCTTGGAGGGCTGAAGGGCCTGTTCCTGGGCTGTAAATTTTCTTTGTTCTTTGTTTCTAGGTAGGTACTGAGGTCAGATCAAATAGCAGAGTCAGAGGGTTCAGTGTCACAGAAAATTCAATAATCATATAAGTTGTCAAGGCCAGTGAATGTATCTTTAAATGACATTTCCTGCTCATCACTCTATTAACCTCTCACACTGCTCACTGCACTATATCCCTTTCACTCACCCAATTTCTCCAGCAATAGTACTCATGATAAACATATGCTACAGCTGACCATCACATTCTAACTACTTCTGCCAGCCTTGCACTCCCAGCTGTCAGCTTCCACATACTTCCCTTTAGCTAGTTATCACTGTTACACCATCCAAATAAGTGAGTTACAACCAGGCCAAGATGAATGGATAGCCAGCCCCTGGGCCAGCTACCCAGAAGGCAAGATTGTAGCCACATCCTACTGCAGAAGAATCAAAATGAGATTTTGATGGGCTGGTGTACAGGAGAAGGCAGATGGGTTTGTACACAGAAAGGTTTGCTACATTGACAGGCCTGTCACAGAGCGTGTTGTGGTTGTCAAGCAGCATTGAAAAGTTCCTGACTTGACACAGGAATTTGCTGAGAACTTGAAGCCCGTTCTTTCTATTGTAGAACTGATGGCTAACTCCATGGCAGCACTGACAAATGCCGCTATGATGCAGTATCTGGTAACTGATATCACTAAAAGTCTCAGCTTGGTCCCTTTGAATATTACAATTTGATGTCATTTGTGTAATGCAACACATGATCACCTGTAGGGGTTTAAAATACAATATTCACTGAAGCTGCAAGATCCAAAATAACAGGTTAGGTATACACTACATAGTGAGTGATGGCACAAGCAACTCATTCTGTATATTTCCAGTCTATACATGCCATGCCTGCTCTAGCACCTTTCCCAGAAGGACGATGCGAGCAGACCATACTGGAACTGAATCCACCGCCATCTTCAACACTCCTGGGCTTCAATAATTCAATAATATGTGGTTCAATAAACCACACAAGTGGTTTTATCGGGTCCAATTTTGCAAGCAAATTTTGTACAAGTATAAGAAATTTAGATATAAAGTAAAAGAGTACAATCAGATCCAGATGCAGCATGATATGAACCCTCGTATGTACTCTTATGCATATAGGAATTGCTAATTCCAATCATATACTTTCTGTACAGGCATCTGAACTAAACTCCGGTAGGCAGCTAAGAGTCCTCGTTCACAAAACTCTAAAGGACACTAACAGTACCATGAGGCTATAGCGAAAGGAACTGTTGTATTACGGTGCATTACTAATAGAATTCCACATAAAATTAAAAGTAATTTATTTCTTTGTATCACGATTTGACAGGCATCGGTCAGAATGCCATCTCCAGTTTTGGTCCTCTCGCATGGATAATAATATGGAGGAAATGGAAAAGGTTGAGACAACTGCCAGTAGCTTTAGATCTTTTAAAAATTAATAGACTTAGAAATTTCTTTTTTAAAACTCTAAAAATGTATAGGTGCCAGAGCAATTATGTTGAAATTTTTAGAATGTACAAGGATCTGGACTATGATGATCTATATAGGGATGTCTATCAAAACCATTTATATCCCCTTTGGAATAAATTGACACAGCGAATATATTTTATTGTTAATGCTCAAAAATAAGCTTGACATATTCCTAGCTATTGCAAATATTACTGCATAAAAAAAGTAGTTAGAATGTTGGGTGGTATGTGCCTGGATCACTGCCTCTCCTGAAAATCATCTTTTTTTTTAGCAGGTTCAGGAAGAACATTCCTGAAATCTTTGTTCTTTAAATTGGCCCAGAATCTCTTTTAACCTCACTCAGGAAATTACATGCTGGCCAGGAGAGACCATTAGCAGTGATGATACTCATCTGAAGTGCTATTTTATCGGCGAAGTTCAGTGAATTAGCTGGGCTTTTTCTTGTCCATCTGTTTCAAATGTTATTACTGCCTTCATACTTACTTTTAATGAACCAGGGAAGAAAATTACTAGAGTCACAATAATTCATTGTTGCTGCAACTAGGAAAAGTGTTTTTAATGGTCTAGTTTTCACTAGCTGGTACAAAACATAAAGGTTGCTCTCAATGGCAGCACAATGTGTAAAATTTACTGTTTTCCCTTCCTTTCAGATAGTAGAAAGCTATAGACAGAAAGTTAATGGTGGAATGAGTTCACATTTTATGTGACTTTTTATAATTTTTCTCTTATATTGCTAATGATAATTTCCTGATAGGTTCAGCAAATAGCCGAAATTATATTTTCAATGTTGTTTTTAAAGCATCAGGCAACAATATATTGCTTCAGTTTCTCATGTTCTTAATGTTCTTAATTAGTTGCATTTCACTGCTAGCTGTTTCATTTTTGATTAAACAGAAGTAATAACGTATGTACTTGAGGAAATAATATCACACATTATGTGTTATTACATTTCAGATGGAGATTATGGCAACATACATACCTAGTCATAAAAGTTATGAAGATTCTCCAACATTCTAGTCAATCCTTAAAATAAGCCCTTGATTTTTCTTTATTTACACAATAATTTTGAGAGAAATCTAGTTAAAACCACTCAATAAAAGCAGCTAGTGAGAGCTTCTACAAATATTTTTTAAAAAGGAAGAGATAACAAAGTACATGTTGGCCCTTTAGAAAGTGAGTTTGGAACCAATAATGGAAAATAAGGAAATGGCTGATAGATTTTCAGGATATTACATCAGTCTTCACCATAGTAGACACAAATAACATGATGGAAATGGCTGAAAATTAGGAACTAAAAGGAAGGGAAGATCTCAGGACCATTACAATCACCAGGGAAGTGATACCAAAGAAATTATTGGAGCCACAGACTACAAGGCACTGAGTCCTGATGGACTTCATCCCCAGGCTTAAAAGTAATGGTGAGTGAAATGGTTGTGCATCGGTTTTACTTTTCCAAAATGCCTTAGATTCAGCAAAAGGTTTCATTAGATTTGAAAATTAACAATGCAACTCCTTTATTCAAAAGGAAAGCGTGACAGAAAGCAGGAAATGGCAGATTAGTTAATTGTCACAGGGACGATGTCAGGAGCTATTATTAAAGATGTTATCAGGTACTTTAGGGTAATCAGGCAGGTTGGTTTGTGAAAGGGAAATCACATTTGACCAAATTGTCTGAGTGCTCTTAAAAAAGGAACATGTGCTGTGCATAAAGGGTTATTGGAGGATGTACTCTATTTAAATTACAATAGATTATTTGATGAAGTGCCACATCAAAGGTTATTGCAGAATATAAAAGCTTGAGGTGTAGGGAATAACATATTGGCATAGACAAAAGATTGGCTAGCTAACACAAAACAGTGGGTAGGAATAAACCAGTCATTTTCTGGTTGTTAAATTGTAAAGTGTGATATGCAACAGGGTGCATTGCTGGGACGTCAACTTTTTACAGTTCATTGGAAGAAGGGACTGAAGATATGGTTGTTAAATTTACTAATAACAGAATAATAGATGGGAAATTAAATAACAAAGAGTGCATAAAGAAAGTGACAAAGTAAACGAGGTTGGTTAAATGAGTGAGCAAAGATCTGCAAATGTGGCAAAATGTGAAATGTTCCATTTTCACAGGAAGACTAACAAAGAAATATATTTGCATGTGGTTGTTCATGTTTGCATGTTTATTGTTAGTATAGTGTAAATGTGTGTTTAGACTACTAACCGGGGTTTTGAAGGGTTTTAAAAATGAAACCACTTTTGGGTATTGATGGTTCACTGTTTTTAAGGGGGGAGGTGTCACAAAGCTGGTCCTTTTTTCCTAAAAACTGTTCCTTTTCTCAAGGATACTATGTCCTTGGTTTTCTTCAAAGGGGTATTAAACTTCCCTCAGTTCCGGTTAGTCTGGGTTGGTACAGAGATTAAACGGTATTGAGAGACCTTTTTGTTTATATGTGAACAGATGAGACTTCAGGTCAAAATAGTCATGTTTTAGAAGTGACCTGTATAATGAAAGGTGAGTGGTCAGCTCTGTAGCTGTGCAGTTTAGTTCAGTCCAGAACTAGTTGAGAGTTCAACAATGAGCTGTGTAGAAACAAACTCTCTCTCTCTGCCCTTCTAACTTCAACCTGTAAGCATGTGTTCAATTTAAAATGTTTTTTTAATTTAAGGGGGTTTGCTTATTGGGACTATTGTGCATATTCAGAACAGCAGAATTAAGTCTAGTTTGGATAGAATGAGCTCTGTAGGGATTCTTTATTCTGTTCTTTGTGTGCCATTGTATAATTTTGTGATCTTTTTTGTCTGTTTTAAGACCTAGTAGTCAACCTAGCTAATTTATTCCAAGTAATTTTCACTGTACACTTACCAAAACAAATTTATGTAAACATAGTTCTGGTCTGGGTTGCCTGCTTAAGATTGCTTTGAGTGGTCTGGCCTAGTCCATAACATCCACTTCATTCTCCTCCACTGATAATACTTGTTAAAACCTATCTCTTTCACTCAGTTATTATCATTGATCCTAATGTCACATTAGTTTTTATTTAATTGCTGTCCTGTGATGCATCCAGGGACATTGTACTGTGTAAGTGCTTTTTTTGTTGTATATAAGCTATTATTCCCCTCATATAACTTAACCATTAGTGTATTTTGAGGTAGAGAGTAACAGCATAGGCCAAAAAAGGATCAGATAGAGGTTCTGATTTCTTAATCATTATCAGTTGGGGCACGAAAAGATAATAAAACCGGGGCATCTGCATTTACACCACCAGCATCATTTATTCAATCTTTTGCCATTAAATGCTCCAGGCACCACTTTTGAATTGGCTCTTGTGTTTTAAATGATTTTTCAAATAATTTGACAGTTAAAATGCCTTGAGACCAGTTGTTTGTGCTTGCCAGAAGCTGTCATTTTCAAGTTTTTCATAATTAATACCTTTATAAAAAGGGAGCTGGCACGAGGCTTGTAGAGTACACTATGATTACAAAGAAACACAAGCTTTCAATCGGCTATGAGAAAACTCAATAAAATTGATCTCCCAAGGTGCACATATTGAAGATTAGTGAAATATACAGTGCAATACAGATTCTGCATTGTTCTCAATAAAGAGCCTAAATGGTGCTTTTCCACGTAAAACAGCTGCATGGGCATATTTTACAATTTGTTACGCATCAACTTGTAAAATTTCACAAAAAGAAACTCCTCAATGTTTACAGTTGTTTTGAAAAAGGTGTTTTGTTTGCAGCATGTTTGTGTCTTGGAGATCTTCATATATTAGCTTGTTCATACAAAACCCAAATAGCATTTTGACATTTGTGACTTTGACATACCTCTAACGTTTCCTTTCACCACTGGACCTGAAAAGAAGGAGACATCCCAGACCATTCTTTGTTCATTATGGTGAGCCACATATTCTGATCAGGGTTGGAAATTCTATTCCTGCCACTGATTGAATCAAAATTTGCCCACTTGCTGTCAGATGCCTACTGAAGATTCCTTGAGAGGGGCTTTTTGTTATGAGTTTGTACAATATGCATGAATCCAGCAAAGTGTGGAAACATTAGGGTGTCAGGTGAGTAGGGTTCAATGGTGGCAGGTAGGTAGGTGACAGCTGGATAGAGTCTCAGTTAAATGAATGCATGCTAAGGGTGATGAAGGTGGCGGTGTTGTTTCAGATCTAGGAAAGAATTGGATCCTGTGCTCAGTAGAATCAGGTACAATGGTGTGGGGGGGGGAGTGGAGGGGAGCTGCAGAAGTTGGGCTGGTGGCTGGTATGAGGGTGGTCAGGCCACTCTCAGAGAAGGGTGTGCAGTGTCCAATTCAAGGGGACCAGCCTGGCAGCTGGGTGTGTAGATCCGCAGTGGAGAGAGTTGACCCAGGACTCTGATGGGGAGATAGTCATCGTAGCAGCATAAATTGAAGTTGCATGGTGGCAGAAATCCCAATGCAGCTGGCCCTGTGGGAATTGCTGGGTAATTGAAATTTCCTTGAGGCAATTAACCTCTGTCTGGAACCTTCTGATAAAGCCCTAACTCTGACTTAGAGTCAGAGATTTTGCCCAAGCTTAATAGCAGCCCTTGGAATAACTAGAGGATTAAATGTGTTCTAACTCCTGTCTAATGAGTAAACTGAACGGCCAACTCATCATTGACCTTTCTGAATCCTTTCTACCCAACCTTATCAGTCTCCACTCCAATCCCTGACTCTCAACTGACAACATCCTGAGACCTAATGCCTAACATCAGCTGAGATCTGTCCTCAACCCAACACCCCAACTTGCACAAAAATCAACAAACATTGAATAGATTCCCCATATCACCTGACCCTGCCAGATTTACCCTATTCTCATGATTTGGTCTCATCCCCAACAAACCAACCTTCCCCAAGTTGAAACCCGCCTGACCCAGCAGCTTCAGTACTCTGTTGACTGCCCCCATCGACTGGGATCCCCTTCAACCAAACAAACCTGACTCCCTGTGGGCCTGACACTAATATCTGACCTGATAATCTCACCTCCACGGGACCTACACGTCCTCTCTGATCTAACACGCCCTAATTCACCCAGCTCCACCAGCCCTGAGCCCTTCAGGCCCAGCACCTAACCCTCCTTGACATGATCCCTCAGATTACCATAAGCACTCATGCAGTTACACGGGATCCTAACTCCTTACCACCTGACACCCTAACTTCCTACACTCCTGCCCCACCTGCCACTTAACCCCTCAGCTACCTGCCACTCTAACCCCTCGCCCACCCGATACCCCAGCTCACACTTAGCTTACACACTTACCCTTTGTCATTAGTTCTCAGAAGACAATTAGATCACAGAAAAAAGGCACTACTGCTGATAAAGGGGATATGGTTTCTACTTTGATCCTCTCTGCTTCTGTTTTTGGTGAATCTTGGTTTTGTCAGTTCTTGCTTTGGAAGAGAAAGATCTTAGCCAGAAAAATTCACAGGGAGAACTCCTTTGCAGATTGGTATGCTTTTATCCATCTGGGATTTGGAAATTTAGTTCATGATCCTGATGATTAAATCTGGGCAACTTTGTTTCTGTTGCTCAGATGAGTCAGCAATAAACTAATTTTGATTCCTAAATAATGACCATGCAAACCTTTACAGTGTCAAGGGTCATTTGCTTTTGAGCATTTTAGCAAATTCAGCAATCCTCCTGCATAGGAATTTTGTTGAGTTTCCACTGAACGTATTGCATCCTGAATGAAAGATTTAACAAGAAGGGGCTGTTTCAGCTGCAGTTAGTCCCAATGGTAACTGATTTAAAATGATTTCAATAGCTGCATAGGTTTGTTAGACTGAAATTCCCTCTCTTATTTCCCTGCAGCTCTCTTGGTTATTTAACATAAATGCTGGACATTACACATCAGGGCCATGTGAAATTAATTCCCTGGTCTGTGCTGAGCAAATGGTGACAATAAAGCAGATAACTGGCCTTGTGTCAGTGGGCGAGTTAGCTCTTAGCACTCGTCTGGTGTATTGTCTGCAAGTGTGGTGGTGGCATGATCGATAAAGGCATTCAACAGGGTATTGGATGCTTATTTGGATAGAAAGAGTGTGTAAGGTTACATGGAAAATTACAGAATGGTACTGAGTCACTCAGAGAACTGCTGCAGACTCGATCAGCCACATGATCTCCTTTTGCACTGTACATTCTGTGATTTATTGAGTAAAGAGCCCCAAGGACTGCTGTTACACAACAGTGGATTGCAAATTGCAAAAAGCTGTAAACACCTCGACTTCCAACCTGGAGAAAGACAGATGCATAAATGCTGATCATCATGATCACCTTCACAGACAAAAGCATTGCAGTCCTTTCCCTTCTCAGGAGTTGTATTTGTGACTAAACCAACTTGCAGGTTTAACTGAGAATCTATTTGTTGCAACATTCTTCACTGCATTTTAGAAAGGAGAATGTACATTTAAATACATTTCAAAAATTTAATGTTTGAATAAATTATACACTGAGATTTATAGTCATAATGCAATTCATATGAATATGTATAGTGATTTGTAGAAACGCTTAAACTTTGCACTTGTATAATCAATAGACATCGTTTTGGTCAGGTGGGAGAAACATAGTAGAGATCAAACTCTTGCCTCCTGCGGCAAGTATGTCTACTGTATTTCATAATGTAGAATTACATAATCTTAAGAGAACCACTGGCACTTAATGATTTATTATATAGGTTAATGTGCAGGGTCGTAGCATTACAAATCACGATTCAAATAAAGCACACAATTCCGAAATACCAATTTTATGATTTCACCTTATTCCTTTGGGTTAAATGTCATAATGAAGCATATTTATCTCCACCTACAGCACAGAAAAAAATGTGTTTTCCAAATACATTTAAATTATTTTCCACCCACATCTAAATTTCCTGTGGATAAGTTTTCATGAAGTCTATTCCACTTGTTCGCCATAGCTTCCATGAAACAGCCAGATGTGTTCTGGAAATATGGTTTACAGTATCAGATGGTTAGGACAAAATAATATAAACTCATGCATCATTATTTGGTGTTAAGAATAGAAAAGCAGAGAATTTTTTTAAGAGATGTGAAACCTTCAGTGTGCTCACACAAAGGCAACAAAAGGCCAGTGCACATGTACAGCAAGTAAATAAGAAAACAAATGGCTTGTTGATCTTTTTCACAAGAGAACTAGTGAACAAGAACAAGGAATCTTGCTACACTTGTACAGGACTTTTGTCAAAATAAAGCTGGAATACTCTGCACACTTTTGATTGTATTATCTGAGGAAGGATGTAAAAGCATTCAAATTAGGCATGGGAGTAGATTATGCAACGCCTTAAGCTTACTCCACCATTCATTAATATCATGGCTGATATGACTCCACATTCTGATCCACCTCCTATAACCTTTAATTCCCTTGTTAATCAAGAGTCTATGTATCTTTGCCTTAGAAATATTCAATGACTCTGCCTTCACTACTGTCAAGAAGAGAGTTTAAAAGATGCATAACCCTCTGAGAGAAAATAAGTTTTCCTCATTTCCATTTTAAATGGGGTGACATCTTATATTTTAACTGTGCCACTTTGTTCTCATCTCCCTCACAATAGAAAACATATTTTCAACATCCACCCTGACAAGTCCTATACTGGGCTTGGAGCTGCTATGACAAAAAATCACTGAATTAATTCCTGGGATTAAAGCAATGCTCTATGATGAGATTGTGAGTAAAATTGGGCTTATATTTTTGGAATTTAATGGAAATAGATGTAGGAATCTGAATTGGCTGGCAGAGTAGACACTTAAAGGTATTGCTGGAAAAGCGCAGCAGGTCAGGCAGCATCCAAGGAACAGGAGAATCGACGTTTCGGGCATAAGCAAGGGCTTATGCCCGAAACGTCGATTCTCCTGTTCCTTGGATGCTGCCTGACCTGCTGCACTTTTCCAGCAACACATTTTCAGCTCTGATCTCCAGCATCTGCAGCCCTCACTTTCACTTAAAGGTATTGCCCATGACTGAACAGTACCAGGGTAACAGTCTCAGGATGAAGGGATCATTATTTGGAATTGAGATGAGATAAAACAGTGGAATTCACTATTCCATAGGATATTGGATGCTTCATCCTCGAGTATGTTTAAGACTGAGGTAGAAAGATTTTTGATCCCTCAGGGAATCAGTGATATGGAGAATGGGCAGCAAAGTAGAGTTGGGAGCAGAAGGTCAACTATCAAGGTATTGAATGGGAGAGCACCAAAGGACCAAATGGTCCATTCCTGCTTCTATTTTTTTTATATTCTTATCCTTAACTCTTTCCTATCTTGTGCAATCTCCAGTTTATGCCAGGGTCATAGAAAAAGTTAAGATAAATTCAAAGCTCCTTTGCTTCAATAGGATTATAACCTATGCCCCCTCAATTGTTGCTGTCAATAATGAGACACTCAAGTATTTTTAATCTAATTTTGAGTCAAACAAACTTTACTATTCTCAATTCTGCTCTCACACAACTCTAATGTTTATCCTGCTCCACCCTAATGATCATTATACCCATCTTCTCATTACTCCATCTCAGCTCATAGGTAACTCAATTGCTCCTCTTTAGACTAACTGGCACTAACTTATTCACTTGTTCTTTTTGCTCAAGCACTGTTCCCAGTTCCTTCCGTCATGACTGTAATTATCTTGAGAGGTGTACCATTGATCTTTCTGCCCATATCTTTTGCCACCTATCCCTGCCTCCAGTGATTTTGAAACACGTCTTTGACACCCACCTGCATCTCCATCATGCCTATCTGAATGACTTCTGTAGAGCCACAACAGAGACCACTCCTGGTGCAAGTCATTGGTAATTTTCTTGTCCTTTTAACCTATCCTTGGATTTAATAATGCATTAGAAAAAGGTGTAGTGTCAGAGGACTAACAGTGGATCATTTAATTACTGTAATAAAATAGAAAATTCTGGAGAAACTCAGCACGTCTGGCCGCAGCTGTAGAGAGAGAAAAGGACATAATGTTTTGAGTCTGACACTATTTGAAGTGAAACAGACTGGCAATGGTGTTTATTATGCTGTGGTCAGAGATGGAGGAGACATCAGAATGGAGGACCAAAGCCATTCTCTGAAGTTGAACTCAGTGGTAAATCCTAGAGGTTGTAAAATGCCGAAGCATTTTCAGAATTAATTCCCAATAGTCCATGGTCACAAATAGTAAGTGAATTAAAACCATATTGCAAAAATAGCAATCTTTGTTTTCCAAAACCAGCCAAGAAACCGAATGTGGCAAATGGAGGCATCTTTCAAAGCTTCTCAATATTTGACCAAGAAAAGGTAACATATACAGGCAGTGCAATTGTGAAGGGCTTGGTGATTTTGATAGCTTAGTCCTTATTCTGAGATTTCAAAAACAACTCTGAAACTATGTCTGCCATTTCAGACATGCAGTTCGGAGCAAACACCATGGCAAGAAGATATATGAGCTAACAGCCAACATGACAGCTAGTGAGGGATTTTTGAGGTGAATGTAGGAGGTTTTGATTTCAATGTGATACACCGATAGACAGAAGCAATACTGCCCAGTTGGAAATGTTTGTTCAAGTGGAGTTTGAAGAGTTTATCATTAAAGAGGAATTCTCAACATTGTTGCCTCTGAAGTCCACAACCAGAGAAGTTGATATCTACAAAGAGGTCAAGAATTATTTTGTAAAATAGGACATGTCATTGGAGAAGCTAGTGACAATAACAAACAATGGTGCACAAGTAAAGATTGGGTATCATGCCACTGTCATTGCAATGTGTAAAGCCCCCAATTTCCCTTCTTTCTTGAGCTATCACTGTATCATTTGTCAAGAGCTAATTTATGCCAAAAAAATTGAGATTGATCACACTGTGCCTCCTGTTGTTAGAATTATTATTTTGATTTATGCAAAGGCCAAACATCACTGAAGTTTTAAGTCACTTCTTGACAAACTGACATCTGAGTATGTTGATCATTTGCTGAACACTGAAATCCATCGGTTTAGCAGAGGACAAATACTGTATTAATTTGTTAAACTTTTATCAGAAATCAAAGCTTTCATGGGGTCAAGAGACGAAGTACCATTCAACTATCAAACACTGCGTGGCTGGTTGGTTTTGTTTTTTAATGGATATGACAGAGAGATTGACTGCCTTGAACTGTGGATTGCAAGGGAAACAGAAAACAGTTGCTGACATGATTAATGCAGTGAGAGCTTTCATGTCGAGACATAACCTTCCAGTACAAAAACCTAGAAAAGGAAAATGTAACATTTACCTTCTGTCCTCCAAACACTGGCAGAAAATGAAGCTGCTGTTGGGAGCTTGGGTATTGACAAGTGCAGTGATTTCTTGACCATGCTTAGCCAAGAGTTCAGCAATAGAATTAACAATTTTAAGCAGCTAGAACTCTGTGATGTTTACTTCAAACGCTTTCATGGAAGTGGCTGTTACTGACAGTTCTGAACAAATTAGTATTCCATTTAACCTTAATTGTGTCACTTCAGAATTGGAAATTCTCAGCCTTCAGTTTGACATTCAGTTGAAATCAACACAATCCGCTACAAAATTCTGGAGTCTCATGGATACTGGAAAGCACATTAACATCTACAAATTAGCAATGAAAGTGGCATCTCTATTTGGTTCTATCCATCCTTGCAAATGCACTTTCTCCAACATCAACTTTATCAAATCTAAATTCTGAACCCATTTGACTGATAAGCATTTAAATGACCCTATCAGAGGTGTCTTCTCAGGAAATACACCAGATTCTACAATGCTGGAGGGCAGTCTGCATACTAAAATTAAGGTAAAGATCAAGGTTCCTCCATTTTAAATGTATACTTTAGTAATTCAACTGCAATAACTAAATATGTAATCTTAACAATTCATGTATTTGCATTCATGTTTTTGTAAATCATGAAATTGTTCATTAATCAGAAGTAGCTCTTACTGAAAAATAAAAGCTTGTTATATCTTACTGGGAAGCACATAGGAAATCAATCCCTCTATTCCCAGAATCATCAAAACAAGTTAAAGATCTTTTAAAAAATATGCACAATTCCCCAAGTTAGCTGAATTTCAGACCCAGGTTAGCAGGAAGCCAGAGCCATAGGAACAGGCGCAAATGGCAAGAAGCACGTGGAATGAAGTCCAACATCAATACAGTTTTATGGGTGAAGGATGAAACCAACTGAATCTTCCGACCACAAAAGTGGGGAAAATATTTAAGAGCAGTCCAGCAGCAATGCAGTGCTGCAGGGGAATAAATTCAAGGGCAACCTTGAGTTCGATTGTGGAGGGGGATACCCTGTTCAAAGTTGATAAAGCATGTGGAAAGCCCGCAATAAGGAGCACAAAAAAGGACAAGAAAAGTCAGTCGGCCACAGTGAGTAAAACATTACAGTAGACTGCATGCCTTTACAGGGATAGGTAAGCACTTTGCATGTTCAACACCGTAAATGTATAAAGAAACAATCAACGCTATGAATTGGAAGCTAGGCCCAGCCTCTGTTACAGAAGGGCATGTGTGCCAACTGAGATACTATTTTGGAGCAAGATTGCCAAGACAGAAAATTAAAAACAGATCACGGCAGTCTGCAAATGTCTAAGCCTTAGCGGATGCTGGGGAGCAAGATCTAATCTTCCTGGATATGGAACAGGTCCTCTACAGGTTTTTGGCTTGCATGGTTTTGTAATTATAAGACAATTTTAAAAATTCATTCACACAATGTGGACATTGCTGGCTAGGCCAGCATTTATTGTTCATCTTTAATTGCCCAGAGGGCAGTTGAGAGTCAACCATGTTGCGATGGGTCTGGAGGTCCGACCAGACAAGGATGGCAGATCTCCTTCCCTAAAGGACTTTAGGATTTTTCTTGACAATCATCAGTGGATACATGGTCCTCATCAGACTTTAAATTTCAAAGGTTTTTAAAATGTGAATTCAAGTTCCATCACCTGTGATGGTGGGATTTGAAGAAAAGTCCCCAGAACATTATCTGGGTTTCCAAATTAATAGCTGAAAATGTGTTGCTGGAAAAGCGCAGCAGGTCAGGCAGCATCCAAGGAGCAGGATGAGGGTTGGGACTGAGACAAGGTGAGCGGAGGGGAAATGATGAAACTGGAGAAATCTGAGTTCATCCCTTGTGATTGGAGGGTTCCTAGGCAGAAGATGAGGCGCTCTTCCTCCAGCCGTTGTATTGCTATGGTCTGGCGATGGAGGAGTCCAAGGACCTGCATGTCCTTCGTAGAGTGGAAGGGGGAGTTGAAGTGTTGAGCCACGGGTCAAGAGTCCCAACCCTCAAACTCAGCACCACCTTCCTAACCTGCAATCTTCTTCCTGACCTCTCCGCCCCCACCCCCACTCCGGCCTATCACCCTCACCTCAAACTCCTTCCATCTATCGCATTTCCAATGCCCCTCCCCCAAGTCCCTCCTCCCTACCTTTTATCTTAGCCTGCTAGATGCACTTTCCTCATTCCTGAAGAAGGGCTCATGCCCGAAACGTCGATTCTCCTGCTCCTTGGATGCTGCCTGATCTGCTGCGCTTTTCCAGCAACACATTTTCAGCTCTGATCTCCAGCATCTGCAGTCCTCACTTTCTCCTTTCCAAATTAATAGTCTAGAAATAATACTGCTAGGCCATCGGCTCCCCCAATGGTATACAGATATCATGTTTAATGGGAAGAAAACTAATTTTTACTTGCTGAATGTATCTATTCTTTTGGATTAAACACCATGGCTGAGGTAAATATTTCTGAAGCCTTCTTCATTCAATTTAGGGGCATGGGAGGTATTATATCAGAGTGAGGTTTCAGATGAATGCTGCACTTCAAGGCAATGGAAGAGTGGTTACAGAGATTTTGTATGTCATTCGTATTCATTACTCCTTGTTATTCAGTAGCGGTTCTTATGCGGCTTTGAATATCCTTTGTTTAGTAGTAGCTGAATCAGTGCATGAGGCATCACTGTACACGATAGAAACCCCAGCCCTCGGACTGTAAGAAGGTAACATGGATCTTGCATTTCTCTCAAAAAAAAGCTTCAAATGACCTGGAAGAAAATGTCTCAAAAGCACAAAAACTACAGGAGGTACTCAAATTGTTAGCCTGGTCTTTCAGCGCAGAAATGCACACAATCCACTCATTAGTCAGAGTCATAGAGTGATACAGCTCCGAAATGGACACTTTGGTCTGACCAGTCCATGCCAAATATAATCCCAAACTAAACTAATTCCACCTGCCTGCCCCTGGCCTATATCCTTCCAAACCTTTCCTAGTTATGTACTTATCGAAGTTTAAACATTGTAACTGAGCTGACATTCACCACTTCCTAAGGAAGTTCATTCTACATGCAAACAACCTTGACTAGATTTACTGAAACTAAGATCTTAGACATTTCTGGACACTTGGATTCACTTGGCATTGATCATGATGTCTCTGCTGTTTGTTTTGAAAAGAATCATCCCTTTGTTGAAGGAGGTAGCAGAGGTAAAATTGTCTACTTATGAATTTACCATACAGCTACAGCAATATCAACAGCAATCACAATTAACTGAAGTTCCTCCCTGTGATGAATGCTGGTGTACTTTAGGGAAACAGAACAATACTGGCATCTTAAAGTCTCAGCTACACTTCCACAGCTGTTAGAACAGGAACTTGGCAATATTGCAGTCACCTTCACTGAAGCTAAAGGACCTGACAATGTTACAGGCTAAGTGCAATTAGCATATCATGTTGGTATATTTCCTAACATCTCAAGGACTAGCAGCTTAAGAAGAAATGGAACAGTTCAATCACAAATAACCACAAATGAAGCTTCAGAAGAGTCAACAGAGCAGGCAGGTGGAACAGCCTGCAAAGTGGCCATGATAGGAAAAGTCTTGGATTACAATGTTAGGGAGGGAACTTCAGTCATACATGACAGAAGTCTCAGAACTTCAGAACAGATTTACAACCATTGAAGCTTCAGGCAAGGGGGATAATACACCAGCCCTATTAGTGGACATCAATTGCATGAAACACATTCTTACAACACTGTGCAAATAACATCAAGCTGATATCTGGGAAACAGCCCACAAAGCAGTTGATCAACAATTGCAAGTAGCTAATGAATAGCTAACCAGGGAAATTTAAGATACTTAAATGGTTTCATGCCAGTAATAGACTTCAGAAATTATTAATCTGCATTAATGGCAGTTTTATTATTATTACCAGGTCATGGAAACACCCTCATGGGTTTTTTCGGTAAACAATAGAGGCTGAATCTCTGGCTCTGCTAGAGCTGAGGAGTATCTCAGAGAAGCTTAAAGTCAAACAAGCAAGAGTTGGAGCAGTACAACTCCCTGCTAGAAACTGCTGAACTACAAACACAGTTATTAGCAATCACACAACATTATCAAGCCTTGAACATTAAAAAAACACACACAAGCCTCTGCTGTGAGGCCATTATTCTTATGCAATTGACACAACAATGAGATACCTCAATGGTGAAGAAATTCTGTTTTACTGAAATATTTAGAACTCAATTGCCTGTGAATTATTAGCTAAGGAAAATACTTTGCTATAATCAATGAGTAGAAACTGTTGAGAGTGAGAATGCAAATCATCATTTAAGATGGCAAAAGATAATAGTCTGTGCAGACTAATGATCGTCGTTTGAAAAAAGGATTTGAAATAAATGAGAAAGAAAATGTTAAAAGTTAAGTTCTCAACACTCAACACTCTGCCAGTCCAAAACCTAGGTGATATTAATATTACTAGGTGAATTGACATATTGTGGACATCTTGCTATTGTCTAATTTTCCATCCAGCCTGCAGGCCACAGTACTAAGCAGAAACTTTTTTGTGATCTTGGCCCAGGCATTGATTTCCTTGTTGATGCTGATGGATTCCTCTTTTCTCCACACAGGAGCAGCTTCATATTAAAGCATGTGTGGATATTACTACTGATATTACTACCAACAGAAAATTAAATTCCTTCTCTAGGACAAACCAGAGAGTCCTAATTTCACTGTCTCCAGGTGTCCCTTTGTTCTTCTTTTCACTCACCAGAGTTATGCCTGCCTCAGAGTACCCCACAGTTCAACGTGAAAGGGAAAATTTCAGCTTCTCGTTCAGGGAGTTATGGGTGTTCACGTAGTGGAGGTTATCTCTTCAAATACTTTTTCCATCGTTGCTCTTCACTGTGCAATATAGGAGCTAGATGTTGTGTGAAGTCACTATCCCACTACACTGGATCTAGATGGGGTGGAAGGAAACTTCAATGGATGATAAATATGATCTGGGTGGCTGAGTGACCTGTTTCTATGCCGTATATCCCATCGAAATGCTGTGTCATGGTTGACAATCCTTCTCCACGGTTTTTGCTTTGTGGCTCCACTCCCACATAGGGCCACATTCCATCCTGTTTATATACACCTTGGTTATCTGCTGTGATGGCTTCTCCTTCCTTGCTCACTCAGATGAAGTGAGGCTTTTTTCATACATATGGAGTTATGTTCATATGAATTGAACAAAATTTTAAACATTTAAAATGCAAATAGATGAATTCATTTCACTTTAAAACTCTCTTACTGAACATTGAATTGTAAGACATAAGCGAGCTTGTGAAAAATCACCTTTGAGGAATAATCGATCTGTTGTAGAATTTTCCTTTGACATTTTAAACCAATGGCCTGTCATCAATGTCTGCTGTTTCACAAACATGGAGGCAAATTTTGTGAAAAAGCATACTAAATGCCCATTTTCATACACAAGTTACTGTCTGCTAATAATATCATGGAAATACTTAACTTTTAAGGACATATTCTTGCGAGCAATAATTGAAAATCAGCAGCCAATAGTATCATATATACAATAATGATCCTTTAGTACTCCTCAGTCAGCTAATGGACTAGAAGTCATAATATGTTGACATAGCTGTGAAATACTCATATTTTGTTGAACATGGTTAAGTATGACGCAAAGAGGTTAAGTTCAAGATGAGCCTCTGAATATGCTTATAGATAGTGTAACAGAGAACAAAGAACATAATCTTTTTATGCTGGGCTATTGATTTATTTTGAAGCCACAGAATGATTTCATGTATGATTCAGAAGTAACACACCAATTTATTTATGATATTGGAAATTTTAAAATAACATTTTAGGTTCAAAAATATCTTCAATGAATTTGAGACAAGCACTTTCATTTGATCAGTAATCATTCAACATTCTTTGACTTTCACCTTCCAACCTTCTGACTTTACCTCTTACACTGCAGTTCATGACACTGCTTGCATTCTTTAATGCTCTCCTGGGACTGGTCTATCAAATTAGTGGAAGCCCTGGTTGGAGACCTATCACTTTCTTGATTCGTCACAATTAAGGGCAGCACGGTAAGAATCAAGAATGGCTATTCAAGGACCCCATCTTGCTGACACAGGTATTTATTTTCAAGTGGCCTTCATCAAACCGAGGGACCCACCACAGCAAGGGAGGGACCTGCAGAAAGATATTTTCCAGCCCTTTAGAGTGAGCTCCTTGCCCCCAACCTTACTGTAAGGTTCTCCTTGACTGGTCCTAGTGATTCCACACCATTTACTTGGGGACTCAGTCATGATTCTAAGTCTTAGACCCACTGCAGTACAGGCAATGACCACTGCTCCCATTGGAGAGTTGCTAACCTCTGATTGACTGGAAGCTTATGGAAATGGAATCTGTAGGAGAAATCCATACAGGAAATTCATTCTGCCTGGGACAGGGTGGAAATTGGAAGTAAAATCAATAAACCTTTCTACTACCAGGGTGAGAGAGGGAAGCAGCACAATGATATCATCGATATATCAGAGAACGAGTTATAGGTGGGGGATGCAATAGGACTAGAAGAAGGAATATTCCACTTACCCCACAAAGAGGCAGGCATAACCAGGGCCCATGTGGGTACCCATGGCCACTCTCTGACCTGAAAAAAGTGAGAGGAGTTAAAGAGCAGTTGTTTAGGTGGAGGACGAGGTCGGCCAGGCAGAGGAGGGAGATGGTGGGTGGTTCAGGACTTTGTTCCTGGAAGAATTGGAGAACCCTGAGACCATCCTGGTGGTGGATGGATATGTAGTGGGCATCCATGAAAAAGAGGAACCTGGAACTCGCAAACTGGAAATTTTGCAACTGGCGTGAAGCATTACTGTAATCCTGGATGTAACTGAGCAGGGAGTGGACCAGTGGAGAAAAGACTGAGTAGACGTAGGAAGAGTTGAGGCCTTGGGGCAGGTGCAGGCAGAATGAATGGATCTGTCAGGGCATTGCTGTTTGTGTGTTTTTGGAAGGTGGTAGAAGCGAGCTGTACATGGTTGAGATATTATTAACTTGGAGGTAGCGGGATTACCAGATGAAATGAGGTTAGTGACTGTAATTGATACAATGGCCTGATGTCCCATGGTGGATTCATGGACCAGGGGGATATAGGAGGAGGTAACTGTGTGCTGGCGTTCAGCCTGTGCAATGTAGAGGTCAGTACACCAGACTATAACAGCACCATCCTAACTGGCAGGCTTCATAACAAAATCAGAGTTGGATCTGAGTGCATGGAGTGCAGTCAGTTTGGGGGGAGATGAATTGGAATGGGTGAGGGGGAACAAGAAATTGAGGAGACCAATGTCACCTCCACAGTTCTCAATTAACAGGATGGGTGCAGGTAGAAGGCTAGAGGGAGGTGTCCAGGTGAACGGAGAGTGTTGGAGGTGGGCAAAGGGGTCTGTGAGACCCCTCACTTTCACCTGGTCCATCTCTGACTACTCCCTTCCCTTCCTCAACATCTGTTCCTATTTCTAGGGATAGACTGGTCACTAATATTCACTGTAAACCTATAAACTCACACAGTTATCTGCACCATACATCGTTACACTCTACCTCTTGTAAAGACGCTATTCCATTATCCCAATTACTCTGTTTCCATTGCATATGTTATGATGATGCCAACTTTAACAAGGGAGTCACTGAAATGTTCACCTTCTTCTTCAACCGAGGATTCCCCAGCACCCTTTTTGACAGGGTCCTCAACCAGGTCTGATCCATCTCCTGCACTTCAGTACCCACCCCCTCTTTTCCCTCCTGCTATAGGGTTCCCATTGTCCTTACCTTTCATCTCATCAGCATCCTCACCCAGAAAATCATTAGCCACCATTTCCACCACCTCCAGCATGATGCAACCATTAAACACATATTCCCTCCCTTCTCCCTTTCACCTTCCGCAGGAACTGTTCCCTCCGGGACACCCTGGTTCATTCTCTTTCACTCCCAACAGCCCCCCTGCATCTTCCTCTGCAATCACTGAAGGTTTAGCACTTGTCCATTTACTTTCTCCCTCCTCAGTATCCAAGGGCCCAAACATACCTTCCTGGTGAAGCAGCACTTTACCCGCACTTCACGCAATCTAGTCTATGGCATTCGCTGCTCACAATGTGATCTCCTCTACTTTGGGGAAACGAAGTGTAGTGATCACTTTGCAGAAACACCTACGTTCTGCCCGCAAAAATGACTCAAGCTTCCAGCTGCCTGCTACTTCATACAGGTCAACCTATTCCCTAGCCAAAATCTGTCTCAGACTTCCTGCAGTATTCTAGGGAAGCTCAGCTAGAAGAACAACATCTCATTTTCTGCTTGGGGACCCTGCAGACTTCTGGACTCACTACTGAATTCAATAACTTTAGGGCTTGAACTCTGCTATGTCCTAGCCCCATCCCCACACATCTCCAGACCTTGTTATCACATAGCCTTGTTATCACATCGCCATTGTTAGCCACTAACAGTCTCACTAACAGCCACTAACAGCCACTATTCACTCTCCTAGCCAGGTCGTTATCCACTCTTTTGTCTGTCCAACTGTTCTTCTCGCTCTGTGAGCCCTATTTCCACTTATCATTTACTCCTTACCCCTTCCCACCCTATTTTCTGCTTAAAAACTGGCATTTTCCTCACTACCATCAGTTCTGAGGAAAACTCACCAGATGTGAAACATTAACTCTGATCTATCTTCACAGGTGCTGCCAGGCCTGCTGAGCTTTTCCAGCAATTTCTGTTTTTGATTGTAAATTCTGATCTGAGTTCAAATCCCATCCTCGGACATGATGACCATAGAATGTGCATTCGCAATAAGGCCCAACATTAGTTGATTATCGCACCTTCACTGTATGCCAATGGTGGAGTTAAACAGAATTCTGGTAAAGAAAATCAGAGTCCACACCATCACTATTCATAGCTCCAGCACTAAACATGCATGGAAAAGCTTTTGTTGACACAATAACTTTGATTCCTTCAGAGATCTCTCGGTTGGATGGCTGTGGTGGATCAGATTGGTGCTAAAAGTATAGGGATTGATACAGTTCTGGCTGGGATGGTTGTGGACTAGTCTCCTTATCCTACTTGTGGTTGAAGTGAGGATGCTGCTACTTTTAGATTAGATTCCCTACGGTGTAAACAGGCACTTTGGCCCAACAAGCCCACACCGACCCTCCGAAGAGTAATCCACCCAGACCCATTCCCCTATCCTATATTTACCCCTCACTAATGCACCTAACACTATGGGCAATTTCGCTTGGCCAATTCACCTGACCTGCAGATCGTTGGATTGAGGAAACCCACGCAGACACAGGGAGAATGTGCAAACTCCACACAGACAGTTGTCTGAGACAGGAATTGAACCTGGGTCTCTGGTGCTGTGAGGCAGCAGTGCTCATCACTGAGCAGCAGGGGGGGCTTGCAATAAGGAAAACCTAGAAAGAAAACCCTATTGGGATTGTTTGATGTCACCCAAGGAGTGTTCTTCACTTGAAGGCACTCAGAATCTAATCAAGATGCGAGACATTTGGAAGGGGTGACCCACCAAGTGCTGTTACTTTCCCATGCTGTCACAGTTTTCTCTCCTCCTCTATGACCCCCTCACTGCAACCCCTGCTCACAGTTCCCCCGATCCTGTGAACTAACCTCTTCCTGTGTCCATTTGTGAACCTCAGCATCATGTGGGCATAATACCAGCAGCAACTACATTCACTTGGTGGTGCTATTGAGCAAAGAGAGCTGTTGACTTTGGATTGGTCAGCTGTTTTCACTGGGTGGGTTGTCTGTCCCTGGAATCTTTGTTCCTGGGGAAGGCTTTGCCCAGTTTCCTGTCTGATTGACATGATGTGGAGGTGCCGGTGTTGGTCTGGGGTGGACAAATTTAAATATCAGACAGAAGTGAGGACTGCAGATGCTGGAAACCAGAGTTTAGATTAGAATGGTGCTGGAAAAGCACAGCAGGTCAGGCAGCATCCAAGGAGCAGGAAAATCAACCTTTTGGGCAAAAGCCCTTCATCAGGCATGAATAAATTTAAATATCACACAACACCAGGTTATAGTCCAACAGGGTTATTTGGAAGTACAAGCTTTTGGAGCACTGCTCCTTCATCAGGCAGCTAGTGGGGCAGGATCATAGGACGTACAATTTATAGTAAAAGAACAAAGTGTCATACAACTGATGCAAAGTATTGAACAAACCTAGATTGCTGATAAGTCTTTAATCACTTAGAATGAGGATGCAAGTTTGTCGTGATTAATATGTAAATCCCAGAACTTCTCTCAAGCCACAGTCCCGAAATAACTTACGGTTTTAAACAGAAAAAGGTGACATCTCGGCTCAGACAATGCATTAAAAGTGTGAGATTAGAGTCTGCCTCCCAATGCATCACTCGACACTGCAACCCCATTCTAAGTGACTAAAGACTTAACAGCAATCTAACTTTGTTCAATACTTCACATCAGTTGTACAACAGTTTGATCTTTTTACTATAAATTCTGTGTCCTATGATCCAGCCCCACTAGGTGCCCGCCAAAGGAACAGTGCTCCGAAAGCTTGTACTTCCAAAAAAACCTGTTGGACTATAACCTGGTGTTGTATGATTGACATTAATTCAATTGATCTTTCTGACAAGAGGTGATACAGATCTCTTGCTGGCTCACCAGCTGAGGTAGAAAGTGAGCAGGAGGCAAGACAAAAGTTGCCCTTCTTAAATATTCCCTTTTGTGCCCTCTTCAGAACTATCTTTCTACCTATCATTGAATCATCATGAAATTTGGCGACAATAGACTTTGTCCTTTAATTCGAGTCAGTAATATAGATTATTAATAGCAGAGTTCCCAGCATTGATATCTATGGCATCCCATTAGTTACAGTTCACCAACTTGAAAACAATTCATTTATATTAACTCTGTGATAAGGAGCCCCATCAAATAATAGTGCAGAAAATAAACAAAGACAATGTAGGTGGTAACATAATGGCATGGCTAGAATATTGGTTAGCGAGTAGGCAGGAGAAAGTAGGAAAAATGGATCATTTGTGGATGGCAATGCGTTATGAGTGGCGTGACACTGGAATTAATGCTGGGGCCTCAATGTTTTACAATTTATTTTTAAAAGTGACCATAAGCATGCCTGCTAATTTTGTTGAAAATGCAGACAGATAGAAAAGTAAGTCGTGAAGCGGAATTAAGGAGGTTACAAAAGGATACACAGTGGTTCAGTGAGTAGGCAAATATCTGACAAATGGAGTATAATGTGGAAAAATATGCAATCATCCATTTCAGTGGAAGAAAAACAGGAAGCATATTACCTTAGTGCTGAGAGATTGCAGAGCTCTGAAATGCAGAGATATCTGGCAGTTTTGGAGTATGAATCACAGAAGGTTAGTATTCAGCAAGTAATTAGATAAGATAATAGAATGCTTATGGCAAAAGCAATTAAATACATAAGTCGGAAGTTATGCTTCATTTATGCAGTGGCTTATTAACACCAGATCTCCTATTGAAAGAAGAATGTAAATACTTTGGAATGGATGCAGAAACCACTTTCTAGACTAATACATGCTATGGGTGGGTTGTCTTATGAAGAAATGTTAGACAGGTGAGTCATCTACATACTGGAGTACAGAAGAGCATGAGTCAAATTGATTAAAATGTATAAGCTCTTGAGAGATCTTGACTTGGTGGATGTGGAAAAGATGCTTTCTCTTGTGAGAGAGTTTAGAACTAGAGGTTGTTATTTAAAAATAAAGAGTCACTCATTTCAAACAGAGAAATGTTTCTCACTGTTGGTCATACATCTTTGGATCTCTTCATCAAAGGTGGCAGGAACAGAGTCTTTGAATCTCTTTAAAGGCAGACATAAATAGATTCTTGATAATCAACGGGTGAACGGCTATTGATGATAAATGTGATTGTGGATTAATCAGATCTGCCATAATCTTATTGAATTGCTGAGCAGTGGACCAAGTGACCCAATCAAGCTTCAAGTTTCCAGTAAATTCACCAATCCTTTATGGTAGATTATCCCAACACCATGAGCTCTTACCCTGCGTGGTAAGCATCCTATTAAATGCCTTTTAGAAATACAATTATATTACATCTACTTTGCTTTTTATCCATCCTTCTTGTCTTTCCTGTGTATCCAGGTTGTTTATTGAGGCATGAGAGGAAATAACAGGTGCACTAGAAATAATTTTCAATTTGTCTCTGGCCACAGGACAGGTACATGAGGACTGGAGGACAACCAATGTGGTACCATTATTCAAGAAAGGTTGGGGGGTGGGGTGGGGTGGGGGGGGGGGGCGGGTGGTGGCGGTGGGGGTGGTGGAGATATGAATCAGGAAACTACAGACCAATCAATCTAACCTCAATGGTTGGGAAACAATTGGAAGCTATTCTGAGGTACAGATTCAATCTGCACTTACTACAAGTGCAGTGATTACTACATTCTGATGTCTCAAATCACAGTCAGACAATCTCCTTACTCTTGTGTTATTATCTCTGGCATTTCTGGACAATTGGCATTCGATGAATAAGACTGCAAAAGCAATGCATGGCTCACAGATTGGTTTGGGAAAAGTAATGGCACCAGGCAAAGTGAGATCTAGAAGTTTGTGCATTGGGATGGTTGACATCTGAACTCTGCTGAGATTGATATTCTAACAAACTACATAATTAAGGAGGCAGTGACGACTTTAAATTAAACTAGGAAATAAAGCTTGAGCAGACACAACAATAAAAGGAAAGCAGTAATACACATAGTAATTGTTACGACATGGGGTAAACCCCTCTGCTAGTTTAAACCCAACACACAGAGAAGATCATCTTGCACCATAATCTGTTAAATTGCGAGAGGCAAAGAACTATCTGAGAGGTCACTTTTTAAAGCAAAAATTAACAATTTTATTCTTTAAGTCCAATAAAGGACATTAAAACACAGCTATTTAAAATTCCTTTCTTTTAACCTATCTTTTACTTCTCACTGATCCAATAAAAAAAGATTAAGATTTACAAAAAAAAATCACATTTCAAATCCAGTCAGTTTTGTCGATTCTCCTTTGTCGATTTTCCTCTGTAGATTTATCTCCAGGTTGGTTTCGATGTTCTGCTGCACAAACTTTTTATAGACAGGTACCTTTCAGAGTGATTTTCAGCTAGTAGTCTATATTTGTTGGTATCCTTGGTAGTTCTCCTAACTGTACAAAATGTCTGGTTTAATACCCCAAAACATAGGATTATTTAATTGGTTTTGATGTTGTCAAAATACTAAATTCAAATTGAATTGGATTTTGGTATCATCGGTCATAATTTAAACTGATTGGCCAAATTTGAATTTGTTTTTGTATTGTGGCAACTCGTCTGCACTATTGGTTTCACAGTCAAATGTCACATTTTAACTTCTTTCTGTATGCTCTGTGCCTAAGTCAGTCCGTGCCAGCTTACAGTCTCTCTTCCACGTCAACATCTTCATAACATAATAAAAGTCAGAGAATGGCAGGATGTGATAGAGAGAATGAAATGTAGGAATATTTTACTAATCAAGACTTGGTAGTACAAATATAACAAAAAGGCAAAACTAAAGGCTCTGCATCTAAATGTCCGTAACATTCATAACAAAGTAAACAAATTGGTAGGGCAATTGAAAGAAAGAAATATGATCTGACAGACATTATAGAGACAAGTCTGTGGAATAACAGGGATTATGTCCTGAATATTGAAGGGTCTATGACTTTCAAGAAAAATAAGATGCGAGGTAAAAGGTAGTGCTTGTCAATCAAAGATGGTATTGGTGCAAACATTAGAAATGACCCTGGTTTGGGAGATCAGGATGTAGAATCAGTTTGGGTGGATGTGAAAATATAGTTAGACAAATAAGTCACTAATAGAGTACAGAAAAAAACCCTGTGTGTCCAAAATTGTATTCTCCAATCATCTGAAGTGCCAACCAGCCTAATAGATGTCATCTTTAATTCAGCCAAAAGTAGCTGACAACCAAGCGATTTTGAGATGTTTACTATAAGTTGTGGTTGTTGATCTTGCCATTGCACTAAATTATGGACCAGTGACTAAGCTGAATAAGTGCTTGATGCCTGAGTGTCTCAGATGTAATAGCCCTGAATAATGCTTTCCACAAGTGACAACATCACTGAGTGACAGATATACAATTGTGTACCCACTTCATAATAATGGAACTCGCCATGCTGATCTGGTGAAAGGCAGATACCAGGAAAAGATTCATTTGCTTTTCCAGGAAAGTTTGGTAAGCTGATTAAACCTGAAAAATAACTTTATATTCAAAACCACATTTTTAAACAAACAAGAGTTCCTATTGAGGATATGGTACTCTTTTCTGATTCAAAGGTAACAATCTTCTTTGTTATCCACCTTATTCTGCATCTGCCATGCATTAACCTATTCACTCAACTTGTCTACGTCATCTTGAAACCCCTTTACATCGTCCACACCACTCACACTGCCAGCTAGCTCGGTGTCATCAGTAAGTTTGGAAATAGTACATTTGATTCATATTGATATTACTGGGGCTCAAGCACTTATCCCTACTGTTCACAACTAATCACTACATTCCGCTCTGAAAGCAACCTATTTATTCCTACTCTCTGGCTCCCGTCTGCTAAATAAAAATCTCAGTCCATGCCAGTACATTACTGCCAAATCCATGTGCTTTGATTTATGTGAGACTTCATCAAAAGTTTTCTGAAAATTCAAATGCACCAAGTGCACTGGTTCTCCCTTCCTACTTCAATACTTATGTCCTTAAAAAAATCAAGTAGGTGTGTGAAACAAATTAATTCTTCGTGTAACATGCCCAGCATGTGTAATGAGTATAGACTGACAGTATCACCAGCTCCTATTCCACTATATTTGAATAAAATGACTTGTAGACATGGTTGCAGATCACACAGGAATAATCAAAGATGCAATGGAATTCAAGAGAATTCAAAGGATTAATTTTCAGGGTGCTAATAGATTTTGCCACCTCTTTTTGCCAAAAGACATTATTTGTTCTGATCATACACTAAAATCAAATTGACATTCAGGTCTGCATCCTACTCTAGTCACTGTACTCACTTTATTGGAATTGCTTATGAGCCATTTCTTAAGAATCATTACGAACTTCACACCAATGCCATTCCCCATTACATTTTTGAAGTTAAAATCAGGCCTAATGTTTCCATTCTACACAGCCGCACTAGCCATTGCATAACCTTTTCTATTTAGTTAAAAGCTGTCATGTCATGTCAGTTTTCCATCTTCTCGATTTACGAAAGTATAAGAGCCTCAGGACTCATAATATCAGCAGCCAAATGTTATCATTGGGCTTAGAGGAAAATAATATCAAGGTTTATATTTTCATGGAAGACATCTTCATAACCAAGAACTTTACAGTTATGATTGATTCCTAATTTTGTATTTGTTATAATACAATATTAAACCAACTGGCACGTTGTAATGTAACATCCCAGCCTGATTTTAAGGATTAATGAAAAATACTGTCAAATCTACTTGTCTTGCTGACTTTATGAATTTTAACTTATTCCACGGAGACTTTTTTTTAGATTCCCTACAGTTTGGAAACAGGCCCTTTGCCCAACCGGTCCACATCGACCTTGATTTACTGAAACAAAGATCTTAGACATTTCTGTACACTTGGATTCACTTGGTATTGATCATGATGTCTCTGCTGTTTGTTTTGAAAAGAATCATCCCTTTATTGAAGGAGGTAGCAGAGGTAAAATTGTCTACTTATGAATTTACCATACAGCTACAGCAATATCAACAGCAATCACAATTAACTGAAATTCCTCCCTGTGATGAATGCTGGTGTACTTTAGGGAAACAGAACAATACTGGCATCTTAAAGTCTCAGCTACACTTACACAGCTGTTAGATTAGATTCCCTACCCTGTGGAAACAGGCCCTTCGGTCCAACCAGTCCACACCAACCCTCCGAAGAGTAACCCACCCAGACCCATTTCCTCTCTGACTATGGCCAATTCACCTGACTTGCACATCTTTGGACAGTGAGAGGAAACTGGAGCACTGGGAAGAAACCCATGTAAACATGGGGTAATGTGCAAACTCCACACAGACAGCTGTTAGATTAGATTCCCTACCCTGTGGAAACAGGCCCTTCGGTCCAACCAGTCCACACCAACCCTCCGAAGAGTAACCCACCCAGACCCATTTCCTCTCTGACTAATGCACCTAACACTATGGCCAATTCACCTGACTTGCACATCTTTGGACAGTGAGAGGAAACTGGAGCACTGGGAGGAAACCCATGTAAACATGGGGTAATGTGCAAACTCCACACAGACAGTTGCCCAAGGCTGGAATCGAACCTGGGATCCTGGTGCTGTGAGGCAGCAGTGCTAACCACTGAGCCACCTGCGCTCTAGCACTGAGCTCGAGCTGCGATATTCCAATTTGTCTATTCGTTGCAGTGTATTGAAATTCTGACTCATAGTTGTGAGCTATCAGACTGTTGGAAAAATTAGGTTTGTTGCATTGGTTTTGTGCTATTTTTCCTGAGGTTTCTATTGCTTCTCTTGCCAAATTTATAGCTAAAGATTGAGATATACCTGAGTAGGTATTTAGAGCCTGTATTGAATAGAAATACATGTTTTGATATGCATTCCTTTACAACAATGTGCAAGTTTTATTTAAAGAACCGTATTTACATTCAAAAGCACGGGACTGAATCTTATCACCTTTTGGCAAAGTGTCATTTTCATCAAGTCTGCACAAGTCCTAGCAAGTTTCTCAAAGTTCCAAATTTGTTTCAGTTTCCTAGGATGCCTCTTTCGTCTGATGCCAGATCAATTCATCCACTTACAGAAGATGGAAGTATTTGCCACTGTCAGGATATCCCAGCATCCCCAGTGCTAGCACCATTTGTAAAAAAGCCATTGTGCACTCCGTCAACTGCTGGCAGTCCAGAGCTGTGCTGTGCAATTCATGATATTTGCCTCAGATGTAGCTGATAAGAGGAAATTAGCTCTCTGCTTTGCAGACAGTGAACCTAGAGGTCCTACTTGATGAGGTGGTAGAGAGGAGGGATATTCTTTTCCTAGAACCAGCAGAGAAGGCCCACAACAACAGGCCAATGTTGCCAGCTGGGTCAGTGAAGTCTCAGCCATCTGAAGGTATGTTCAGTAGTATAGGGAGAAAATCAGTCCCTTCTCTGCTCTGCCAGGATGACCATTAATATCCATTTTTGCCATTTCACACCCACACTATCTCTGCTACTGCACTCACTCCTACCCAGGCGCAACCTCTTTCTCTCTCACTATTGCATGCAGCATCCTCCCTCACTCACACTTACTCCCCAATCCCTCACATTATTAACCTTGCAAGTCCTCTGCACCGCCTACTCACTTACATGGGACATCTTGCCAACTTAATAAGTTGTCATTATAAACAAGTGTTCTATCTTTTTTTAAAGAAGTCCATTTTTGTGATGGAGTGCTTGTAGGCTGGTCTGCAGTGCAGGGAGGTGAAAACTGGCCTATTGTAAACAAGGGAGTTGGTGTGTTTGAAAGACTAAGGGTTTGTTGATTTCCTGACCTTTTCTTTATTCAAAGGACTTACTCTGTCAATCTGAATTTCTGTTTGTTGAAAGCTACCTTTTGTGTTTGGGGAGCTGTGTTCAACAATTATGCAAATTGCAAACCACTGGACAACTGTGCTTGTACATCACATGGAAGTTAATTTTATCATAGCTGGCAAAAAGACAGAGGGCTGATAAATATCTACTTACCATCTGAGGGTTTAAAAAATGGAGACATGATAACTTCTTTTAACCAAGAAATTTGTTACATGTAGCACATTGAAAGAAATGAAGGAGAAGCAGATTCTCTGATCTTTGAAAGGGAACTGATTTTTTTAACAGCAATAATTTTTCAGATCTTGGGCTAAGTTGTATGGATTGGTCTTTTTAAGAGCCAGCAGCTTTACACTGGGTTGGATGGCCTGAACATTACAAGAGAGGTGGTGGTAAACTCACTTCAGTCTAAGGCAAGAGACATTGCATTCAAAGCAGTCCAGAGAAGGTCCAGTAGGTTGATTCCAGGTATGGAGAGATTGAGTAGGTTACGCCTGTGCTCATTGAAGATAAAGAGATGGGGAGGAGATCTTATTAAAATAGATAGTATTGAGGTATGTAAGATGATAACTGGCATGGACAGAGTGTATAGGCATCAGTTTGATAGTTGAAGGGTCATAATGATAAGGCAAAAGGCAGGAGGTTTAGTTGGGATTTGAGGAGACCACCAGCTCCTTCATTTTGCTAAGATTGAGGGAGAGATTGTTGTCTTTACATCTTGCAACTAAGCTCTGTATCTTCTTCCTGTACTCTATTTCCACATTGTTTGAGAACCGACCCAGCGTGGTGCTGTTGTCAGCAAATTTGTAAATGGAGTTGGAGCTGAATTTGGCCACACAGTCATGGGTGTATAAGGAGTATAGTAAAGGGCAGAGTATGCAGCCTTTCGGGGCACTGGTGTTGAGGATTATGGTGGAAGAGATGTTATCAACCTAGCTTTACTGATTATGGTCTATCGGTCAGCAAGTTGCGGATCCAGTTGCAGAGGGGGGAGCAGAGTCCTAGGTCTCAGAAGGGTGACTCCTGTAATTAGACCCCTTGCTGCTCATGAGTGAGAATTTTGCTGCGATGTCGATGTAGCTAGAAAATGCAACTTGTTGTTCCTGATGTCAAGAAAGGCCTTCGCAACTTCTTAAACAAATTTCCCAAATTTTGCACCATCGCCCACATCATTTAGTGGTCTGGAAACATTCCACTTTCAGAAAAAGAAATAGATCAACTCACCCTCAAGTTTGTTCCATCATTCATTTAAATCATGCCTGATGTGTTTTTAAAGTTTACTTACCAAAGTTATGCATCAAAATTTATCAAAAGACAACTTTAAAATTTTTCATTGAACTTATCTCAATAGCTTCTAGATTTCCAGTACCCTTTTTATATTATGATGGTTTATTATGTAGTTTAAATAACTGCATTTTCATTGAAGTAATCATTCCATTGAATTAATCCTTGGTATTGTGTAAGTCACCCTCTGAATTACTCCAAAGCAAATCGGAAAGTCATAAAATCTGGGCATATGAAATATACATGCACTTGGCCCACAACAACGTCAACTTAAATAAAAGCTTAACTTAAATTGAAGCTATTTGATTTAAGGTTTTATATACAAAATAATTCAATAGTTGTTAGCAATAGCAGCTAAATACATTTTAATATCCAAAGGTTTTACATTTAATGTGTTTTTTTAAGCAGCTATATTTAGAAAAATAGGAAAATCCGAAGTGTGAAAGATCAAAATGCTTGTGTTATATCACAGTGCATCTAGGAACAATGATAAAAGGTTTCAAGAGTACTTAAAATCCAGGAACTGCACAGTACAGTGGAAGAGATGTATGATTAGATTTTGTGGTTGGGCATGAACTCGACAGGAAGCAGTGCCAGAGAGGAATTTCCATTTGACATTATGATAAGTGCTTTAATCTTCCTGTCACCTGTGGGACTGGCCTTATTTTGCATGTGTGAGTTGCAAGCAAGAGACATATTGCTGACTTGGAGCTTGTATGTTCAGTGGCAAGTGATAGCATATTGCCTCACTATTAAAACTATTGGCCTTGGGGGCCAAATATGAATAGCACAAGTAAAATTAGGTACTGGAGTGATGAACTAGTAGGAATACGTGGTAAAATATTTTGTCAATATCATGTTAAAAAAATGGGAATTTAGTAAGTGGCAATTTCATAATCCTTTTAACTCCAGTGCAAGAAAGTGAAGCTAAGTATAATGGCAGGAAACTCTTGCTCTTTTGTATTTTACAGTCTACAATCCAATACTAACTTTAAATCTGCTTTGATAAACTAAAGAACATGAGCTTGTGAACCACATAAGCTACACAGACTCGTTCATCTGAAATCGTTACACCTTTTCACTGGAGAAACTATATTAAATGGCTCGAGTGTGCAAGCTTTGACCAGTCGGGTATTCAAGTATTGAGTAACAGAACAGAGAGATCAATTTCTACGACTTCAAAGTTTGTCACTGCATGATGTCAAGGGTTTGCAACAGATTGAGAAATTTCCTCTCCTAAGGATAGAGGAATATTAATAATTCCAGAAAATCTCTGTTCCTACAGATCTGAGGCAAGAAACATCTTCAAACTATGCCTGATGGGACAGTGCAAGGTGGCATCAAGGATGCATCCTTCAAGGCAGATTCATCAGGGACCTCTCGACACAGCCCTGTCAAGTACTTTCAAAGTTGGGAGAAAGTTTCTTGAGTGAGAAACATTTCCATTCCAGAAGGTTTACTGTCAAATACAGCAGCAATCCACATCTTACACTATGGACTCTCAAGTTGTACTGCTAATTGTTAAAACCTAAGAAGAAAGGAAAGTGTGGAAAAAGGGACAGTCATTACAATAATTCTGAATGTAAACAAATTCCTAATTTTCAGGAGCCTTTTATGACATCAGAAATGCTTTGCTGAAATTTTACGCTGAGACAGAGATCTCACTCTTTGATTGAAAATCAGCAGCAAATTTGCCTCAGCTTTGGAGGATGAGCCATTAGTTGCTTCAGGGCATATGAACAAAGAACAAGAGTAAGCTATTTGACCCTCTGAGCCTGCTCCCCATTTAATGAGATTATGGCTGATCTGATTTTAAATTTCAATTTTACATTCCTGCACATCCCCGATAATCTTTCATCTCCTTCGTAATCAACAACTGTAAGATATCTGCCTTCTTTGGGAGGTGTACTGCATGTGGGCATGACTGGAGGTTCTCTATTCTGAGCAGCATTATCAAGAGCAGTGACCACTATTGAAACTAAAGGCAATCCCCAAAGAAGAGATTGCATTGACTCAGGATTCAAGGTAAGACTGAAATTATGCTGAGACCAAGCTGGTAGGTTCTGATGAGGGGAGTGGAGGTCCTGGATTGTCAAACCAAGGGGCAACATGGGTGGTGGCCTCCAAGAAGCATTGAGCAGTGTCCCCCCACCCCATGAGTCAGCATTCAGTCTAACACATTTTGTTACATTTTGTTACTTCCCACCATGGGTAAAATCCCAAAAGTGGCAGGAAGAGGATGGGCACGTTGCCATTGATGTCGAACGTTCTGTTTCCTACCTGCTTGCCTATTCCCAGGGGGAAATGTAAAATGCTGGACCTTTTTAAGCTGTTCATAATTTTCTTATCAAGTACTTGAAATGTTGCTGGAACAGAAAAATAAGTCTGTGGATTTCAGGATCTTCATTGGACTTTTAATAATGATTGAAGTGTATTGAAGGATTATTAATGTAAATTACCTTGAGTATCCTGGTAAATGGAGACCTGGTAATATTATGATCATTATCACACATTGCTGAATATCTGTCTTTTGTCTGATAAATTTGTCTTCCAGCAACAGTTCATAACCCTATACATTTTCCTTAACCCTGAGTGCCCCATTCTAAGCTCATTCTGCTCCTCTGACACGCCTCCTCAAGAATCTCAGTTTCTGAAGAATGAAATTGTGAAGAATGTAACAGGCTGCCACAAGATGCAATTTTCCCACCGAGACACATTGAAGGGAGCCTGGACTGATCAAAATGCACTGAGGATGGTACAAGTTGATTCTGTAGTAGCCTTCAAGATGGAATTGTACGTGTACTTGTAAAGGAAAAATTTGCAGCGCCATAGGGCAAGAGCAGTGAATGGAACAATCTAGATAGCTCTTTCAAAGATAAATTACCTCCCTATCTGTGGTATATTTTGAAAGGAATATTCTAAATGGCCAATTTTAAAGACAAGACCCAAGGCCATCTCCTCAGGGAACATGAGCAGCTGGGGGCCAAATTGAAAAGTAGAGCCAAAAAGGTAATCATCTCCGGGTTGCTACCTGAGCCACGAACAAATTGGCACAGGGTCAGCGAGATTAAAGAGCTAAACGTGCGGCTCAAAGAGTGGTGTGGGAAAAATAGGTTCAAATTCGTGGGACATGAGCACCAGTCCTGGGGAAGGAGGGATCTGTTCTGATGGGACAAGCTCCACCTGAACCGTGCTGGGACCAGAGTCTTGGTGAATCATAATACTAGGGCTGTAGATAGGGCTTTAAATTAAATAGGTCTAGGTGGGTTCAGTTGTATGGCAAATTCGGGAAAAATTTAAAGTGGGGGGGAGGGTTTGACAGAGGCTACGGGCAATTCTGGTCTCCCTCCCAATAGGAAGGATGTTGTGAAACTTGAAAGAGTTCAGAAAAGATGTTGCCAGGGTTGGAGAGTTTGAGCTATAGGGAGAGGTTGAATAGGCTGGGAATGTTTTCCTGGACCATCGGAGGCTGAGGAGTGACCTTATAGAGATTTATAAAATCATGGATAGGGTAAATAGACAAGG
>NC_057731.1:23070915-23098789 GCF_004010195.1 Chiloscyllium plagiosum | reverse complement strand
GGGGGGGGGGGGAGGGGGGGTGGTGTTGGGGGAAGGGGGCTCCAGAACTAGAGGGAAAAGGTTTAAGGTGATAGGGGAAAGATTTAAAAGGGATCTTCAGGGTAACTTTTTCATACAAAGGGTGATGCGTGTATGGAATGAGCTGCCAGAGGACGTGTTGGAGGCTGGTATAATTACAGCATTTGAAAGGCAACCTGATGGGTATATGAATAGGAAGAGTTTTGAGGAATATGGGCCACGTGCTGGCAAATGGGACAAGATTAGGTTGGGATATCTGGTTGGCATGGATGAGATGGACCGAAGGGTCTGTTTCTGTGCTGTATATCTCTATGACTCCATGACTCTAATACCCAGCTGTGGCATCTTGTAGCAGATATATCTCACTGACCACCTAATACTTCATGTCTCTAAGACTGAACATAAAGGCACATTTGTGTTATACAAAAATGGCTAAGGTTAGAATCCGCTAGATCATTTTTAGCATGGTTATGTAAGTTTGACCCAATTGCATTCATTCTAAACTTATGCCCAAGTCAAGTTCTCTCCTCTATAACAGAAACTCAACAATGAATAGTTTACATTTCCTTCATTGGCCTTCTTAAGTGACTGGCCTATTTTATGGAGTCAGAGTCATACAGAAAACACACAGGAAATGGACCCTTAACACTAGTTAAGTTTCCCAAACTGAACTAGTCCCTTTTGCCTGCATTTAGCCCATATCTCTCTAAACCTTTCCTGCTCACATACTTGTCCAAATATCTTTTTTTTTTCATTCATTCAATTGCAGGATAAGGGCATTACTGGCTAGACCAGCATATATTGCCCATCTCTAATTGCCCAGAGGGTAGTTAAGAATCAATCACAATGCTGTGGGTCTGGAGTCACTTGTAGGCCAGACTAAGTAAGGATGGCACTTTTCTTTCCTAAAGGGCATTAGTGAACCAGATGGTTTTTCGTGACAAACAACAATGGATTCATGGTCATGATTAGACTCTTGATTCCAGCTATGTACTGAATTCAAATTCCACCATCTGTCATGGTGGGATTCGAGCCTGGGTCCCTAGAACATTATCTGGATTTCTGGATTAACAGTCCAGCAATAATACCACTAGACCATTGCCTCCTTGCTTTTTTTAAATGTTGTAATTACACTGACGCCTATTACTTCCTCTGGCAGTTCATTCCACAAATGAACAACCCTCTATGTGAAAAACTTGCCCCTCAGGTCCCTTTTAAATCTTTCTCTTCTCACCTTAAAAATATGCCATATAGTTTTAAATTCCCCTTACTTCAGGAAAAGACTTTTGCTATTCACTTTATCTATGTCTCTCATGATTTTCTAAGATCATTGCTCAAACCCACAAGCTCCAGTGAAAAGAAGTCCAGTCTATCTAGCCTCTCCTGATAACTCAAACCCTCCAGTCCCAGCATTCTCGTAAATCTTTGCTGAACCCTGTCCAATTTAATAATATCTTTTCTGTAGCAGGGGGACCAAAGCTGTACACAGTACTTCAAAAGTGGCCTCAACAACATTCTGTACAACCTCAACATGACAAAGGGGTGGCACAGTGGTGAGCACTGCTGCCTCACAGCAGCAGGGACCCAGGTTCGATTCCAGCCACGGGCAACTGTGTGGAGTTTGCACATTCTCCATGGGTCTCCTCCGGGTGCTCTGGTTTCCTCCCACAATCCAAAGATGTGCAGGTCAGGTGAATTGACCATGCTAAATTGCCCATAGTGCATTAGTCAGAGGGAAAATGGATCTGGCTGGGTTACTCTTCGGAGCGAAGGTGTGGACTGGTTGAGCCGAAGGGCCTGTTTCCACACTGTAGGGAATCTAATCTAATCTAATCCCAACACCGAAACTCAATGGTCTGAGCAATGTAGGCAAACATGCTAAACACCTTCTTGACTGCTCCATCTACCCGTAATGCAACTTTAAAGGAATATGTACCTCATCTCTTCGGACTTTCTGTCCAATAGTGCTAGTCAATACCCTACCATCAACTGTAAAAATTCTACCCTTGTTTGTTTTACCAAAACGCAATACCTTGTATCTTTCCAAATTTTGCTGTTTTGTTTTGAAATTAGCTTACGGCCTAGATTATAGGTTTGAAGTAGTGGGATCTATAAAATCACTATGGCATAAACATGTTTGCATCTCAGATGTGTTTCTTTATTTCTTGCAAAATTTAAAGTTGGCTAGAATTTGTCTCTAATTCCCAAATGCTAATAAGCCCCAATAGTCCTCTGGGTTTATGTCCAATCAAAACATTGAAACGTTAGAGCCTAATTCATGTTCCAACAAAATGTTTACTCTAGTACTTTACAGGGTTAAAACTGGAATAAAGCAAAAAAAACTTTTAATTCCTGAGACACTTTCAATTTACTTTCATATTTGAGCGAATCAAAACACCCTCCAGGGTAGAGGATTGAGAGTTCAGTTGTGGAAGTGGGAGCCAATGCTACAGCCCATAAACTGGGTGATCATTCCTAATATGGATAGAAAAAGGACATGAGGGGCAACTGTTTTACAGAGAATGGTTCAAATGTGGAATGAACTGCCAGAGGAAGTGGTGAATGCAGATACAGCTACAACATTTAAAAGACATTTGGGTAAGTACATTAATAGGAAAGGTTTGGAGGGATATGGGACAAATACAGGCAAGTGGACTAGTTTCTATATTAATCTGATTCTGTGAATATGGGCAGAGCTCCAGCAGAATGGAACCCTTGTCATTTAATTGCTCCCAAACCCCAGTTTATAGTGATTTAGGCTGGGCCTTGCCTTTGGTTGTTGGTTTAAAATCTTGACAGCAGCATGACAATTTGTACCTTCCACCTTTTTCTACATGCTAAATATCAAAGGCAGCTGCCTTGGGCAGCAGCTACGAATCAACTCTCAAACTAATGTGCAAACTGGATTAGAAATAGTACGACTGAGGGAAAACAATTCCCTGGCTGTTCATGCACTGGAAGCAGCACAAGTTGACAAGTATAGACTCCTGATTTTTCCAAAGGATAGAAAAATATCACTCTGAGAGTTCAGATTAAAATACAAAATAAGTTTGTCATTTAAATCAGCAAATGAGGTAACAATGTGGTATTTATGTTTCTAATAGTTTAATTATTTCATGAAGCCAAAATAACAAATTTGAATTCTAAGAGTCCTTACTCAGTTTTAGGCCAGGCTATTTAATCTAATGTTTTCCTTAAGCGTAGACAACTGACCGTATCATATTCCTTGTACTGCAATTGCAAGTTTGAAGTCAGAGAATGGAAAATATGATGAAAGGCTACAGTAATGATCCTTGGTCCAAACAGCTACTCAGTTCTCAGATCAAAAGAACTTTTGTTGTACTAAGCACTTTCCTTGAACAAGTTTCAGATCCTTTTTGAACAGGTAAACACGTTTTTAATCAAAGATAACCTAAAAACTCAATTTTGCAGCTGAATAGTTTTAAATTTTAATAAGCATCCAAATAACTTGATCATGTGTGATCATTATCCATTTCTTCTCACAATAGCCACCTGGAATATATTAATATTTCAAAAGCCTTTCATATCTAGCCAAAACAACAAAGCACTCTTTGAATCTTGGCATCAAAGACAATTGGGATGCATGCTTTTGTTCACCTGTGGATCCCCAGACAGAGCAGAAATGTGTTACCTATCATGCAATTAAAAAGACAAAGACTCCAACCATCCATGGAATGTGATCTTGATGGTATTAGCCAGATCATACAACCAATGCCATCCAACATTGACCCTTTTGGAGTTTGTATAATCATCAGGAGGTTATCCAATTTGTATGAGATAGGCAAGTGCCAATGTTAACACCTCTCTACTCAGCTGGAAATTGTGATATTGGTCACATTTTGGAGACCATTCCAAGGTGTTCTGCACAAAACAAAATGTGCTCTCTACTTCCCCAAATTGCCCAACTGAAAGCCAGAATGCCACATTTCACTCAGTACACTGGATTGCAGCAATCCATTAGATCTTGAATGAATCATGGGCTATGAACACTTTCCGTAGAAAGTCCTTGCCACTTAGTCCTTCCTGCATGACATCTGCACTGCAAAGTGTGGGAACAGATTGTACCTTTGAGACTCGCCACAAAATCCTGGAAATGGTTAGGGCCATGGGACTGAGTAATGACAGGAGACTCGAGGAATCCTTAAAGATCACGGGGACTTCAATTTGGCAATATTTCTCAAATTAAAACAGCATAGGATCTGTTTCCAACATATCCTTAAACTGATAACCAGGATGGAGCTTGGGAATCCGCAAATTACATCTAACACAAAGATGTTTAGCTGGGCTTTAGTTTCCGCTAGAGAAAGTACTTAATTATATGAATGATATATGTATGCTTTGATAACATTTTCCACAGTCTAGAGTCAACAAATGGCCTCAAAACTGCAGTAATAATAATTGGATAAAGCAATAAAGCCATCAGCAATGTTCAGATGGAATATTAAAATATCAAATATCAACCATCGCTATTCCATTGTGGAGCAAATCTTAAGCTTATGATCAGAAATTACACTGGTTTTGGAAGAGATAACAGTCAAACAGCTAAGTTGTTTTTAGGATGTGCATGCACAATTTTAAATATGCATGATGAAAAGGATCTTGATTAGTTAGTTTGCCAAAAATAAATTTCAGTAATAGTAACATAAAATATTGAAGCATTCTCAAAAGTGACAAATAACATCATGTAGAAGTGTCTAAAGTGTGAACAAATTTGGAAGGATTTGCTGTTGGCAGAGGTTTGTTGTGAACCATCATGGACAAGTGTCATTTTGCTGTCAGCGATAATGTGTTAATATTGAAAGAAACTGTGTAAATTTGCACTTCCAAGCTGCACCAGCCTGCTTGCAAATGAGAAACAGTGATAATGAGATTCCAAGTTTAAAATTAGGATGTTTGGATAGGATCTTTAAAATTAGGATGTTTGGCTACTAACCTTGTCCATGGAAATATATAAATTATGAGCCTATAGGTCTTTCCTTCTGCCATTGCATTCATAAAACAAGTTTTTTGTTCACAAAGTTAATTCAAAGCCTGTAGCTTTTTAGAGACTTAATTACAGTCATGACTTGTATTAGTTTATTTTGCAATGTGGAGGCCCTGCTCCATTTTTTTTGCTCATAGCTGCAGCAAAATAATTTGCAGTAGAAAGTACCAAGGGTAGGAAATCCTTTGTAGGATCACATCATGCTCTGTGATCAAGGCAACAACAAATACAGGTCCAACTACATGCCCAATTCCGTCAACATTCTCACCTGAAGGTACAAACTTACCTTCCTATATCTGTGTAACAAAAGTGGGGCATGTTTTCACTGCTTCACAAAAGAAGCTGAACAAAGGACTTTTGGAACAGATTGCTTTCTCATGCAGTGGACACACAAAATCTAAGTTCCTTTCAGCAAGAGCAAAGTTTGGTTTTGGCAGGGTTAGGCATTATATCTTTCAAATGATAGTTACCAAATGGAATTCAGGTCCAGAGTCATCTCTTGGACTAGTTTTGATAGGTAGATCCAAGAGGAAGTTTTCAATTTTTATTCCAGATGGGAAGAAGAGTGGGCCATATCCTCTAGCCTGTTTTACTATTCAGTGAGTTCATGACAGATCTAGATATCTGCCTTTTCCCTATATTGCTTAATGCCTTCTGTTTACTGCAATTTATCAACCTCAGTTTTAAAGTTTACAACTGATCCAACAGAAACTACGTAATAGTAAATGTTCAACATACTTCACATGAAGAGGTGTTTCCTCCCTTCATTCCTGAAGGTTTAGCTCTAATGTTTAGACTACGTTCCTGTAGTAGACAGCAAAAGAAATAGATTCTCTCTAATAAATTGATCTTTTCTCCAGAGTCTCCTGAAAAACTTGATTAAACCATTCTTTACCTTGCAAAAGTTAATTAAATATTAACATAATTTGTTTAATCTCTCCTAGTAGCTGAACCTTGGTGCAGTGATACAGTTTTGGTAAATTGAAATTGCAACCACACCAATGCCAAATAGCCTTCTTAACGTAGGGTTAGAGACAAAAAATACTGCAGATGCTGGAATCCAAGATAGACAAACAGGATGCTGGAAACGCATAGCGAACCAAGCAGCATTAGGAGGTGGCGAAATCAATGGTTCAGATATAACCCTTCTTCAGGACTTGAGAAGAAGGGTTAGACCTGAAACATCAACTTCTCCACCTCCTGATGCTGCCTGGATTGCTGTGTTTTTCCAGCCTCCTGTTAGTCTACTTGTTAAGCTATGGTCGCCAGGACTGTTCATAGTGCACAAGGTGTGACCTACTAGGGTTTTGTACAGTTGAAGTATGACTTGTAAGCCAATACTCTAGTCCTCTAGATGTAAAGGCCATTTGCCATTTTTATTATTTTCTCTCACTGTTCACAACATTTCAATGACTAATGCAACTGGACACCAAAGTTTCTTTGGAGCTCAACTATTTCTAACTTTTGAACATTTAGAAAGTACCTTGTGCTACTCCTTTCAGCTCCAAACTGAATGGTCTAAAATTTGAATCCTTCATAAAATCTCTGTCTCGATTCTGCAACTCATTAATTTATCAATATATCTTTACTTCATTAATACCATTTAGAAAGCTGGTTATCGTTATTTCATCAGAAAACAGTTAACAGTTGAGTCACCAATACATATCCTGGAGGGACACTGCTCGTTACATCCTGCCCATGAACGTAACTGACCATTATCATTAGTGTCTGCCTCTTGGTGCTCAGCCTATTTCCAGATTAAGTCCATTGTTTTCCAACAATTTCACAAGCTTCAACTATAGCTCTGAGGGACTTTATTAAATATGATCTGGAACTCCATAGTTCAAAAATAAGTCTACTACACTATTTTTTTCATTTGTTCATGGGATATGGGTTTTGCTGACTGGGCCATAATTTATTGCTATCCTGGGTGCTGGCAGGTGGGACTAGATTGGGTTAGGATATCTGGTCAGCATGGACGGGTTGTATCGAAGGGTCTGTTTCCATGCTGTACATCTCTATGACTCTATGACTCTATAATTGCTCTAATGTGATATTGACCCACCTTCTTGAACCACTGCAGTCTATGGGGTGTAGAAATACTCACAGTGCTGTTAAGAAAGGGGTTCTGAGATTTTAATACAGCAGCAGTGAAGACACAGAAATGTAATTCCAATTCAGGACGTTGTGTAGCTAACAGGTGCACTTCGTGGCATTCCCATCTATCTGCTGCCTTGGTCTTTCTAGGAGGCAGAGGTCACAAATTTGGAAGGTGCCTTCTAAAGAGCCTTGATGAATTAGCGCAGTGCATCTTGTACATTGTTTCACACCACTGCCACTCCGCACTAGTGTTGATGGAAATGAAAATGAAGATGATGGATGGATCTCAATCAAATGGTTTGCTTTGTGCTGGATGGTACCAAGCTTTTTGAGCGTTGTTGGAGCTGCACTCATCCAGGCAAGTGGGGAATATTCCATCACACTCCTGACTTTTGCTTTGTAGACAGTCGACTTGCTTTGAAGAGACAGATGAGTTACTCACCTCAGAATTGCCATCCACTGACCTACTCTTGCAATTACAGTTTTCTGTGGCTGGTCCAGTTCAGTTTCTGGTCAGTGATAATTTCCAGGATGTTGTTAGTTGGGGATTCATCAATGGCAATGCAATTGAAAGTGAAGATGGTGTAGATTCTCTCTTGTTGAAGATGGTTATTTCCTAGCTCTTGTGTGGGGTGCATGTTACTTGCTATTTATCAGCTCACGCCTGGATGTTGGCCAGGTCTTGCTACATATGGAGATTGAATGCTTCAGTACCTGAGGAGTCGAGAATGGTCTGAAGGCGAGAGTTGACTGATTAAGTATAAATTTGCAAAATTAGAAAAAAAATCCCTGGAATAAAAGATATGTTTTCTTAAATAAACAGAAAATGCCAGAGAACCTCAGCAGGTCTGGCACCACCTGTGGAGAGAGAAAGAGAGCTAAGATTTTGAATCCAATATTTCTTGGAACTGAAATGAGTTGAAATATGATTTTTTTAATGTTGTTGACAAAAGGGAGAGGAGGAGGAGAAAATGGAACAGAGGCCGGTTTGTGTCTTATTGAACTCAAAACAGGATCTCTGTTTCTGACTTCACAGATGCTCCCAGACCTGCTGAATTTCTCCAGCATTCTCTGTGTTTGTTTTAGATCTCTGGCATTCGCAGCACATTGTGTATATGTGTGCATTTTGTAATCTGTTTATTATGATGTGCAGCATTTGAAAACCAAAATAAAACTTTTGAAATAAAACTAGGTTAACGTAATAAAGCACAACCAAAACAAAAGTTTTAAAAGATAAACATCAAAAAGTGTGGAAAAGCACAACAGGTCAGGCAGCATCCAAGGAGCAGGAGAATCAAAGTGTTGGGCATAAGCCCTTCATCAGTCATTAATCATTTCCTGAGCAACCAGACAAAAAGTGAGTTAATTTTCAGGCATTTTCTTCTTTATAAACTATACAACTATTTATTAATGAAAACAAGATATATTTTTCAAAGCTCTTTGTCTTATTTTCATCAGGACAATTCACAAGTATACCAATTTACCAGGGAGTAAACCAACAGTAAGCATGAAAAGAGAGTACTGATTGGTTGGCAGTTGACTCTGATTGGTAGAGGTATTGCCACAACAAATGCACCAACTAATAAAGGTTGACAATCAATTGCCAGGCTTTATTTAAATGCTAAACCAGGCAGGTTGACTCCATTGGAAATGGACCAGCAAATGGCAGTCACCTATTTTGTTGAGTTGAAGCAAGCACAGTGCATACAAATGTTCTTTCGGTTTGCAAAGAACAATGTATTGATATCTTTCCGTGCATGCAAATTTGCCACACTGCAAGCCCCACTGGCAATCTTATATGACTGTCAGTGCAATTATTTGTACCCTCAGGATTATCCAGCAAATGTTGTCCAAATCACATCTAATATTGGACACTATGTTGTGAGTTTTGTGTGCATAGGCTAGTTGGATATAGACAGTACCTTTCTTGTTGCAAACAGTCAATGAAATATGCTGGAACAAAATTGCTGGAAAACTCAGAGGGTCTGGCAGCACCTGTGGAGAGAAAGCAGAGTTGACATTTTGAGTCCCGTGACCCTTCTTTTGAACCACAGGATATGCTATTTGACATGTTCTGCCAGTCTTTGGAATATATGGTCTATATACTTTGCATCGCACCAGCAATTCATAAGCCACATTATGACGTGCATGATGGTAAAAAATCATTTTGGTCTAATGGCAGAATTTATTACTGATGTTTGAAATGAAGCAGTCAAATAAGCTCACTTTCCTTGATGTCACATTTGAAAAATGAGCTGGGGCCATTCTACTGTCCACTACAAACCTAGTTTTAATTGCTTTGTACAAGCTGGGATTCTCACAGTTTGAAACACTATAAGATTGTCCTTAATTGGGAATTTTGGAAATAGATCCAGACCAATTTATCCTTCCAGTAAAGTTGATGCTGAAATAGGGCACTTCAAATCCATCCCGTGGGATAATGGCTACCCTGATCTGAGTATTTCTTGCTGCATACCATGATCCTAGCTGATAATCCAACCCGACAAGTCAAATCCTAGAAAGAAAGCTGGTTTGATAGATAATTTTTGTTTTATTTTAGTTAATACAGTGATCATTCACTGAGACACATTCAAATGAGGCCAAACAGTTTCTTTAGCAACAAAATAGAAGTTTATTTCACAAAAGGAATTTTTAAAAATGCTGTTCATATTTAATGCAGTTCAAAAGATTTTAAAATGTACAGCAAAACAAAATATCATCCCATTCCCTGACACTACCCATTACAGTAACTCAAATACAAAGGAATTACTCCTCAATATCAAATCTTTAAATTCAACTCAACTGATTCTCCCCCAGTCCTTTACAAAACTGAAAGCTTAGACTTTCTCGGCATTTAAAAACCTGCAGATTTCTAACAAAATACGCTTAGTCCTGGAGAAACCAAACTAAACTAAAAGATAATGGACCAGTTTGCCACTATTTCAAACTGAAAATTCCAAAAATTATAAGGATGTACCTCTCATCATAGGCAGCCAGTCTACCTCAGATTACATAAGAAAGGTAAAGCAATGGCAACATAATGGTATTCTCCACTAACAGGATGTTGCTGTCAACCCAAAAAGGCATTTGCCTGCCACACAAATAGGTAATGTGGTACTGTATGAATTGGCAAACTCTTTGGTCCTCAAAACTAAGTTTATATTTGTGGAGTTTTGGATTTCTCCGTAACAATAAAAACATCTCGTACACTTTTAAGTAACAAATTTCTGAAGGAAGTTTATTTATGACATTTCAGCTTCTCCCCTAAGTCTGCATTGTTCATCCTAATGTTTATTTCACTGTCTGTAAAGTGATTACACAGAGAAGTATCAACAATACTTTCTTACTTACTGATTAATTGTTTGTGAGGATTATTCAGTGTGATTGCTATTTTAATACCACCACTGCTGCTGGACACCCAGAATTACTGTTTAGTTGATCTCTGTAAGAAATTACATCAGAAGTGATGAATTTAATACCGCAGAGTTAACTACATCATTATAAGCCGGTCTCTGAAGCCAACAGACTTTTCTGCCAATGCAGTATCTAGGGCAGATTACATGAAATACTGCAAATAGACTAGGCTATAACCAGAAGATTTAATTGGTTTATAATGTTTGCCCACGAGGTAACAAAAAATGTTCACAGACTAAGTACAAATAAAACAAGTTAGCATGATGCAGTAATTATTTATAAAATCATAGGATCATGGAACGTTTCAGTACAGAAGGACCCATTGTGTCGAAATGTACCAGCTCCCGAAACAGCTATTGAGCTAATCCCATTCTCTCGCCCGACTGCTATAGGCTTCAAAATTCATCACTTTCAAATATATATCCATCTCACTCTCCACCACTCTCCCAAGCTGTGGAATCTAAGTCCTAACAACTCCCTGAGTCAAGAATTTTATCCTCATCTCACTCCAAGCTTGAAATTGCAACCTCTGGTTACATACATACCAACTAGTGCAACCAGAATATCCTAAATAACCCTGTCAAAACTGTTCATAATTTTGATCACCACAGTAAAGTTTTTTGCTTTGATTTAATTTGATTTATTGTAGTCTTGTGTACCGAAGTACAGTGAAAAGCTTTGTCTTGTGAGAAGTAAAGACAGATCATAGTAATCAAGGATAAACAGATCACAGGGTGCTTTAACAGAGTGAGGCATACAGGTTAAAATTACACAGGAGATTCACGAAGCAAGATCAACAATATTTGAAGTTAGAGAGTCCATTCAACAGTGTAATAAGGACAGGGAAGAAGCTGTTCTTGAACCTATTCGTGTATGTGTTCAAGCTTCAGCATCTTTTGCCTGATGGAAGAGGTTTTGGAGAACCTTACTGGTTGGGAGGAGTCTTTGATGATGTTGGCAGCCTTTCTGCGGCAATGTGAAGTGTAAATGGAGTCCATATGATAACCTGGCCTATGCACACAAATTTCTGTAGTTGATTACCGTCCTGGGCAGAGCTTTTGCCGTATCAGGGCATTATGCACCTGGACAGTATGCTTTCTATGATGCAGCTGCAAAAGTTGGTGAGAGTCCTTATGGATATGCTGGATTTCCTAAGTTGCCTGACGAAGAAGTAGTGTTGTTGTGCCTTCTTGAACATTGTATCTACATGGGAGGTCCAAGACAGATTGTCAGTCATCATCAGTCCTAGGAAAATGATGCTCTCGACCCTCTACACTTCAGGTCCATTGATGTAAATGGACGACATGTCCTCCTCCTTTCTTCCTGAAGTAAATGATCAATTCTTTTGTTTTTCTGACATTGAGAGAGATTTTTATCATTGCACCTCAACACCAAGTCCTCTATCTCCTTCCTGTATTCTGACTCATTGTTGTTTGATATCTGTCCCACCATGGTGGTGTCATCAGCGCACTTGTAGATGGCATTCATTTGGAATTTGGCTACATGGTCATGGATATACAAGGAGTACAGTAGGGGGCTGAGAACATATTCTTGGGGGGCTGTAATGTTGAAGATTATTGTGGAGGAGGTACAGTTGTCTATCTTCACTGATTGTGAAGATAGACAACTGTACCTCCTCCACAAGCTGGGAGGCTAGAGTTGATGTGGGCCATGACTAGCCTCTCAAAGCACTTCATATCTTAATTTTTTCTGCTCCAAGGAAAATAAACCCGGGTATCTAAAATCTCTCCAGCCTGGTATCATATAGCATGGTGGCTCAGTGGTTAGCAATGTTGCCTCACAGCATCAGGAATGTGTGTCCAATACCAACCTTGGGTGCCTGTTTGGAGTTTGCATGTTGTCTGTGTGGGTTTCCCCTCGGTGATCTGATTTCCTCCCATAGTCTAGGGATGTGTAAGTTCGGTGGATTGGCCATAGTATACATAAGGATAGTGTGGGATACTCTTCAGAGTGTTGGTGCAGACTTGATGGGCCAAATGGTCTCTTCCTATAGTGTAAGAATTCTAGTAAATCTCCTTTCACACTCTCTCCAGGTCTTTAACTTCCTTCTTTACATGAGATACCTAGAACTGTACACTGTACTCCGAATGTAGTCTGATCAATGATTCGTAGAGACGTTACATAATTTACTTGCTTTTAACATTTATGACACTATTTACAAACCCAAGGCTCCTATAGCTGTTTCAACTTGTCTGAACACCTTCAGAGAATTATGCATGTGAACCCCAAGGTCCCTCTGCTCCTGTACTCCCCTCAATGTTGTATCATTGGGCCTATGTTTTCTATCCACGCTTCCTCGACCAAAATGCATTCACTCATGTTTCTCTGCATTGAAGTTCATCTGCCAGGTGACTGCCAATTGATGAACCTGTCAATGCCTCTCGGAAATCGCTCAGCAGTATCTTCATAATTCATTACTCTCCCTAGCTTAGTATCTTTGTCTCCAATCTGAGAAATGCTCATACATACATACCTTCTGTTTCCTAAACTTTAGTCAACTTCTAATCCATGCTACCCAGGACCCCTCAATCCCAAACATTTCTAAAATGCTAACCAACTTGCCAAGTGCCACTGCATCAAATGCTGTCTGAAAGCCCGAATATACAACATTCACACCAATACTGCCACCCATTTCCTGAATCATCTTGTCAAAGAACTGAATCCAATTTGTCAGACATGATCTGCCCTTGACAAAGCCATGTTTACTTTCTGGTACTAACTTATTTTTCTCTAAGTATATAGTTACCTTATCCTGTGTTATGGCCTTCAATAGTTTTCCCACTATTAACATCAAGCTGACAGGCCTGCAGTTTCCTGAGTTATCTTTTGCCCCTTTCTTAAAGAACAGTGTCATATCTGCAATCCTCCAAATTAGCCTGGGACTAATCCTGTGTTCAGAGAGGCCTGGAAAATTTCTGTCAGCGGCTCTGCGATTTGCTTCATTACCTCTTACCTCTCCAGCAGTCTCCTGCAATCCAGGATGCATCCCATCTGGGCCTGTTGCCTTCTCTCCTTGGAGTGCTGTCAGCCTGTTTAGCACCTCCTCTTTATCTATCACTATACTGCTCAGTTGCTCAATGTCCACATCTGGAACTGGCCCTTGTCACCATCTGCTAATTTGGTAAAGACAGAAACCTTCTTTATTCTAGCCTTAGCCTCGCTCCTGTATTTGAGATACTCCTCTTGATTTTGATTCCTATTATGATTCTGGTATGGATCATATGCCTCTGATTTTTCCCTTTATTTTCTCATCAAAATCTTTAGTCATCCAGGGTACTCAAGCTTTGGATACCCCGTATTTATTTATCATGGATATATACCAAGCTTATACTCTATTCATCACTCTTTTAAAATTCTCCAATTTTTCTTCCACTGTTCTATCCACCAACACGTGGTTCCAATCAATCTGCTTCAGTTTAACTTTTACACCTCTAAAATCTGTCCTTTTCCATTCTGGATTCTTAAACATTGACTGCTTTGTTTCCACCTTAATATTGAATTTACTATATTATGATCGCTAGTTCCCAAATGCTGTCCCACTCTGACATTCTCCACCTGGGCTGCCTCACTTCCTAGGATCAGATCTAGCAAAATTCCCTACCTGGAAGGACTAGAAATGTACTGTTTCAGAAAGTTCTCCTGCGCATATTGTAGGATTTCTTTCCCCTTCCATGCCCAACACATTACCTATTTCCCAGTCTGATCTTGGGTAACTAAAATCACCAACTATCACAACCCTATTTGTCCTGCAGCTTTCCATAATCTGCCTGTAAATAGATGGCGGCACTAATTTGGCCGTCATCGTCTGAGGCCTGCAGCCATTTTCCTGTTTGCTGTAAATATAGGGCCAGAAGTTTCTAATTCATATCCAGCAAACTACACTATATATAAATCAAGCCTCCCATTCCACACCACATCCATTCTCTCCACTGTTTCTATCCTATTACCGTCAACATGGCAGTACCAGCAAGGTAGGCACCATTCAGGCTCCTGAACCCATCTACTCTAGACTGGCCACCTGTGTCTTTCATTATCCTTTTTGTTTTCTTCATCTTCATCTTGTCGGCGAAGAAGACAACGTTGTGGAAGATGGCAGCTGGAGCGGGACTCTTGGTGAGGCAGCGGTTGCAGTGGTGGCATGGTTTGCCCAGAGTGGAGACTCCTGCTGTTGGAATGGTGACAGTAGAACCATGGAGTCCTTATTATTGGTGAGGTAGTGTCGAAAGTGGAGCCAGGGACTCCCAGTTGTGGAGAGAGTATGAGCTCAGCATGGGACCTGGCATTGGCACCAGTGTTGGCGAGGTGGGCCCAGCTATGAAGAGATGGCACCCGAAGAGTGGCGACTCTGATGTTGATGTGTCTGGCGCAGTTGGTGGCGGAGTAGGCATCATTGGTGAGCAGGCCCAGGAGTTACAGCGGAAGCAGTGGAATGGAGATGGACTCTCAGTGATATCTTTTTTTTGATTCTTACGTTATTCAACATGGTGCTGGTGACATTTGAAGCTTTTCACTGCATTTACTGTATTATTCACTGAAAAATACAAGGGACAGTACATCATTTAATCAACTGCTCTCTTCTACCTCCTCCCTGTACAATGCACCTGTATTTGGATATCGATAGTAAATACCCAACAAGGTCACTGCTCCTCTTGTTTCTCTCTTCAAACCATATAGATTCTAATTCAGGAACTACATCTCGTTCAAGGGCAACGATCCAATCTTTTACCAAGACAGCTACACCTTCACTCTTTTTACCCAGCCTGTTTCTACTAAAAGTCTTATAATCTAGAATGTGGAGTATCCAATGCTGTTCTGACCTGAGCCATGTTTCTGTCAATAAGACCAAATCTTAACAATTTCTGTGTCCAGTTCCTCAGTTTTGTTCATGATACTTTGAGCATTTACATATATACAATTTAACCTTGTCCTTATCTCTTTCTTACCCATTGGAAGTGGCCATTTCTTTGTTCACTGTCAACACTCAAGCCTTCCAACACTTTTTTTCCCTATTCCCCACCATCCCTCTTTTGCCCTGCCTGATACTTCCAAAACCATGTCTATTCGCTGCAGCCTTTCTTATAAAACATCATGTGGACAATTTGTGTTTCCGCTTTAATGAAAAAAGTGCAGTTTATCTAAGCAAAGAAACTAACAAGCAAACAAATGTTTAAAAGTAATAGCAGAATTATATGCCTAAACTTCTAATACAAAAATACAATACTCTTTTTATCTGAGCTTAACCTTGACAAGATTTGGAGGTGCTAATGTCGAACTGAGGTGAACAAAGTTAAAAATCACACTAACATCAGGTTATAGTCCAACAGGTTTATTTGAAAGCACTAGCTTTTGAGGCAGCACCTTGAGAGCTAGTGCTTTCAAATAAACCTATTGGACTATAACCTGGTGTTGTGTGATGTTTAACCTTGACAAGCCAGCTTGTGATATCTTTAAAAGATGCCGAAAGAAGCACATTAAAGGGGACACTTTACTTTACCTTCTAAGGGTGCCTGGTTGGATTTTATAACTGCTAGAATTGTGACGATTGAACATTTAACTTCTCTGTTATTGTTTCAGATACTTATCTGACAGTATCAAATAATCAAAGTATTGTGAATTGTCCCTATACGATTTTTACTTCTGTGCTAAAAATGACACTTCACTTGAGCAATTTCCTAAACAATGCACTTTTAATGAGTTTAAAGACAGGACAGAAATTGATTTTCCATCCTGCTTCTTTTGGCACATATCCACGTCTCTCCTCACCCATTCAGAGAAGGAAACAAATCAAAGCTCTTCAGATAAGCTGAACAAGGGTACAACCATTATATTGTGTTTACCAATGACAAAGATTAGTTTGTATCATAGCAACTAGAAGATAATTCATTATTCTAAAGGCACTTTTATGGCAGGCTGAATGAATACATAGATCAACTATTCATTGGCACTAGAAGCGGCTAGAATATTATTGCACTATTTTACAAAATCATTACTCTATTGATAAACCTGAGCAGTCTGTGAAAGTATGTCAAAATGTTAGTGACATTGTTGATTTTGTTTTCTTGATGATTTTCCACTTTAGTAGCACAGGCAAAGTTAAAGGAAATCTACTGATTACAACTACTGTTCTTCTAAGATTATTTATTCAAATCAGAATTGTTGTACAGGCATCAGTGGAGAGGAATAGAAAGTCAAACTTGGGTCCACCTGGTGATCCCCAGTGTTTAAAAATAGAATGAATTTTCTCAATAATTTTGGCAAAGTCTTTTTTCAGCTCCTTCTTAAAATTAAAAGAGCAGCCTAAATTGCCTCTCTAACAATCTTCCAAGTATTAATCCCCCTCCATCACCAATCATTTTCCTTCTTCTAGCCTCATCCTAGTATCTCATAACTGTTTTTGGTGCTATGAGAAAGTTTCTCAAGATTCAACTTGTCAATTAACTTAACAGTCCTCAATACCTCAAATATTTCAGAAGCTTCTGCTGGTGGGTTCATCTATTTTGTAAGCAATGACAAAGAAGTGATCAGCTAATGTTCAAATCAAATTAAGGGCATTTATTTTCTCAGTTACAGAGTATGAATTTTGGTGGTATAAGATACTATACTGCTCCTGATTGATGGTCGTGCTTTATTTCAGATATATTGTATGTGACCTTTTTCAATATTAATGTAAATTCCATGCAGAAGTAAGTATGTCTGGTCGTAAGGTTTCACTGACAGTCTTTTTGAGATTATGGAAGACTCATGCTTCCTCAATTAAGTTAGCCACATCTGAAGGTGTGGTGACTAATCTCTGATTCTCTGGTTAAACCACCTCTGTTGCACTACGCGATTATTAAGTCTACTCTTCCTTAGTGACTTAGAATTACTTTAAGTTCTTAGTCAATCAACTAGTTTTCTTCACTGATGGCTGAAATTTACAATGCTCTTTGGAAGGGCAGACTAGGAGGAGGGAAGAAATATTAGCATAGAGTAGGCATCCGTGAAGGAAAAATATGTCTCATGGTCTCGGATCACCATGTATTTTATAATAAGAGGAAAGATACTCTTGTCTGTGCTTTGGACACTTCGATCAGTTTATGTATTAAAAACACTTTACTGAGACCTCTTGTCAGTGAGAAGGACAAAGGGATACAGAATTCAGTTTCTGGTTCAACTTGATTTTATTCACAAAATATTGAACACACATACACACACACACAGACACACACACACAGACACACACCAGGTTCAAGAACAGATTCTTCCACGCTGTTATTAGATCTCTAATTTCAAATCTTAATGTTGATCTTACTTTGTGCAGTTCTAATCTTGTATGCCTCAGTCTGTCTAAGCAACCCATGATCTGTATATCCTTGTTTGCTCTGATCTGCCTGTACTGCTAGCAAAACACTGTGCCTAGGTACACGTGACAACAATAAATCAAACAATGTCAAGCAAGTTTTTTCCTTATTAAAAACACCTTGTGAGCATTTCCCAAATTCCAACAATATTTACTTTCCATTTACTTAGAACATAGAAAATGGAACAGTACAGCACAGTACAGACCCTTCGGCCTTCGATGTTGTGCCAACCTTTTATCCTACTCTAAGATCAGACTAACCTACACACACTTCATTTTACTATCATACATGTACCGATTCAAGACTTGCTTAAATGTCCCTAATATGGAATATAAATATAGCTCTATCAGTCTGAAAAAGGATACTACCTGCAAGGATCCACATGTTTGAGCTGACCCACTGGAATCTCTTTTCTCTCTGACATACGGCTGACTCTCTTCCACGAAGGTGGGTCTCACAAGTCATGGTGGAGCTCCTCCTGGGTCTTCTTGGCTTGCCACCTAGTCTTCTGTGAGTCTTTGCTGAGTGAGTGTCTTCTAGCTGTATATTCTTAACCCTCTTGTCCTGGACCTTCCAGAATATTCTGTGGCCTTTGCTCAATGAGGTCATGAGAAAGGTTCAAATATCCAATGGGTCACACCAACGGCTTTCACTTTTGCCATGCCAAGGAGGTGAAAAGTGCATGGTCTTAGACATTGGCTGGAGGTCAAGGCACCTGGAAGTCTGATCAAAACTTCCCTAATATGTGACCCTCGGGCTATTTGTAACTGGCTCCCCTGAAACTTTATATTCTCTGAACTTGAATTCTACTGTTCTCTGCAGCCAACAGTTACAGTCTAATTTAGTTTGACCAATTTTCTATCAGGCCTGATTTCTCTGGATGTGGGTTAATTTAGAAAGTATCCAGTTTGGGGCCTTTGGTCGCTTGACCACGCTACCACCTGCTGGGGGCCTGAACTAAACCACACAAATTGCCATTTTCGGCCAGTCTCCCACATTGGGACAGCCCATTGTCATGTGGACAGTAATCCTCATAAATTCTCCTAATGGGGTCTAGGTGGATGAAAAAAGTTACAAAGTGGCCCAGTGGAGAGACTCTTTGACTGCAATGGCCACCCCTCTGCAGAAACAGGACCACATTCCCTCACCAACTTCTTTACTCTCTGTCCATACAACACTTTTAATCACTGTCAAACTGAGGCTTGCCTGACTGCCCCAACATCCCAGGTCTAACTTACCTTTCGTCGAGGATATCCAACCAGTAATGTGACCCATCCTGCTGTTGAAGCCCGAGCAAAGATCACCCACATGTACTCATTCCACTGAGGCTGCTGTCCCTCTGAATGGGACAATTGCTATTGGAGTCGGTCAGTTGTCTGTATCCACTGCCAGCAACTTTGCCCCGCCCCGCCGCCCCCACCCCCTCAAGTGCCCTGCTGCAAGGTGATACAGGATGGGCACTCACTTCCCGTCTTTGTGGCAAGACATGCTTCTTCCAAGAAAAAATTAACATCCATTTCTGCAGGAATCTTGTTCAAACAGTCGCCGTGAGCAAAGCATCATACTAACTCTACTTGAGTCCTTTGAGTTGAAAAATATAACAGACTGACATACCTTGACAAATTAAAAAGGCTTGTTTAGAGTCGTAATTAGATAGATCTTTTCCCTAGGGTAGGGGATTTCAAATCTAAAGGGCATAATTTTAAAGTGACAGGGGTAAGATTTAAAAGAGACTTGAGGGGCAATGTTTTCACACAGAGGGTGGTTTGTATATCGAATGAACTTCCAGAGGGAGTGGTAGATGCAGGTACAATTGATTAGGTATAGGAAAGGTTTAGAGGGATATGGGCCTAGTGCAGGCAAATGGGACGGGTTGAATTTGGAGGACATCACACTATTAAAAAAATTACATTAATGTAAGAAAAGTTGATACTGCCTGTTCATTAGACCTATAGCAATATTGGCAGTATTGGAATTGAAGTATTCAGTTTTCTCACATGTATTCCTTATTTTGACGACACAGCATTCCATGGAACCATAAATTAGTACAGCACAAAAAGTCACAATTTAGCCCATTGGATCTACACCAGCAATCTAGCTATTCTCACTCACCCAATATTCTTGAAATGTGTTTTCCTTCAGGTATTTATAGGCAATTATTGAATCTGTTTCCACCAGTCTATCAGGCGATGCATTCCAAATCTTAACCACTCAGATTAAAAATAAAGGCTTTACTTTAGCTCTCATTATCCTTAATCTAGGAAAGGACATGAACAAAAATTGTTATGTGAAAAGGTTTAAATTGAAGAATTAAATTAGTTTCACTTAAGAACAATAAGAAGATTAATCATACACAATAAATGTTTATGTAACTTCCGATAATACTTGGAAGATGTTTTATGTATGATTTTAATCTAAGTGAAAGAAAATTATCATAAGATCATTAAATATGAGCTTCATAAACAGACAAGCTCAGCAAGCTTAAGATTAAACTGAATGCCACTATAGTATATAAATGTGTTCTCAACAGGCACATTCAACATTCAGCAACAGGACCAAAAATGCACGGCCAACATTTTTATATTTTATTAGAAGACAGATCAGCATTTCTTGGTTAGGGATGGAGGAGAATGAGTCAATCTGAAACCCCAAAGGAGAAAATGAAAAACAAGTGCTTGTAACATCACAGTTGTTGAACAGTGCAGGTTCAATGATTAATCAGCGCAATGGGGCACAAATGCCTATAGACAGGTTTGGATAAAGTGGCCTGAGTCTTCTGGCCTCCTAACAGGAGTGTTTTCAATGGAGATTGGGGTGGGATGAGGAGAGCATCTAAAGAATACTGGATGCCCAACTCATTTTCTTCTCATACCACTGACCTGCCCACTATTCTGTGGCAAGAGAGAGGAGCTCACCAGGCCACCTCCCTGCCCTTAAGCCAATTGAGGTGCTTAACTGCCCAAGTAAGTGGTGCATAATGGCTCTGGTCTATCTGCAATGCCATAACACATCAGTCAGTGACACGTGAGTCAAAGTACAAATGCCAATTTTGAAACAGATTCTTTAAAAAAGCAAGAAGGATGAGATGGCTCACCTACTGGTTCCCCCAATGGGCAGCACAGCAACTCAGTGGTTAGCTATGCTGCTTCACAGCGCCAGGGACCAGGTTCAATTCTAGCCTCGGGCAACTGTCTGTATAAAGTTTGCACATTTTCCCTGTGTCTGCGTGGGTTTCTTCCGGGTGCTCCGGTTTTCTCCCACAGTCCAAAGATGTGCAAGTTAGGTGGATTGGCTGTGCTAAATTGCCCATAGTGTTCAGAGTTGTGCAGGCTAGGTGAATCAGTCATGGGAAATGCAGGGATAGGGTGGGGGATTGGTGAGGACTCGATGGGCCGAATGGCCTACTTCCACACCATAGGGATTCTGTGATTCTGAGATGTCATTCTCCATTCTGTACCTCACCTGCTGCCTTCCAAAACCCAGACGCTTGAGCCACTGTCCCCTCCCAAAATGCAGACCCCCAAGCTGCTGTCCAAGATACTGTGAAATCCCTCCCTGATCTTCAATGCTGACACCTGCAGTCATTATGATCTTCTTCCTGGAGCCTCCTTGCAGTTCCAGTAGACCCCATTACTGAGTTCAGACATTCTTGGGATTGCTAGAGCTGCCAGCCAGATTGGTGGTCAACAGCTTTCAAACATGGAACTTCTTATCCTCTGTGGTGTAGAAGCCCTACCCTCAGCTTGCTTAGCCCATCTCCAGAGAGTTACTGCTACTCCAGAGGACCAACTATAGTTCCAGTGGGTAAGGGGAGGGAGGGATTGGCAACTAATCCACACCCACCTCCTAACTCCACTCCCTAACTCTAATGAAATCCAATCCAGTATGTTTGCTTTAAACCTCTTTACATTTTTGGGATTTACAGTTCTAATGCTTGGTCCTGATGTTTTAGGTGGTTAAAGCAAAGTCACACTCAATGGCTGAGTACTAGAGTAATGTCATTATAAATGTGATAGCCCTTTAAATGCTTCTAACAGAATTTTTTCTGATATGAAAGGTTTATTTCCAATGAAAGCTGCTGATACTGGCGACAGCTAGAAAATATGTGAGGCATCCAGGCACCTAATGGTACTTTAACTAGATATTGTGGCTCCTCTGCAGACACTTGTATCACATTTTGGAACCATCCCTGCAAAAAAGTAATAAAACAGTTTGGAGCCTACAGTCTCACTTGTAACAGAGAAAAAACCCACTAAATGTAATAAGGAATGATTACATACTTTTCTCATTCAATACAGGATTCCTCACTGTGCATTTACAAACAAAAATGTAATCAAGGGACTGTATAGATCTGACACTTTTACACAGAAAAAAATTCCTTGCCGAATTTTGTTTTCCTCTACTTCAATAATAATAACAATAATTCTCAGAAAAAAAATTCAAGCTCAGTGGCTCAGTGCTTAGTACTGCTGCCTCAGAGCACCAGGGACTCGGGTTCGATTCCAGCCTCAGGCGACTGTCTGTGTGGAGTTTGCGCATTCTCCCTGTGTCTGTGTGGGTTTTCTCAGGGTGCTCTGGTTTCCTCCCACAGTCCAAAGGTGCACTGGTCAGGTGAATTGGCCATGCTAAATTGCCCATAATATTATGTGCACTAGTCAGGGATAAATGTAGGGGGGTGGGTTAGTCTTCAGAGGGTCAGTGTGGACTTGCTGGGCCAAATGATCTGTTTCCACACTAAATGGAATCTAAAAAGTCTGTATTTGAATTTTTAGACAGGTAGTGTTAAATTTAACTGAAACAAACATTCTCCTATCCTTTGGCACTTCAATAATTGACATACATTTTTGAAGAATTCCCAATAATGTATAAAGTACCTAAATTTAGAAGCAAACCCTGCCTTCCCCTGTTGATTATAGAGGAATACACTGCTGAAAGTCTCTTCAATGAAAGCAAACCTGGAAATTCAATGCAATTATGGTATACCTCACTAATATTTTTAAAGAAGAGGTTGACACAAGTGGTTCAAACGATAAGGAATTTCAGTTCTGAAGATAGATTGAAGAATTTGGAACTGCTTTCCTTGGAAAAAGGAAAGCTTAGAGGAGAATTGATTGAAATATTCAAAATCATGAGAAATTTGGACAGATTATGTTTGGAGAAAATATTCCCACTCATGAAAGGATAGAGAATGAGAGGGAACAGACTTAAGAGACTTAGGAAAATATGCAAAAGGTATGAGAAAATACTTTTCCATGCAACAACTTGTTAAGGCTGGGAATGCACAGTGTGTGGTGGAGGCAGATTAAATTGAAGCATTTAAAATGAAATTAGATAATTATCTGAAAAATGTGCAGGTTTACAGGAAGAAAGTAGGAAAATGGCATTAGGTTTAAGGCTCAATTGGAGCATCAGCACAGATACAATGGACTGAATGGTCTCTCTCTGCATTGTCACAATTCTGTGATTCCTGTCACATGCTGATTTAGCTTTGAAAGCATTTCATAAAATTGTGCTGCTTCTTCAATTATTTACAATTATTACTTATAAAAATGACCAGTCTTGCCATAATCTTTCAAGATTAATGTTATGATTTTCATTTGTATCATGATGCTTCTGTCTGAGCAATGCCTCTTTCTGAATTGTTAATGCATGAAATTTCAAGCTGGCTCTCTGATGTTCCTCCTCCTACTTCTCCCTCCACAACAACTCCCAAATAAATCAGTTGTGAGATTCCCAAGGGGCAAAATCATTAGTATTTCAATTTACAAATTTCCAAAGATACATTTGTTGTTTGCAGCCTGTACATTTTGTCTGTGAACAGCAATGGGTATTATTACAAATACTTTAAGTACATCCCAGGCATTGTGGTATATTTAATACAAATGGAGCAAGTCCTATGGCCACAGCATGGCTGGCCTTCTGTTATGTTGCATAAACAGCCCCGAAGCAGAACACTATACACAGATAATTACAACAGCAAGAACTGTACAGTAACTTTTATTGAGAAAGCACCTTTAATATAATAAAATGTCCTGAGTGGTTCACAGGAGCACTAGAAACGAAAATGTGACAAAAAGTATGCCATACCATCCAAGATCACCATTACATGACTGGGTCAAAATTTGCCATACAGGGAATCTAATGACATTGATTGTCAGTTAAATATGAATCTGCACTCTTTAGTTCAAAACGAAAGTTGCACTACAAATCTACTTAAAGTGCAAGCTGATGACAGAATCTATTTGCCTTACTAGTGAAGCCAACATCTTCACATCCTCAGTCACACTATGTCAGGATTTCCATTAGTTTAGCTCTGTCAGTGGTATTGATAATTCTTCCTATGGAAATGAAGAATTTAAATATTCCTCTTGAATTTGGGTTGAGTCTTCATCTGACATCAAATTCTAACCTGTGATTATGATTTGTTCCCCCTTACTGCAATGGTTGTACATCTAAGGGTCCTTTGTTCCATGACCCCTTCTCAGCGGGAAGCTGGATAAAATAATCTTCTGTTTTACACCAGAACATTGTCTCTAATTATGAACTTTTGTCAATGCTCAAAGTATGTGTCCTTGGTCAACTCACAGGACTTTCATTTTGGCCAACTTCAATACAATACTGCCGAGTTATGGTCACATCTTTGGTCAGTCTTTTGTTCCTGTTGAACTTGCTCTAGCCTATTTTGGCTGCTGGCTATCTGTGCTTCTTAGCTATTACTTTGTCGGCTTTGACCATTCATTCTTTACCCGTTGGGGTGGCATGGTGGCTCAGTGGTTAGTACTGCTGTTTCACAGTGCTAGAGACCTGGGTTCAGTTCCAGTCTTGGACAACTGCCTGTGTAGACTTTGCACATTCTCTCTGTATCGGTGTGGGTTTCCACCAGGTGTTTTGGTTTCCTTTCACAGTTCAACGATGTGTAGGTTAGGTGGATTGGCCAGGCTAAATTGCTCAGTGTCCAGGGATGTGTAGGTTGGGTGGAGTAGCCAATGGAAATTCAGGGTTATAGGGATAGGGTAGAGGAGTAAGTCATGATGGGATGCTTTTTGGAGAGTTGGTGTGGACTTGTTGGGCCGAATGGCCTGTTTCCACACTGTATGGATTCTATACACCTGTAATTGGTTGGACTACTTCATAGAATCCGTAAACTTTGGAAATAGGATATTTGGCCAACAAGTGCACACTGACTCTGAAGAGTAACCCAACCAGACCCATTCCTCTATCCTATTACTCTATGTTTATCACTAATTAATGCACTGAACCTACATATCCATGATCACTATGGGCAATTTAGCCTGGTCAATTCACTTAACTAGCACATCTTATTGTGGGAGGAAACCAGAGCACCTGGAGGAAACCTACGCAGACACAGGGAGAATGTGCAAACTCCACACAGGCAGTCACCCAAGGGTGGAATTGAACCTGATCCCCTGGTGCTGTGCTAACCACTGAGCCACCATGCCACTATACTTCAAGAATGTTGAGGTCAAGATGTCTGTGCATACTCAAGCGTGAGATTCCTTGATTATTATTTTCATATACAATCTCTTCCCTCTTTCATCTTTTTAACTGAAATGTTGCTTGTAATATATCTTTCACCTTGAGAACTATTCCATCTGGATGATGTAGCTTCATCTATGTCAGCTGTAACCTCTGTTTCTTTATCTATGGTGCAAGATCTGAATAGGTAGTGTCTCCTGCCAATCTATCATACTTAAAATTAATGAGCTGTCCATTGACATAAACAATTTCTGTCAAATTTGATTTGTTTGGATCATCAAATTCAATTATGAATGCAATGGGTATCATTTCTAATGCCAGATGTTCTATTGCATTAACATCTTGACATGAGTAGTTATTTGATGTTTTGCTGTTCTGTAGCTGTGTCCTATTACTACACACCTTCTGAAATTGGTATATAAGTTTACAAATACAATATTTTATTTTACATAGTTGGACACTAATTGTGCCCTTGAAACTTCCTTGTTCCATTGCACTGACATTGCCTGCTGTCTGGCCCATTCTTAATGTTGGCTTGTAACATGTATCATAATAGTTTATATACATAGCATGATCCAAATAGACTTCCCCAATGTCAAATCTTCTTTCTACAGTAATAAATCTGACAAAGACTCATCAGTAATTCTAACAACAACTGTCATCCAAGAACATACATTTCAATGGTCCAGTGTCATAGTTCAGAAAACTTTAATATTTGAGACTGCATTATGCTCCAACCAGTTTGATGACATCATAGGACTTGGGTGGGAAAACAGAGCATTTTAAGATTGCCAAGAGGACAGATATATTATCTTAGCTCTCCTCATATTCTTTGTAACAATGTTTAATTTACTAATGTAACTTGTGCTGTATTGCTGTTATGTAAATAAACTATATATTACTTAAGACAAGACCTGGTAATGCATATTATAATTTTCTTCTCATTAAGATTCACAAATCTGGAGTGCCTTCATTACAACATAAAGATTCCTTAGACCTGTGGGATGCCAGCCAGACCCACAAAGCCGAGTACCTAAGAATTTTCACTGGCCTATCAACCCTGGACAATCTGACAGCAGTCCTCTCTAAGAGTATTAGAGGTAACAAATTGAAAAATTAGACAAAGACCTTCTGCAGATCTATGAAAGAAGTCAGAGGTGAAGAATTACAGGTCATTCTGTGATAACATGACAGCTGTATTCCTCTGCAACCTTGCGCTATAGAAAATTGTGCTGGTAAGGATTGCTAATAGAAAATCGCTATACCCAATCAGTAGAAAGCTTGCGTTATCCAAACAACGTCCACAATTCATCAATCCCATTATAGCCAAATCACACTGACATAATGTGCATTATAGCAGAACAACCTTTAAAAGCAGTGGTGACTTTGACAGCAAATGGTGATCTATCAAGTGTATTTAGTTTCATGCCTTCTTCCTAGAAAATCCAAATATCAGTAAATAACCAACACGACACTCTGAACCATCTAAAGCACTGCTATCTTGTTACTTCCAGGATGTCTATCCTCTGCTTGTAAACACTATGTTGTGGATTTTTCCCCTGCTGAGCTGTATCTCTGTGCTCATCCCCTCTACCTAGTGAAGTGGTGAGAATGTTGCTGCTGCTCCTACTGGTATGATACCTGCAAATGCTACATGCTAGTGTTAGAGTAGTTGATAGTGCTCATCTTATTCTTTATCTATACCGAAATAATCAGCGGGAGGGGGAGGATCCAGTTGTTGTGGTCCACGTTGGGACTAACAACATAGGCAAAGCTAGGGTGGAGGACCTGTTTGGGGATTATCGAGCACTAGGAAAGAAATTGAAGTACAGGTCCTCAAGAGTCATAATCTCCGGATTACTGCCCGAGCCACGTGCCAATTGGCATAGGGATAAGAAAATTAGGGAAGTAAACACGTGGCTAAGGGATTGGTGTGGGAAAGAGGGATTCCACTTCATGGGGCATTGGCATCAGTTTTGGAACCGGGGGGATCTGTACCGTTGGGACGGTCTCCACCTGAACCGATCAGGTACCAATGTTCTAGCGAAGAGGATATATAGGGTGGTCAGTAGGACTTTAAACTTCTGAGTTGGGGGGAAGGGAAAGTGAAAGCGACAGGGAGTATGGAGTTAAATGGAAAGATAAGCGGCAGGATAGCATATGTGCAGGCAGATTTAAACTTGAGACAGACTAGGAATGCAGCAAAAAGGAAGGATAACTTAGGACATCTTATGACTTCCAATATCTCTAATGATAAGAAAGTTAGCATTAAGGCACTTTACCTGAATGCTCGTAGCATTCATAACAAAGCAGACGAACTAATGGCACAGATCATCGTGAATGATTATGATGTGGTAGGCATCACAGAGACGTGGTTACAGGGGGGTCAGGACTGGCAGTTAAACATCCAAGGATTTACAACTTATCGAAAAGACAGGGAGGTGGGCAGAGGGGGCGGGGTGGCCTTGTTAGTTAAGAA
>NC_057731.1:23045588-23069362 GCF_004010195.1 Chiloscyllium plagiosum | reverse complement strand
GGACATACTGGCACTGGAGCGTGACCAGTGGAGATTCACACGGAAGATCCCTGGAATGGTAGGTGTAAAATACGAGGAACGGCTGAGGTTCCTGGGATTGTATTCATTGGAGTTTAGAAGATTAAGGGGAGATCTAATAGAAACTTACAAGATAATACATGGCTTGAAGAGGGTGGACGCTAGGAAATTGTTTCCGTTAGGTGAGGAGACTAGGAACCGTGGACACAGCCTTAGAATTAGAGGGGGTAAATTCAGAACAGAAATGCGGAGACATTTCTTCAGCCAGAGAGTGGTGGGCCTGTGGAATTCATTGCCGCAGAGTGCAGTGGAGGCTGGGACGCTAAATGTCTCCAAGGCAGAAATTGATAAATTCTTGATGTCACAAGGAATTAAGGGCTACGGGGAGAATGCTGGTAAGTGGAGTTGAAATGCCCATCAGCCATGATTGAATGGCGGAGTGGACTCGATGGGCCGAATGGCCTTACTTCCGCTCCTATGTCTTATGGTCTTAATTCCTAGTCAATGCTGTCAAGATGCCGATGGTGGATGATTCAGCAATAGTAATGTCACTGAATATAAACTAGTGGTGTTTAGACTTGTTTTGAGAGATGGTCATTGCCTTGTGCTTGCACCATGTGACTATTTATTTCTTGCCATTTCGAAGCCCAAGCCTGAAATTTGTTTAATAAGGCAATGAAATGAAAGGATGATTAATGAGATCAGCAGCTCCCTGAAAAATCGTTGTGTAATGTTTCCAGCTCGGGGAGCCATGGTGAAGGGAGGGGTTAGAGGAATTGGCTGTGGTGATGCTTTTACATAGCAAGTTGCATTGCAACATTTTCATCATTTATTTAATGAAATCACTCAGCTGCACATTTCCTCTCACATGACTTCATGCTGATTGTTTTCTTGTTTTACTTCCTCTATACCATTGCTCCTGCGGTGAATATGAAGTGCCTACTTCACTATCATCATCATGACCATCTTCTCCAGCTTGAGGATGCTGGAAACCCATTCCGTATAGAAATTTTATGTCAACACTAACTTGATTCTCAAGACTCCAGTTGGGTTGTACTGCATGATTCCACTGGCATTAACTGAACACCTGAAATGAGACTTCAAGTATCAATAGTCTGCCTTTTGCTAGTTTGTGCAATCCCATGGGCCTTATTACATTTGTTTATCTCTGTACATTGTTGTATTTCTCTGTTAGAAGCCTTGACTGTAAAGGACAATCCTGATCCCCAAGTTTAGAAAGAGAAGGCAATAATTTGAGACATACTTGACTGAACTATCTGTGACCTACGTTTCATAACACTGTGCTGCTGCCTCTTTTATAAGATAAGTGTTATCCAACATTGCTCAAAAGTGTTCAGGAACAAAATGTCCATTGCCTTGAATTGTTTTTATTGAAACAGTTAATGCTGTTCTCCTCATGGAGATGGGCTTTAAGATTCCCCGGGTGGAATTTTATGGGCTCTTCTGAAGCAGTTAGAAAGGGGTTGTGTGTCGGAAAATTGGAATGGGAAGTAAGTTGGAAGCACCTATTGTCTTACCAACATCATGGAATTTCATTAGAGACAAGGAAGCCAAGAAGAGTCGGCCTGCTCAGATAACATTTGAGGTCAGAAGGTCTTTAAATAAGGGTCATGTTTCATCCTCTTCCCGCTATCACTGCCATTTTACCAGCTGTCATATGGGCATACTATATAGTAGAATCTGCCTTCCTTCCCTTGAGCTCAGGTATGGACTCTCATAATCTGACATCATGTGACCCTCAGAGGCAGCCATCCCCCCCCAACAAGTCACATAACTTGCTCAACGTTCACAACTATGGATTTTTAAACTTATAGATTTGCAAATGTTAAAGTATCGGACACTTTCCTATTCAGCTGTACTGTATAGACACTTTATCCACAACATGTGGCACTTCAACAAACTTCAATAAGTTGGCTTTTCGTCAACAAAATCATGTTGATTTTGCCTAATTACTTGAACATTTTAAATGTTATAAAAGCTTTAATAATAGCATATGACATCTTCCTTTGATAGTACCTATGCTGACTAGCCTGTAGTTTCCTTCAGTTACATTCATTAACTTTTGATTTAATGGAATATTCCCCAATCTGGGGCAGTATTTCACAAATATGATTACTAAAGGGACTTTCTGCTAACAGGTTCATTACCATAATGTTCATATTGTCATATATACATTAAAATTTATCTGTAACAAGTAGCCCCCTTTGTCAGTAATTTAGTCAGTGCCCTCAGACTGATCCCTATCCATTTCCCAATTACCCTGTCTCCTATTCCTCTTTTATCATTACGATGTGTTATTGCAGACTAACTGAATTTACTTGTCACGTGTGCAAAGTGGAAAATGAAAATGATTTTTTCTCATCCTATACATATGTGACTATTACTACAAACTCTTTTGTAAATGGGAATCTTACTGAGGGCAGTGATGGTGTCCTTCTATATTTATTAAATATATCAGTAGTATTTCTGATCTCTTCTGTACATTTAGTGTACTCATTTTTTTCTCACTTCTGTAGCCACTATTAGGATTTTGAATTTGTGAGAACTTGGATGTGCAAACTGTCAATGTTATTTTAAGGTAATTAGCCTTTAAAATCCTATCTCCTAATGCCAATAACATTTGCTTTATGTTATGATTAGAGAAACTAGTTGTAATTAAAGGAATACAATAATATTAGGACCATTTAAACTTTAAATTCATTGAATTCCTAATAACAATTGCTTTGTTATGATCCAAGTCCAACCTCATTTCAGCCTTTTTCATAAATGGCCTGCTCAGCAAAGGCATTGTATTTAACAATACATCTATACTAACGAAGGGCTTTGCCTCAGCCATTTTTCAGGGAATCGCCCACCTTTTTAGCAATTCCAACATGCTGACATCCCCAAACCTGAAGAAGATAGAACTCTCAAATTCCTTAACTTTACTTTGATCTTTACTTTTTCAATAATCTTGCCAACATTTTAACCAATAGATTCCATACATTGTAACCATGTATTCACTATCCAACACAGCACGATTGCATGCATCTATGACGAAACATTCATCTCTGGGCTGAGGTTTTGAGTAACCAGAACAAACCCCTCTGCCTGATAAGGTCACTATCTTCTCCTTCCATGACATGCGCAATTTCAAAAGCACTTTTATTCCAATTGGAATAATGGGGAAGGTGTGCCATAGTGGTGATGTCATAGGACTACCAATCCAGAATGCCAGACTCTTATTTTGGGACATGAGTTTGAATTCTATCATGGCAAATGGTGAAATTTGGATTCAATAAAAATCTGGAATCAAAAATTACGAAATTGCAAACATTTAAACGTTGTCAGTTATTGTAAAACAAAAACCCATGTGGTTCACTGATATCTTTTAGGAAGGGAATTCTACTATCATTACCTAATGTAATCTACATGTGACTCCAGACCCACAACCATGTAATTGATTCTTACCTGTCCTCTGGGCAATTAGGAATGGACAATAAATGCTTGCCAAATCAGTGCCACCCACATCCCATGAACAAATAAAACAAAGTTCATCGCATGATGGTAAGTCAAGTCACATTTAAAATATCTGTTAACCATAGCCAGGCATTGCTGGGGTTCTTGTTTACAGTAGTTCCCCAACTCCTTTCTAATTACCAGATGTATCTCTATTCTTACTCCTTTTAGCTATGGCATTCCTTTCAAATTGACACTTTTGACACCAATATCTGGAAGACATCACATTTTCGCTCTGATTGAATCCTCCAACCTTTGCGTTAAGAATGTCCTCTTTGATTCATGGTAACCTCTCAGAATTAATTCTTTCTCTGGAGTTTTCTTAAAAGGTTTCTGACACCTATTCCAAAAACTTAATTCTTCCTGAAAATTTAACATCAATTAATACCGGGAGATTATTAACAATTTAGCACTGCTTGACAATTTTAAAAGCACTGAATTAGGAATTGCAAAGTAGATTTCTTTTTGCAATCCTGCAAAGAACTTGTTAAGGTCAATTAAATATTCTTCTATAGATTATCCACACTGCTTTTTAACTCTTTGACTTTGACCACATTGTTTAAGCATTTAATATGTCACCTTACTTATCAATCAAGTTGCTTGCAGCAAATAGAATATATGCATTTAGAAATGTGCTAGATAAGTACATTATGGTAAAAAAGAATGGAAGGATATGCAGATTGGTGCGATGAACTACATGGAATAGAAGGAATCTTGTGCAATATATGAACTATCATGGATTTGTTTCCATGCTTTAATGTTTCTATGCACTGTCAGAGTCAGTGAAACTTTACTTGTGCTACATTATTAGCACATTCGTCATGATGTCTCCCTAAACACCAAAACAGACAGCCTTGAGAATGTAGGGGAACAATTTTAAACTTACCACAGTACTAACAATCTAGGGTCATTTATTTCTTATGGGAAAACTAATCACTAATGAACCACATAATGTTAATTACTGATCTGAAATATTTACTGTACAATGATTTCAGTATGTCCCAGAAAACCTCTTTGATTAAAAAAAATTGCTACATGAACATTTCTGTTACAAAGAAAAACTACAGAAAAGATATCTGTAAGCAAAACTTCCACAAGGCAACAAATTATCCTGAAGCATTTCTGTCTTATCTTATGCAGTATCAACAGCAGAAGAAAATAATATCACATTAGTTCTGACAGGCTTTAATCCACATGGAAAAAAAAACTGATTTCTCATATCTAGTGACTGCAGTTGATAAAGGAGTCAAAACCTTGTCAACTTACAACATTGACAATTTGTTTAAAACATTGATTGTTTGCGTATATGCTTTTTGCCAATGTTCCTGAGATTTTTCATGAATTGCAAGGCGTTGTTGTTTTTAGATAAGTTATCAAAATAATACTCTACTTTTAGTTCTTCAGTTGGAAGTCTTTGACTCCAGGTTGAATTGCTTTAAAATGATGACAGGAGCAAATCAGCAACAGCATTAATGTTGACAAAATCTTGAGATTGATTGCTTAGGTGACTTTTTTCTGAAAAAACTGAAGGAATTTGTGTCTTGTTATATCAGGGAATGGGTTGATAAAATGCTGCCTTACTGTTCCTGACTTAGTATTCTAAGGTTAAATGATGTAAAGTTTGAATGAGTGGTATTTTTTAATTTGTATTTCAGTGAGGAACTCTGAACAACAAGAGATAGATTGTTTAGAAATAAATTAATAACCCAAGGGCTTTACTTAAAGAACGATATTATAAGTGACCTCTGCATAGAATGATAGCTGATACTCCTTGCTTACTGTTGGCTAATTTCTCCTCTAGTGGTAATAATTTTGAATGAATCATTGGTCCTGATGAACATTATCATCAATATTTAACAAATTTTAGAAATATATGCATCTGGAAGCTTTTCTTAATGTCTATTTGAAACAAATTGCATGAATACTCAAATGTAATTAGCAAAGGTCACAATCTGTTCAGGAAGTTAGAAATGTGAAGACGTTTCTTTGAGATTGTTCATAACAATAATTTAGAAGGAAAATGAAAGGAAATGCAAAGAAAAATGCTTTTCATCATAAATAAACAAGTTACAAATCTCAAAAAGAGAATAAGTCAGCTTATAATGATAGGAAATTAAAATTTGTCCATCAGTTATCAAGCAATATTTAGGGTAAAAGTGGATCACTGTGAGACAATAGTGTGGGTCACAGGTGAAGTTTTTAACCTGGAATACTGTTGTGCCTTGCTATTTCTTTACAAGATTGCTTCCCTGTTTAAGCACTTGTAGCTGCTAATTCTTAAGGCGATAATATGCTTAAAGCAGTAATATTCTTAAAGTGATAATCACACTTTAATTTATTTTATCCCTGAGCCAAATGGATGTTTTTCACAATTGTTACCGTGAGGTGTTTAAAAAGCAATCCCACCACTGATCACTATGTCACATGCTTTCAGAATCAAACATGGCAGGTTGATGGTTGTGACAGATTCATTGATTGTCATCGATTCCCATTTTTATTGTGTTTTAAGGGCCCATTCAATTAATAATCATAGTGTACAAACCACTTGTGAGTCTTAACAAGACAAGGAACCTCCCTTGCCAACATATTTTGTATCATTGTAAGATCGCAGTAGGTATATGTTATACTTGGCCAGTTAGATATAATAACTGAGACTATCAACAGCCAAGGTGACGTATCTGATTCCATTAGGACCCAAAGTTGAACTCCTCCATTCTCCACCCAGGACTGTATGACATCATCAGATTTGGTGGAGCCTAATGCAATCTCCAACCTTTTGATAACCATTACCTTATACAAGATAGAGACTATCACATTGGTTTGTAATTCAGTCGGCCCACTGTTGATTTCATCCAGCCTCACAAATGAAGAACTTTTTAAAATATTAAGTTATTGAAGTTCTTCAGAGCACTCTCATAAGTTGCACAACCACAAGAACGTATCTCACAATTTCTGAAATTATTTCCAATGCTGTGGTCAGCTTCTGTCCATTATTAAATTGTTAGGATATTGCCAGAATAATGCATCATTTTATTTTGCAGGCATATAATAAAACAATTAATCCCAAATAAAATTATACATTTTTGACAAGTGCAATTGATAATATAGGCCAGCTTTATCAGTGATGAAGATAAAACAACATCTCCACCAATTGTAAATATCTGTAGTGGCTCGACTATGCATTATGAATGAAATCCTCTGACTTTGCAACATAAATATACAGTTTTGCTGTCAACTGGAAACAGCTAAAGCAACAAGTATGAAATTGACTACAAGGTCAACTGAACATGAATATCAATGAATGTTGTTAATCAAGATATTTTGAGATTGGAACAACTCAGATATGATAAATCACTACAATCCAATTCATTTATGGATCATAACTTTTTTTATTTTAATAGTGCTGGAGTAAACCCAAATAATTTTATTACATATGCTTAGACTCAGCTTTTCAAATACCATTTCCTCTGGTGATGAAATCTAGAGAAAAAGTGTGTAATCTGAAACTTACAGCTGGGCCACCTTTTAGGAGTATTTTAGACAGCACCTTCCAACCCCAAGACCACTTCCACCAAGAAGGACAAGGGCAACAGATACATGGGAACACCACCACCACATGCAAGTTCCCTTCCAAAAAAGCCACCTTCCTGACTTGGAAATAATTGTCATTCTTTGAATATTACTGGCACAAATCCTGGACTTCTTTTCCTATAGTGCATTGTGAGTTAACCTATAGCACTTGGACTGCAGTAGTTCAAGAAGGCAGGTCACCAGCACTTTCTCATGGGCAACAAATGACCCAGTAATAAATGCTGACCAAGCAGCAACACCCACGTCCCACTGAGCAAATGAAACAAAAGTGCCTGCAGCCACTTTTTCATCCAAAGTGCAGTGGAAGTCTGGAACACTATCACACAGAGGTGAAGATTCTCGGTCAATTGAAAATTAAGTCTAGGATTGATAGATTTTTATTAGTTGAGGATATTAATAAATATGGAACAAAGGCAAGTACATTGGGTTGAGGTATGAGGCAACTGTGGTCTCATTTATAGAGGAATAGACTCAACTAGCTGAATGGACTACATCTTTTCCTAAGATTGCATTATTTGATTTAGCATGAATCACAATGAAGATCTGCCATGAGTAAAGACAGTGGTATCATTAGTCAACTGTTGAAAGAGTTAAAAAGAAAAAGAAAGGCTTTTATTTATAAAATGCTTTTCACAATAACCAGGCCTCTGAAACCACTTAATAGCCAATGAAAAGGATTTTATGGTAAAGTTAGTGTTGTAAGGAAACACAGCAGTTAATCTTTGCCCACAGACAGCAACGTGATAATGACCAAATTATTTGTTTATTTTGTGTTGTTGATTTATCAATAAAAATTTACAAGGTCACCATCCCTTGCTTTTCTTTAAAATAGCATCATGGGGTCTTTTACATTCACTCAAGCAAGCAGATGGAGCCTTAGTCTAACATATCATCTCAAAGATTACACCACCAATAGTGCAAGAGCCCACCCCCAGAGCTGCTCCAAAGTGTCAACCCCAATTTTTGAACTTAAGGCCCAGAGTAATACTTGAGCCCAGAGATTTTTAATTCAGCAACGAGTGCTAACAACTGAGCCTTGGTTGACACATAGAATCAAAGAATCTTTACTGTGCAGAAAGAGGCCATTTGGACCCATCGAGGATACACCAATCTTCTGAAGAACTTCCCACCCAGATCTAGCCCTTATTCCCATTATTGCATATTTCCCATGGCTAGCCGACCTGGCCTGCATATCCCTGAACACTACAGGGCAATTCAGCATGGCCATTTCATCAAACCTGCATATCTTTGGATTGTGGGAGGAAACTGGAGCACCCGAAGGAAATCTATGCAGACATGGGGAGAACGCACAAACTCCGCACAGTCACCTAAGGCTATAGACGACATATGGAAAAAAATAAGTACAGAGGAACCTCGATTATCCGAATGAGATGAGCGGGCACTATTTCGTTCGGATAATTGATTATTTGGTAAATCGATTCAATGCCTTTTCTCTGGGGCACAGAGTTTTCTGTAACACCTACTTTCTGCTCAGGAGATAAGGCAGCATCACAGCGCGCGCGAGTCCCTGCCCCCAACCCCATCCAACACCGCCCCTCGCCCCTACCCTGTCCAACACCGCCCCCATGCTCCCCCCAATCCCGTCTAATACCACCCCCTTAGACCCTCCAAACCCCGTTCAATGCCACCCACCGCCTGCCTCCAACACCGCCCCGCACCCACCCCCACCCACTCTTCGGGGCAGCCGGACTGGACACCAACAATAAGACTGCTGCTGCTGCTACAGCCTTTTGGGGGGTGACTCTCCAAATAGCTTGCGCACGCATACACACGCACACAGACACAGACACACAGACACACACAGACATACTCAGACACACACACCCACACACACTCAGACACACCCAGACTCACCCAGACACACCCAGACACACTCAGACACACTCAGACACACACAGACAACTTTTTACTACAACTTTTGACAGGTTCCACAATGTTGGAGAGATTATCTGGGGAAGGGGGTTTAGGATACAGCCCTGTGTAGAACTCCAGGGAAAGTGTGGGAAGAGAGAGAGAGAGAGGGTGGGAGGTTTGTCATTTAGAGACGGTGCTTGCGCTCCAGGACTGTTCTCAGCAGCACTTTTAATCACCGTAAACAAAAGATGCGATGAGTGTTGGACACACGTCTTTGATGTAATGTTTTGGTCCGGACCTTAAGATTTCCTTTGGATAATCCGATTTTCGGACAATTGGTATTTGGGTAATTGAGGTTCCCCTGTATTTGTGAGGTTTCCATTTCTGGTTTGTATCCTTGGATGCATTTTGCTCCATCTATTAACTAGCTTTATTTACAAAGCTTACAATTTTGTGAGTTTTCCCTTTTCCTTATTTTCTAATATATTTTTTCAAGAACGGTTGTTTTCATTTGATAACACAGAGATGGCAAAAGGTGTATCTATTGTGAGTAGAAAATTTGCTCAATATTTGTAATTCTTCCAAATTCACCTTGTCAACTTAAGCAAAACTTTCTGTGCATTCATACAATTGTAACAGGATCTGCTCTTTATGAGTGCTGTAAGAACAATAATTCATTCACAGTCAACATTCTACAGTTCGGAGGCAATGGGTGGAGGCAAGGGGAGAACACATTTACAATTCACTAGAAATGTAATTGGGCCAGTCGTACAACAACAGATCAGGGGTTGGGAAATCTGTGGCAAGTAAGTGATTTCCCAAAGACTGTCCATTATATACAATTCATTAGTGAGGAATGTCATATAATTCCCCTGCATTGCTTAGTTGAGTGCAGCACCAAGAACACTCACAAAACTCTATGTCATTCAAGGGTGAAGAAGGATATTCTGTATCCACTGGTTGGTATGTCAGTAACTAGGGGTCACAATTTCAAGATTTGTTAGTAGGACAGCTGGGAAGGAGTTAAGGTGAAACTTCTTCAAGAGTTGTAAGCATTTGAAATGCGCTGTCTGGGAGAGTGGTGGAGGTGGATTCTGCATAAGGTTTCAAGAGAGATCAGATACATATTTGAAAATGTGATAAATTTAGAGGAGGTAAGGCTGGAGAGTGGGACCAGCTGGGTCACTCTTTCAGAAACCAGTTCAGGCATGATGGGCCATATGACCTCCTTTTGTACTGTAAAATTCAATGATTTAGTAATTCTAAGTCTGTGGAGCAAGGAACAAAGTTATTCTTTCACGTCCAATATCAGTTCAATATGACTCCCCCTCAAAACTCAGGACATCGATGTATTCATGTAGTGTGAACTCATTCCTGTACTCACTCAATCTGTCTGTGTGTTCTTCTACCAGGAATTATCTGGATAGCATTTGTATAGTCAAGTTAGTGAACACAACAGCACTTTTCTGTTGTAGCCATTGTTTTTGTACATGCTATCTGCAATACGTCAAAATTACCAGCACAAAGGGTGAATTGTTGCATTCGTAACACTGGTGGATGTCATACCACATCAGTTCAATAACATCCACCAGCTCCAATGTCCAATCTGATCCAAAGCAATGCAAACATTCGCAATTTCAACAGTGTGACGAGTAATGTCCAAAACAATTACTTAATTCAAAAACCGAAGCAATGAAAATCTTGTACTCTATTTCCATGTTGGTTTCTTCCAAAGATTATCACAATTAGATTTGAAGTAAAGTTGTTGCAGACTCATATTCTCAGGTCCATATTTTGAAAATCATGCTATGTTATCATTTTGTATACATTTGCAAATTACCACACTCTACTCGTAGATGAAATTGATTACAACCTCGAGAAGTGTACACAAAACGTATTTGGCCATTAATGACAACAAAAACATTTAAACAATCAATTTATGTACACAGAATTGACCACACCTCAAATCAACAATGGATTTACTTAACCATTAAACTTCAGCATTGCTTAGGTGATATTATTCTCTACAAATATTAAACTACCGTTACCCTGGTAAATAATGTCACACATACGCTTATTGTCTAACTTTCGACACTATTGCACATCAAGGAGAAAGTACCTTTGTTATACTATATAATGTGCATTTCAGCATGAAGTGGTCACTTAAACACCAAGATTTATAATAACATTTTGTTAGATGTTGTTATGTGCTAAAACAAATAATTGTTCAACTAACAGTCTTCCAAGTGAACCTGAACGCATTCAGAACCAAAATCTCCCAGGGCTGTGAACACCAAGACCAATAGTCATTCCTTGCTGAATAAAGATAAAACAATATTCTGTACTCAGTTACCCACGCAGGCAAAGTTGGCATATGTTACTTTGTTTAAGCAACATGTTCCTTCATGTCATCAGCACTGTATTAATACATGTTAACATTAATCTGGTTGTTGGGTAAGACCTTCTAGTCCTTGAACACCATAATCTAATGCACCTGTCTTTTGTCACAGCCTGGGCCAATAATTTATTTCTGTGGAGTCTCACATTCAAAACATTTGGTAAACCAATACTAACCTAAATGGATCCCAAAACAAAGTTGGAAAATTGCATTAAATTTCTTCTAAATATTCCTTCTTGAGAGCTTGTAAGGGCAATTTGTTCCAATTTACCTTATCAATTGTGGACGTGAGAAATCAAATAAATGATTTCACCACCCACTTCACCTTCAACAACATAATCTACAAACAAACCAACGGCACACCCATGGGATCTCCGCTATCAGGATTCATAGCAGAAGCAGTAATGCAAAGACTAGAACAAACAGCCCTACCAAACATCAAACCAAAAATCTGGGTCCGCTACGTAGATGACACCTTTATCATCACAAAATGAAACAAGATAGAAGAGACATTTAACATCATCAACAACACCCTTACAGGCATAATGTTCACCAAGGAGGAAGAAACCGACAACAAACTCGCATTCCTGGACATCACAGTCAAAAGAACGGACAACGGAGAACCACAAACCTACGTATACAGAAAACCGACAAACACTGACCAAATACTTAACTACACCAGCAACCATCCCAACACACACAAACAAAGCTGTATCAGAACACTATTCCAACGAGCCACCACACACTGCAGCACAGAAGAAAACAGAGAAGAACCAACTATACAACGTATTCAAGAAGAACGCATACTCAAAAAATACAGTCCGCAGATTCCTCAAGAACGAACCACGACAAGCAGACCAAACACAGCCAGAAACCCTAATCACCTTACCATACACCAAAGAAGTTTCAGAAATGACAGCCAGACTACTAAGACCCCTCGGAATCCTAGTAGCACACAAACCCCCAACACTCTCAAACAAAAATGCAATAACTAAATCACAGAAATGTGCCACTGGTGTGAGGTTCCCAGCTGATGGTGATACTGGACCAGTCACATCCCATAATTTGTTTGCAGGCGCTTTGTCACCATGTTAGCTAACATCATCAGTGTTTTTGCAAGGTTTGTGACATCACCATAAACTCCAGGAACCCCAACCAGGACAAACATATAAATAGAAAGCAGGAGACAACAGCTTCACTTCACTTGGAGGTCACCACTGATGATGTTACCTAGCCAGGTAATGAAACGTCTGGATATCAAACCTACAGCTCAGCGAGCAAACCTACACCCCATAAATGATTTGAATTTTTGATCAGGGAATTGATGTGATTTTAATTTTTAAGTTATATTGGTGATTCTGGAATGTATGATGAGGAAAGAAGGTGAGGAATGCTACTGCTATTGAGAATTAGAATTTTTGAAGCAGGTGTTAGAATTCTTAGATTTAAAGTCTCTGCCCAAAGAGGTCCAACCCATAGCGTCACAACCTCCACCTTTGGTTGGGCAAGGAGGCAGATCCTGAATCTATCCCAGCCAGAACAGGGATTGAATTACTTATATTGTAGGCACCAATCTAAATCGCACCAGCTATCAAGCCAACTGAGACAACCGGTCCCCCAACATACACCTTAACATTCCTGTCTTGGACTGGAGCTATATGTAGTGATGGGAGACAGTCCAATTTCTTTCCTTCACAAGACTGAGCAGGAATATTTTCCACTCTTACCACCTGCTATTGATGAATGTTGGAAGGATTTACTGGTTGATACTCAATCTATTTGGCCACATTATGAATGCATTATCGCATTTCCGGCTCAGAGGTGAAGTGATTACTTACTATGCCACAACAACTCCACATGATACAATTCTACAATATAAAACATTCCTTGATGAATTTTATGAAAAAGAGTTCACAGCAGAAAGGATCAATTCCCTTCTGGGTTTAGCTTGAGATGGATTAGCAATGGGGAGAAAGTGAGGTCTGCAGATGCTGGAGATCAAAGTTGAAACTTTATTGCTGGAAGAAAAAGAGTTCACAGCAGAAAGGATCAATTCCCTTCTGGGTTTAGCTTGAGATGGATTAGCAATGCCAGTACTAAACTTGAAACGTTCGGTGAAATATTTTTGTAGTCCAATCAAGATGTTTTCAGTTCATTACAAGATGTATTCAGATTGAGATCAGGCAGCTCAATAGCAATTACAATCCTCTCCTTTTCTTTCCTGATCATATATTTCAGAGTCGCCAACGTATATTAACAGATTAGAATAATCTCAAATCACCTCCACGGCAGTGGTCAGAGATTCAGAAATGCAATCAGTTGTGTGATAATTTCGTGCTCAAAATTAGAGAGTTTTGCACAACAGCCAAGATATAAATTTGATCACAATGACAGTCAGGACTTTACAATTTAACAGGTTAGGCACCTTCAAGAATTGCAATTCAATTTAGACCAATATTTATCGACCAACTACAATACATAGAAAAAATATTACATGCTTACGAAAACCTAAAAAATTTGCACTATCTTTCTCCTTCGTCGAAGTGTTTTCCAAATGGTTGCAAAAACACTGAATGTAACTGAAGGTAAGGTTACCTTTCAGAGTGAAATACAGCCTTTAACATTCCTACACAGAGAGTGGAACAAAGAGCAGTTTGCCACAGTTTGTAGTTCTAAAGCAATCAGAGGTTTTTTGAAGATTGAAAGCAAATTTACTCCTGCAACTTCTGAGAGTAGAAAAGGGACTGAATTTTCCCTTTTCTCCATTATTTCACGACGTACTAATTTACTGTTTTTTTTTCTTCAAACCAATTTACAATACCCGATTACTTCTTACTTGTCAAAATCTTAGTTTGGAGAAATCAATCACAACAGCAGGCCTCAGATCAGTAGTAACAGTGCCTTGAAAAGTTCAATTGATCTAACTCATTGCTTTTCACAGCAGCATAAGCAAGCTTTAACCATCATCTTGAACTAAACAGCAAGTCCAAAGATTTGCCCAATTTTGGGTGTGCAATTTTAAAATGAAATGAACACAATCAGATGTCACCTTCTTAGTTCTGTGCAAACTTGAAATATTGATTGCTATAAAAGATTATGAATTCAAAGCATTACACGATATTCCGAGGATGAAATTTACACAGGTTGAAATCAGGTCAAAGCCAAAAAAAAAGACTCAGGTTTCTCAAAAGTAATAGATGTATGGACATAAACATAGGCAAAACAATGAACAAATTCAAATCAGCACATACTTACAAGAAAATAATTAATTTAAATACTAATACTTCCAACAGCAAAGTCAAGCCTACAAAATGATAAATGGCTTTTCACTTTAACAACTGAACCATGGCATTGTGAACGCCAAAGTTTACAAAATAACACACATTTTCTTTCAAGATATTCATTTGATCACGAATCAGGAAACATCTTTGGCTTCACATATACTCTGAGGAACTGAAAACAAATTCTTCCAACTTTAGCTTATTTATTTTTCAGAGCCTTTTAACTTGTGGGACACTTTTTGGAGAAGCTTTTCATGCTTTCCTACTGCTTTTGTTAGATATTGAATGTCAACACAGCAAATGGTTTTATGGAAAGCTTTTGCAATATTTTAAGCTGACTGAGTGACAGTCCTTGACAATAAGGCAAGGATTCAAAGGGAACTGGGGGGAAACACTGTAATGTGAAGTTATCCCTATCACAAAGGAAGATAGTTGTGTCTGTTGGGGACTGATAATCTTCACCTCAGGGCAATGTTGTCAGAGTGCTCACGATAGCATTCTAGGTCTAACCATATGAATTAGGAGCAGCAAAGATGACTTAATCCCTCCAGCTTGCTATACCATTCAATAATATCACAACCCGATTGTAGCTTCAAATCAATGTTTCTACCTACTCCTGGTAGACTCCTTTGTTAGTCAGAATTAAGAATTAAAAACCAGAAGAGTCTTCAGTTTCTTCTTCAATTACCTTCCTTCCACCTTAAAACAAAGGAGGGCTTTTCATCAATGATTAAACAGTGTTCAATTCTATTTGTGACTCCTCAGGTGCAGACACCATCGGTGTCCATGGTCAACAAGATCTGAATAACGTTCAGGCTGGGGCTGATAACTGTCAAGCAACAATCTATGTCACATAATCAGCAGGCACAGACCAGCTCAACAAAGAGAGCATCTTACCGATTCTCATCGATGTTCAACAACATTACCATTGTTAAGTCCTCAACATCTTGAGAATACCTTAACCTGGAATGTAAATTGAATAGAGCTGAAAATGTGTCGCTGGAAAAGCGCAGCAGGTCAGGCAGCACCTGTTCCTTGGATGTTGCCTGACCTGCTGCGCTTTTCCAGCAACACATTTTCAGCTCTGATCTCCAGCATCTGCAGTCCTCACTTTCTCCTCTGTAAATTGAATAGCCACATAAATCTACAAGAGCAGATTGGAGACTGCGGATTCTCTGACAAAGATTTAACCTCCTGACTCCCCAAATTTTGTCCACCGTCTACAAGACACAAGTCAGCTGATGACAGAATACTCACCATGTACCTGGGGGTGGGTGCAATAACATTCAACAAATTGGACATCATCCAGGACAAACCAATTGATTGCTTGATTAATGCTGCAACAACCACAATCAGCCTTCATTGCTTCTATCACTGATACACTGACAGCAGGTTGTATAATCGACAAGATGTACTGCAGTAACTTACCAGGGTTCCATGGACAGTACAAACAACCTGTGATTTCTACAAGCTAGAAGGACAAAGGCAGCAGATCACCATAGTAAGTTCCCCTCTAAGTCACATACTATCCAGACTTGTAACTATATTACAATTCCATCATTATGACTGTCAAATTCCTTCCCAACAGCACTATAGGGGTACCTACACCATTAGACTGAATTAGTTTCAGAAGGCATCCCTATCTCCACTTCTTCAAGAACAATTAAACATGAGCAACAAATGTTGGCTTTGCCAGTGATGCTTACATTCCATCAAATAATTTTAAAAATGCACAAAGCCTTATATATTTGCTATAGATATTAACTCCACATCATCTTCTATAATGTATTTTCTTGATAGACCTCGCTACTCTATAACTTTTGCTCACTGTTTTATAAATTCTGAAACTTCTTTAGCTCAGCTGTATTTTCTAACATTTGAATTCCAAGCTGTAGATTCTGTACCACAAAGACTCATTCTATATACTGTAAAGACAATGCATATTTTATTTAGAAATATAAACTGGAAAACAGAAGTCTGGACTTTTTCAACAACTCAAAAGGAAGTGGAATTGTATGGCAGCTCATTGGTTACACAAGTACGCATGTTTTTGAAGAAGCTGGATTTGACATTTTGTGACATAGGTATCTTTGGGTAAAATGAAACAACCTAGCAACAGCTTTTGGATTACCACAATGCTGCATTTTGTGATTTTGTCCAAATCCTGCTCTGTTGTTCTCCTTTCCAAAATGAAGAACTTGACATTTACATGCATTATATTCCATTTGCCATCTTCTTGCCCACCTACTTAAGCCATCATTATCTGTCTTTTGTAAGCTGTCTCTATCCCTCTTGTGACCTGCCTTTACACTTATTCTTGTGTGTCTGCAAAGTTGGCTACAGTACATTCACTTCCTTCCTCCAACTCATTAATATATTGTAAACAGTTACATTCCCAGCAATGGGGAACCCCACTTGTAATGGATCACAAACCGGAAGAAGAATCCCTTATCCCCACTGACTGATTCTTGCTCATGAACCAATTCTCTCTCAATGTCAATGTACTACCTCGAACACCTCGGGCTCCTTTCTTATGACTTAATATTTTGTGAGGTACCTTGTTGACTGCTCTCTGGATGTCTAAATACAAGAAATTACTGGTTCCCCCCTATCCACTCTGATTGAGACTTCCTCAAAAAATTATAATAAATTAGTCAGACATGGTTTCCTTTCATGAAGCCATGCTGACTGTGCTTGATTAGATTATGATTTTACAAATGTTCTGCTATTACTTCCTTAATAATTGATTCCAATACCTTTCCAAGTATAAATGGTAGCCAAATCAGTCCATAGTTACTTGCTTTCTGCCTTCTTTTTTGAATAGGAGTGTCATATTGGCAGTTTTCCAATCCCCTGGTACTTATGGAGAACTCAAGGATTTTTGGAAAGTAACAGCCAGTTCATCCACTATCTATGTAGCTACCTCTTTTAGGATTTTAGGATGCAAACCATCAGAGCCAAGGGACTTATCTGCCTTTAGCCCCATTAGTTTGGCTATTACTCCTTCTCTAGCAATGTGATAGTACTCCATTCCTCCCCCATATTCACTTATATTAATGAAATGTTTGATGTACCTTCCACTGTAAGGACTGGAGCAAAACGTCTTTTTAGCTCCTCTGTCATAACCTTGTTCTCCATATACATTTCCCTAGGTTTATTTTCTAAGGGGCCTCTGTTCACTTTGACCTCTTTCATCCTTTTATATTTTTAAAGAAGCTCTTTTTGTCAATTTTTATCAATCCTTATTAATTTTTGAGTTCTCCTTTGCTGGATTTTGAATTTATCCTATTCTTTGGTGCTCTCATTGACTTTTGCCTCCTTATTTGCTTTTTCTTTCAACTTAATAGTCTCTTTAACTTCCTTAGTTAGCCATGTTTGGTTTATAGTGACTAGGAGAAATTGAGGACTACAGATGCTGGAGAGTCAGAGTCAAAAAGAGTGGCACTGGAAAAAGCACAGCAGGTCAGGCAGCATCCAAGGAGCAGGAGAGTTGACCTCCGATGCTGCCTGACCTGCTGTGCTTTTTTAAGCGCCATGCTTTTTGACTCTGGTTGGTTTATCCTTGTCTTTGAATCTTTCCTCCTTAATGGGATATACTATTGCTGAGAGTCATGAATTACCTCCTTAAATGTTTGCCACTGCTTGCTTCCCGTCATTCCTGCTAATCTATCTACCCAATTCACTTTAGTCAACTCGATCCTCATTTCATTGTAATTCCCTTTATTTAGGTTAAACACAATTTTTTTCGACACAAGTTTCTCACTGAATATTAAATTCTATTATGTTATGATCACTTCTTCCTACCATTCTTCCTTATCTGTAGTAATAATCTTGCCTTAAGCCACCCTAGACAATTTCCAACTTGGAAATCCAAGCTGAGAAGAAGTCTATTTTAAATCTATGGCCTGGACCTTCATCTGTGAGGCTGGTAGTTGGAGTAAGGAAAATTCTTGGCTCATCTTATTTCAGGAGAGAGTGCTAGAAATGAGTGAAATTTCATTCAGGATGAGGAGTGGTACATGCTGCACTGAGAGTCTGATACAACAACTGAGTGCCAAGTTGGAGGTTGGGGGGATTGTGGCTGGTCCACTGTGGCAACTGGCAACTGGCTTATGTTTAATGAAGTTGGCTGCTTTTCCTTCTTTGGTGGGCAGCTGATGAATATCAATGAGAAACCTTTCCAGTTGGAGGACTGTGTTGCAGCGGTAAGGACCCTGTAGTTAGCACTTCTGTCTCATAGCGCCAGCGATCCAAGTTCAATTCCAGCCTTGAGTCACTGTCTGCATGAAGCTTGTGCATTTTTCCTTTGTCTGCACGGGCTTCCTTTCACAGTCCAAAAATGTGCAGATTGGATGGTTTGGCCATGGCAAATTGTCCATAGTGTCCCCGCATATACAGGCGAGGAGGGTTGGCTATGGTAATTATGGGGTTATGGAGATAAAGTGGAATGCTGCTCGGAGAGTTGGTGTAGCCTTGATCGGCCGAATGGCCTCTTTCTGCATTGTAGAGATTTTATGATTCTATATTATCTACACATTTTCTCCCCAGTCCTCTCAATCACCAGCACACTATCCCAAGGCCGTGAAAATGCTACCTTATGTGATATTTTAGAGTCTAAAACAATGAAAAACAGGGCAAAGTCTCTCTGGTCTCACAGAGATGGATTTGAAGACTGGTCCAGAAACAAACATAACACAAATCAGGGCATTATGTCAGCAGAACCATGTGTTTTTCCCCTCCAGGAGGTCTTGTTGGAGGTACCTCTGGCAACAGAGGAATAGCTAAATAATAAGCAATTACAAAACCTGCCGAGGGGAGTGATGGACTCAGTTGAGAATTACCAAGGTCTTGGCAGTAGGCGCAAGAGGGGGTTGTGGATAGGTAAGGGTGCATCCACAGGACAACATAATTACTCTGGAGTGCCTTCACCTCTGCTCCCAGAACATCTCTGATTTGGACCTTACTCAACTTTTAAATTTGATGCATATGTGCAAGGGCTAAGTTTGAGATTCCCCTTGCTCTCTTTGCTGTCTATACAGCACCCACCTCTCGCAGTGGGGCTGGTGCTGGCCTTTCAAAGCTGCAATTCTTCTGATTCACCTTTCCAGTTCAGGAATCCACCCACTGCCCTGAAATAGATTGGGCTTCCTGAAGGTGGCCTACTGATTGTTCATGTAGGCAGGCAGGTTCATGGACTGATTTCCCTATTCAAAGCATTATGACTGCTTGAGATCTTTGACACTAGAATGTTGTGAATGCTCACTTGTTGATGCACAGATTTTGGCACTGCAGGGAGATTCAAAGATATGGAGATTGAATGGGAAAAAGAGGTGAAAGATGGACATTGAATCATGAAGCAAGTTCAAGGGCCATCTGGTCTACTCCTGTTCCCTTTATCTTTCAATCATTTTCTTCTTATATTCCACACCTTGATTTTTCTCTCTCACTGTTTATGTCACCCTGAATTCTTATCTTGATGCCTTAGTTCATTTATTTTCAAATTTGTGTTATTTTTGATGTATTCACAGTGGACATTTGACAATGTGAAACTCCCACGTCACTAAAACACTCCAGTCTACTGCAAGTGACACTTTCCATATTACATATGAGTGAGCATGCATATATCAAGAAAATTATAAATGCCCTACATTGTTAAGAGATAATACTCTTTTTTCTAGCTGTACCTGCTGGATAAATCACATAGTTTTCGTCAAGGTCAAGGGTGGCAGATGGAACTTACATAAATATTAGGGTTCTTCATAGCAACCCTATTGCTTGCATACCAATGGTTGTTGTCTAAAGGTACTAGCTTATCGTCTGCAAATAAACTGCATGGATGGCTTCATGGCAGAACAAGGCCTTCCTTTATCTCTGTGGCTTATAGACTTCCTGAAAAAACTTGGAAAGGAAGAAAAAGGCCATATTCTGACAACTTAAGCAGCTCCTGATAGGTCACCACCACCGACAATGAAAGGCAGTTGCTCAGGTCGTGTGCAGATAAGATTAGGGTAGATTACTTACAGTGTGGAAACAGGCCCTTCGGCCTAACAAGTCCACCCGAAGAGCAACCCAGCCAGACCTGTTCCCCCACATTTACCCCTTCACCTAACACTATGGGCAATTTAGCATGGCCAATTCACCTAACCTGCACATTTTTGGACTGTGGGAGGAAACCCATGCAGACACGGGGAGAATGTGCAAACTCCAAACAGACAGTTGCCTGAGGCGGGAATTGAACCCGGGTCCCTGGCGCTGTGAGGCAGCAGTGCTAATCACTGTGCCACCATGCTGCCTGCAATTCAAGAATGTAGAGACTCTATGACTCTATGAATGTCTGCACTGTATGAATGCTTGTGTAAAATGCTTGAAATTATATCATGTCTGATGGGCCTTCCTTGAATATGTGATCAAGTAAGCAGTATAATTATTTTTATTTGCCTGCCACAATTTCCCTTTCTATAATGAGCTGTTGCCCTTTAGGAGTTATTACTGAGCACATTTTCTTTTGAGCCAAGTTTATTTTCAGTCAAGCTACCATCGCCTCGTGAAAGCATGAAATAGAATTACAGCAAAACAATCTCTGCAGATAAGCCCTTACATCATGGTTGTGGACCATGGACATATACTGCTTCAAATTTATGTTGGAAAATTTTACTTTAAATATATTTTTCAAGCGTTCAAATACTGAAAAAGGCTGATTTTAATTGAAATATAATGTAACAAGCTCAGTTTACAGATTACACACTAGAAAATAAACTTGTACATTGTGCTCAAGATTTAATGAGCTGGTCTCAACTTTACAGATAGATATATCTGCAGTCAGGTTTATTGCCTAGAAGTTGTTAAAAATTAAAATATGCATAATAACTAAGCAGTCATTTTGTAAATTCGATAACCTCCTATAAGTAAGTTAATGAGAAACTATACGAACAGGAATGATGAGAAAATATCTGCAAGCTATTCTTAAAAAGTAACACAATTTATTTTGATATGGAATTGTAAGTGATATGTATAGATGAATAAATGTAAGAGAACATCCAAATAATATTCTGGTAGTCAGTTAATAGACTTGATTTTAAAATGATTTATCACATTTATTTGAAGATAAGGTAGATTGCAGCCTGCTAATGATTCGGCCTTTTCTGCAAGGTATTGACTTAACCAAAATGACATTAATTGATTGTGATATTTTTTAATAAATATGTTCTTTTTCTCATCTGCAAAAGAAGTCAGTTGGTTTACACAAAGCACTTGAGAAATCAACGGTAACAGTGTCACCAACATGAGTAGATTATAATCCTAAAAATACACCTGGGGTAGATTTTATTTGGATGGCTACAGATGCTCACCTTCAGATATGGGTGCTTAAGCAGCAAATATGTCATTTTAAACAGCTTAGCTGGTTATGAATCTTTCAGATTTATTCCATGTTATCCTGAATATTTTGGGACTGATGTAAAACACCCTGCCTGAATTTTGAAATGATAATATGCTAATTAGTGTAACGCTAGTCAGACTAATGAATTGTCCAGGTATTTTTACCAATTTTGTGCCATGGACCTGCTCCACTTGAAACTAATTTTATATTCCTCAAATTTAAATTTGTATAGTTATCCTTCAATCAGCAGGACAGATAATGTATCATCTCACCAGTGTCGATTAGATCGAAATCACTTTCAGAAAGGACAATATGTTAGCACACCATTCAACCTCGCTTCATCTGTGTTTCTTTGGGTTTTTTTTGTTTCCAAAACAAGGAAAAGGGTTTCAATCATTTGGTTTGAACTCTTACTCAAAAATTCTTCTTCCATTTTTTGGACATCTACTGCAATTTTTTTCAAGCTCATCTATGCAGACAATCTTCTCTTGCCAAAAATACAGATCTTTCAGCTTGTGTCATGATCAGTGTCTTTTGGTCATGTAGCTATGTGACTTAGAGGGTGAAGCCTGCTTTCTTCCTTGTGACATTTTCCTTTCTTCACTCAGTGAATTGGACAAAAAATTTCAATTTCACTCATAGAACATAGAACATAGAACATAGAAAAATACAGCGCAGTACAGGCCCTTTGGCCCTCGATGTTGCACCGATCCAAGCCCACCTAACCTACACTAGCCCACTATCCTCCATATGCCTATCCAATGCCCGTTTAAATGTCCATAAAGAGGGAGAGTCCACCACTGCTACTGGCAGGGCATTCCATGAACTCATGACTGAGTAAAGAATCTACCCCTAACATCTGTCCTATACCTATCACCCCTTAATTTAAAGCTATACCCCCTCGTAATAGCTGACTCCATATGTGGAAAAAGGTTCTCATGGTCAACCCTATCTAAACCCCTAATCATCTTGTACACCCTTAACCTTCTTTTCTCCAATGAAAACAGCCCAAAATGCCTCAGCCTTTCCTCATACGATCTTCCTACCATACCAGGCAACATCCTGGTAAACCTCCTCTGCACCCATTCCAGTGCCTCCACATCCTTCCTATAGTATGGCGACCAAAACTGCACACAATACTCCAGATGCGGCCGCACCAGAGTTTATACAACTGCAACATGACCTCAGGGCTCCGGAATTCAATTCCTCTACCAATAAAAGCCAGTATGCCATATGCCTTCATTACCGCACTATTTAACTGGGTGGCAACTTTCAGAGATCTGTGTACATGGACACCAAGATCCCTCTGCTCATCCACACTACCAAGTATCCGACCATTAGCCCAGTACCCCATCTTTTTGTTACTCTTACCAAAGCGAATCACCTCACACTGACCTACATTGAACTCCATTTGCCACCTTTCTGCCCAGCTCTGCAAAATATCTATATCCCGCTGTAACCTGACACATCCTTCCTCACTGTCAACAACTCCACTGACTTTCGTATCATCCACAAACTTGCTCACCCAACCTTCTAGCCCCTCCTCCAGATCATTTATAAAAATGACAAACAGCAATGGTCCCAAAACAGATCCTTGCGGAACACCGCTAGTATCTGCACTCCATGAAGAAACTTTGCCATCAACTACTACCCTCTGTCTTCTTCCAGCCAGCCAATTCCTAATCCAAACCTCCAACCCACCCTCAATGCCATA
>NC_057731.1:23039871-23044239 GCF_004010195.1 Chiloscyllium plagiosum | reverse complement strand
CTCTGTTCTTCTTCACCCTTCCCTTCTTTGTAACGGGGACAGGCTCCGTGCCAGAGACCTGAGCCCCGTTACTTACCCCTGGTAAGTCATCCCCCCACAAGTATCCAAAACGGTATACTTGTTCTTGTGGGGAATGGCCGCAGGGAGTCCCTGCACCGGCTGCTGCCTCCCAATCCCCCTTACTGTCAACCATCTTTCTGCAATCTTTGGAGTTACTACTTCCCTAAAGCTCCGATCTATGACCCCCTCTGCCTCCCGAATGATCCTAAGTTCATCCAACTCCAGCTCCAGTTCCCTAACACGGTCTTGGAGGAGCTGGAGATGGGTGCACTTCCTGCAAGTGTAATCAGCAGGGACAGCCATGGCATTCCTCACCTCAAACATGTTGCAAGAGGAACATTGCACTGCCTTCACTGCCATCCCTCGAAAAGTAACCTTTTAAAAAAAACTAGGTCTAAAGAATAGAACAAGCAAAATGCAGCACTTACCTACTTACCACAACGGGTTTTATTATTAGGTTAGAGGAGGAGGGCGGGTGAGAGGCACTACCTCTGTTCCTCTCCTGCGCGCTTTTATAGGGAAAAAAAACCTGGCAAAGTCTTGAATGCTAATCTCACATTCTTGTCTACTGTATTCCCTTTTCTAAATCATTATATGATACAAAATCCAAACCTTTCTTTCTGAAAATGTATAAACTGGTCATTTGAAAGTGTTTGCTGATGAAACCAAGAGATATTTCCTGAGATAAATCCTGTTGCTGGTTTGTGTAGCAATTCTCCAATTTTGGAAAACAAGGGTAACATAATTGGATGTGCAAGAAATCTGATCCAAGATCCAAATAGTTAAGAATTAAAGTTATACTTCACTGACCTGACCTCCAACAAAGTGAATGTAGGTGGGATAGGAGATCAGCTATTCTACATGCAACTGATTTTCCTTTCTATTGACTTCAATGTATCATAAATCAAATGGGGTAGGTGACTTAGTAACATACGTTTTTACACCTGCTGAAGCTGGTAATTACTCCATGTTTTCACCCGGAATTTGTATAAAATATTAATTCTCTGTACTTCAGAAAAACTAAATTAACTATCTGTGTGCATTTTTATAACAATCACACAGGTGTAGGTGGATTTGTTCATCCTGTTTGACTAGTTATTGCACCATTCACAGCACAATACACTATTCAATTCACCAGGATATGTGCCACAGTTGGTCAATAAGACAATAAGCTTTGCATCTCCATTAATGTAGCATTACCACAAAATGACTTCAATTGCCCACCAGCAGCATATGAAAACAGAATCATGCTGTGTATTCCACTATATGATAGGCTGATCCTTTTGTGTTAGCTTACACTTTTAGATTCTGTCAACTTTGCTGGCGGACAATAAATTAAAACAAAATTTAAACATTCATTTTTTTCTTGTTTGGTTTTGTAAAGGATACAATGCAGTTGGTTTCACTTTCACTTTGTAAGATGTTATTTCACTTCCTGTGAAATAGCCTTTGCTGATAGTGCCAAGCTTGGTGCCTTGAGACAAATATAAAGCATTGAAACAAATCCAAAACAGTTAAACAGCTGACAAAAGAAAGGATTCTGAAATGGAGGAAGAAGAAACAACAGCTATCCACACAAGCTGAAGACAGATATGCCAACTTGCAATATATTGAAAAACTGATAATCAGCTCCAAAACATCTGCAACTTAAAAAAAAAAATCAATGTGCTGCTACAAAACAGCCCTGAGCGAAATCCTACGGTCACGACCATTCCTTCAAGGTGACCGAATAAATTAACCGGTGGCATTTTTCATTGACTTCAGAATTTCTAGTCCTCAGACTCATTGTCTTCACAGAGGCGAGGAAGGCTTATGATATCTCAGCCGTTGTATGATTAGTGCAAATAGTTTGTCATAGAATTGGGTCGCCATGTGAAAACACCCAAGTCAAAAATTTGAAAAAAGACCACCTTGTATAGGTTGAGCAACATGCAGAAAGAATTTTAAATGTATCTAGCTCGTTTTATCAGTCATTGTCGGCCACTGTGTAAATTAATATTTTTGTGCCTTCGTGCTGTCAGTCTGGAAGTCCAACCTTAGATCTGTTACAACTTTGTCAAGCTGAGCTGTGAAAAGACTGATGTCAACACCTTGAATCCCAGCTATATACTCAGTACATTTGCCTCAACCTCCCCTTTCCCAATCATTGTCTCAGTTTAACTCCAATCTTTGCATCAGATGTATCTTTTCACTGGGTTGCTGACCTGATATGGGGAGGTGAAGGTCGAGTGATATTACTGTTAGACCCATTAATTCAGAGCCCAGGTAATGTTTTGGGGCATATGCTCAAATCACCCACGGTTATACGGTTATAGAGTCATAGAGTCATAGAGATGTACAGCATGGAAACAGACCCTTCGGTCCAACCCGTCCATGCCGACCAGATATCCCAACCCAATTTATTCCCACCTGCCAGCACCCGGTCCATATCCCTCCAAACCCTTTCTATTCATATACCCATCCAAATGCCTCTTAAATGTTGCAATTATACCAGCCTCCACCACATCCTCTGGCAGCTCATTCCATACACGTACCACCCTCTGCGTGAAAACGTTGCCCCTTAGGTCTCTTTTGTATCTTTCCCCTCTTAACCTAAATCTATGCCTTCTAGTTCTGGACTCCCCGAACCCAGGGAAAAGACTTTGTCTATTTATCCTATCCATGCCCCTCATAATTTTGTAAACCTCTATAAAGTCACCCCTCAGCCTCCGACACTCCAGGGAAAACAGCCCCAGCCTGTTCAGCCTCTCCCTATAGCTCAAATCCTCCAACCCTGGCAACATCCTTGGAAATCTTTTCTGAACCCTTTCAAGTTTCACAACATCTTTCCGATAGGAAGGAGACCAGAATTGCCTGCAGTATTCCAAGTGTCCTAACCAATGTCCTGTACAGCGCAACATGACCTCTCAACTCCTGTACTCAACACTCTGACTAATAAAGGAAAGCATACCAAACGCCTTCTTCACTATCCTATCTACCTGTGACTCCACTTTCAAGGAGCTATGAACCTGCACTCCAAGGTCTCTTTGTTCAGCAACACTCCCTAGGACCTTACCATTAAGAGTATAAGTCCTGCTAAGATTTGCTTTCCCAAAATGCAGCACCTCACATTTATCTGAATTAAATTCCATCTGCCACTTCTCAGCCCATTGGCCCATCTGGTCCAGATCCTGTTGTAATCTGAGGTAACCCTCTTCACTGTCCACTACATCTCCAATTTTGGTGTCATCTGCAAACTTACTAACTGTACCTCTTAAGCTTGCATCTAAATCATTTATGTAAAGGACAAAAAGTAGAAGGCCCATCACCGATCCTTGTGGCACTCCACTGGTCACAGGCCTCCAGTCTGAAAAACAACCCTCCACCACCACCCTCTGTCTTCTACCTTTGAGCCATTTCTGTATCCAAATGGCTAGTTCTCCCTGTATTCCATGAGATTTAACCTTGCTAACAGTCTCCCATGGGGAACCTTGTCGAACGCCTTACGGGAGTCCATGTAGATCACACCTACTGCTCTGGCCTCATAAATCTTCTTTGTTACCTCTTCAAAAATCTCAATCAAGTTTGTGAGACATGATTTCCCATGCACAAAGCCATGTTGACTATCCCTAATCAGTCCTTGCCTTTCCAAATATATGTACATCCTGTCCCTCAGGATTCCCTCCAACAACTTGCCCACCACCAAGGTCAGGCTCACCGGTCTATAGTTCCCTGGCTTGTCTTTACCGCCCTTCTTAAACAGTGGCACCACGTTTGCCAACCTCCAGTCTTCCGGCACCTCAGCTGTGACTATCGATGATACAAATAGCTCAGCAAGAGGCCCAGCAATCACTTCCCGCAGAGATCTTGGGTACACCTGATCAGGTCCTGGGGATTTATCCACCTTTAACCGTTTCAAGACATCCAGCACTTCCTCCTCTGTAATCTGGACATTTTGCAAGATGTCACCATCTATTTCCCTACAGTCTATATCTTCCATATCCTTTCCCACAGTAAATACTGATGCAAAATATTCATTTAGTTTCTCCCCCATTTTCTGTGGCTCCACACAAAGGCTGATCTTTGAGGGGCCCTATTCTCTCCCTAGTTACCCTTTTGTCCTTAATATATTTGTAAAAACCCTTTGGATTCTACTTAATTCTATTTGTCAAAGCTATCTCATGTCCCCGTTTTGCCCTCCTGATTTCGCTCAAGTATACTCCTACTTCCTTTATACTCATCTAAGGATTCACTCGATCTATCCTGTCTATACCTGACATATGCTTCCTTCTTTTTTTTAACCAAACCCTCAATTTCATTAGTCATCCA
>NC_057731.1:23026598-23038302 GCF_004010195.1 Chiloscyllium plagiosum | reverse complement strand
CCATGCATTCATCTGCTCTATCCTCCTATTCCTGCCCTCACTAGCTCGTAGCACTGGGAGTAATTCAGATATTACTACTCTTGAGGACCTTTTTAAATTTCTGCCTAACTCCCTGTAATCTCCCTTCAGAATCTCATCCTCTTCCCTTCCTATGTCGTTTGCACCAATGTTGACAATGACCTCCTGCTGGACCCTCTCCCCCGTGAGAACATTCTGCACCCTCTCTGAGACATCCTTGACCCTGGCACCAGGGAAACAACACAGCATTCTGCTTTTTCTCTGCTGGCCACAGAAACGTCTGTCTGTACCTTGGACTACAGAATCCTCTAACACAATTGATCTCTTGGAAGCCAACATACCCCTCATTGCATTCGAGCCAGTCTCAATACCAGAAACATGGCTATTTGTGCTACATTCCCCTGAGAATCCATCACATCCTACATTTTCCAAAACAGCATACCTGTTTGAAATGGGTATATCCACAAAATATTCCTGCACTAGCTGCCTATCTCTCTTATCCTTCCTGGAGTTCGCCCATCTATGTGCCTGTATCTGAGTCTTTCCCCTCTTCCTATAACTGCCATCTATCACATACTGTTGCTGTTGCAAATTCCTCATCGCTTCTATCTGTCTCTCCAACTGATCTATTCAATCTGATAAGATTCGCATCCAACAGCATTTATGGCAGATATAATCAGCAGTAACTCTTATACTCTCTTTAAACTCCCACATCTGACAAGAAGTACATATCACTGCAAAGGCCATTTTTGCTCCTTCACAATCTACAGACTCAGAAAATAACACCGTCTTATTCCTCTACAAAACACTACCCAGGTTAAATTAATAGCTATGGCTTATATTTTAAGTTTAATCAAGAGACTTATCTCCAAAAACATATCATCAAAAAAGAACCCACTGTACTCACTAATACAGCCTTTCTTTTGGACAGACTTAAAACAATAATCAACTTATCTGATTCTGTGTTGTGAACTTCGCCCAACAGTTCCTCCAAGATTAGTTGTGAATTTCCCAGACGCACTCCGATGTCCAGCAATATACGAATTCAAAAACAGCAAAGGCAGTAACTATGCAGGTTCTCTCTCTCTCCTACACTGTCCTCACCATGTGCTTCCTTTTTCTGCTCTTCTCCCTTTTCAAACTGCTCTTGTTTTTACTTTTTTTTTCCAAAGTTCCAAAATAATGCAACAGCATATAAAACAGTAATTGCTGCTCCTGGAATTCGAGGAAACCACCTCCAAAACCTAAAATACCTCAAAAAAAGAGCAGCTCTTACAGCCAGAAATATTTCCCGTCCTCCATCTTGGATTACGCAGAATCCTTTTCCTCGATGATAGATATTAAATTCAATAATATCTGGAATCAAAAGTCTAATGATAACCATGCAATTGTTGTCAATTGCCAGGGGGACATCCACCTGGTTCACTCAAGGAAAGAAGCTGCCACCCTTATCTGGACTGGTCCATACATGATACCTCTGCATCAACACTTACAAAAGAGCAAACATGGGAAATGGTCGAATAGCCAAGCCATAGCTTTCAGGGAAGTGAAGAAACAGCTATAATCCTCTCAGGGATTGGGACACTCTGAGTCAGGGAGTCATAGAGCTGTACAGCATGGAAACAGATCCCAAGTAAGATCTGGTAGGTTATGCCTTCCCATACGTCATTGAGGTAATAGTAGGTTATAGGTGGCCCAGTGGAGAGGAACACCCAATAGTATGTGCATCCAGGACATTGACTAATGCAGAGCATAAATATGCCGAGGTAGAGAAAGAAGGTTTGGAAGTCATATTTGAAGTCAAGAAGTTCCACTAATACATTTACAGACCACAAATTCCTGCAAAGTCTATTTAAGGAGAACAAGGCAGAGCCACCCATAGCTTCAAATTGAATTCAGCCGTGGGCTCTAATACCAAATGCGTATAATTAGGGCCGTCACAACTTGAATTGAAATCTTTTGTAGAGAGCAGATCACAGTAGAGGATGGAATATCGCTATGGGAGCAAGAGTGATTGTCCCGAGCAAAGGTCACCTCCAGATACTGGCTGAACTCCACCAGGATCATCCAGGAGTTTCCAAAATGAAGATGTTGGTGAGAAGGTATGTCTGGTGGTCAAGGAGTGGATGTAGACATAGCTGCTTTGGTGGAGCAGTGCCCAATATTAACAAGAATGAAAATTGCTGCCAGCAACTCCCCCACATTTGTGAAAATGGCCAGGTAAACTCTGGACTCCATTATATGTCTACTGTGCAGGTCCTTTCATGGACTCAATGTTCTTAGTCATTGTGGATGCCCATTCAAAATGGCTGGATGCTCATCGAGTCCATTCGTCAAAAGCAGGGACGATAGAAAAACTGTGCGCATTGTTTGCAATGCACAGACTTCTGGAAGTGTTGGTCACAGGTAACAGACCATAATTTACCAGCAGGGAATTTGAGTATTTCCCAAAGTCAAATGGTATTTGTCATATATGGACAGATTCATACCATCCATCACCTGGCAGAAATAGCAGTCCAAACTTTGAAGGTAAGCAGAAAGAAACAGGTTACAGCTTCACTAGATACCAAACTGTCCCAGTTCCTATTTGATCATAGGACCACCCATCACACAACCAGAGGGATAGCTCCAGCAGAGTTGCTAACGGGGAGAAGACTCCAGACCAGTTTAAATTTGATCTTGCTGGACCTGGCAGTGAAGATGAAATGGCAACAGGACTCCAATGCCAGACACAAGATTCTGCTAGGCAAGAGAGTCACTTTACTTCAGGGGATCAAATTCACCATGGGAATGGCCCTGCATGGGTAAGAGGCATGGTTGACACAAGATCAGATCCAGCGACATATAAATTTCAGGTAGGTACGACAGTCCTGAATAAGCATGTGGACCATATGGAAGCTGCAAACTCACAAATGAGGCAGGAGCAAAACATGCCTGGCTCTTCAACAGTCTGTTCCGAAACCTCTGTGTTCTCCCTTTCTGTCAAATGTTGAAGATACCTTGGGGGAATCTGAGTAGTCATGGTGGATGTCGCCACCTGTGACCAACACTTCCGGAATGAATTTCTTCCAAGACACTCCGGGTACAAGAGGCAAGCTACTGTGTATCATATCAGAGGCAGAATTGTAGGAACCTGATCCAGTGGTAAAATGCCTCAGGAGGAGCTACAATTAAAAAGAAAGTGTCTATATCCTCAGGCTCAGAAGGAGAGGGATGTAATGATTGTGATGAGGTTAGCCAGGTGGACCTCATAGAATATGAGTTCCCTGATTCAGGCTGTTAATCTGGTCCAATCAGGGAGCTCTGGATAACAGATATAAATAGGAATGTCAGAGATTTTGTTCATTCAGAGCTGGCTATGAGGGAGTTGTATCAGTATCAAAGTCTTTCCACATGTAAATAAAAGGTGCCAGATATCAGCCTTGGTGCAGTCACTTCAATTCTGAAGTCAAAAAGGGACGATCCATTTTTTATATTCAAAAATAGTAATCACATAAAGGACTTGGTGAGGTTCCTGTTAACATTGGGATTCCTATCTGAGTTGGGCAATTTAAATATAACTATTGAAGAGTGGTGCAGTGTAGACAGGTGAAAGATTTGATTTCTGTTAGTATCTCCAAATCACATGGCTGTGATGTGATGTGTTCAAGAACAAATGACAAAAGGCTGCTTTTTCACTGCACTTGGCAAAGTAATTGCCTTATACATGAAAGCACCACATAACACATATTGAGGTCTAGGAAGATAGACTTTCAATTGACATTGCGCTAAGATAATCCTTGCAATATTTTCTCCAAGGAGTTCAAGCATCCACTTTCCAATTAGAAGCTCAGGGAATTTTCAGCACTATTCTTCTTGAACGGTTAAGTCTCAAAGTGAAAGGTACATTGAGACTTCAGTGTACATTATTCCTCGTAAGATTCAATTAACTCCTTCTCAGTTGACTGCTCATCTGAATGTAAAGCCTTGTCCCATGTCCTACCTGTGCTGTGATTCTGTTGGTAACATTTTCAGACTTGGGTCAGAAGCTTGGCGTTCACGACTCACTCTAAAACATTAAAAGTTGGATTGTGTGAGGGAAGGCTTCACTATTGGAGCTGCCATCTCTCAAATTAAATATTAAGCTAAGGCTCTGTTTGCTGTCTAGGCTGGACATAAAGATCTCGTGAGGAAGAATAAGGGAGTTATCACCAAAGTCATAGTCAATATTTTTCCCTCAACCAAAATTATTGAACAAATTATCTGTTTTTTCAATCTTTGTGGAATATGTAAATTGGTGCCATGCTTCTGATATTCAATGATAATACAGTTTAAGAAAACATATTTAATTGGATTCAAAACAATTTGGAATATCCTGACATTGTGAAAGATTTTAGATTAATGGAAGTCATTGGGGGAAAAGTTGAATGGACTTGAAACGAGGAGATAGGATTGCAAGGAGTGATTGACTTTTGCCTCTGAAGCAAGCTGCACCATGCGGTTTGTTCAATTAATTGATGGGAATATGGAGCCCAGCATAAAATACACTGTTGAGTGGCTGTATGTCTGAGAGATTGGACCCACGTTCATGCAAGGCTAGCTCTACGAAAAGCCAACTTGTACTTGTTAGAGATTAAATACATTCCAACACAGAAATAGACTGTCTGAGGGAAAATCAAACTTCAAGCAGAGTGACAGTGGTACAACAGAGGACACTGTATGGTTTTCAAATAATGTACTGGAAGCCTTGGTGTACAGGAGGGCGAGAGATGGTCTTTACCCAAAGGGGCCATAAGGCATTCAGGACTAATATTGGAAAAGCAGTGTGGCAAGATAGACATTGTTGACAGTGCAAGCAACATAAACCTGAGAATCTGGATCAGTTCTACAAGTTCAACAATTTCACACAAATGGTCAAAATCAACAAATGTCATACTTAATTGAAACACTAGCATCAAACACTGATCAATTCACCACAGAGTCAAGTACCCAAGCATTATTCATGCCTAGCTTTATAGCTCTACCTCACAGTCGTGCAGTTAACATCTCACATTTACAACTTGCACATTATACTGTTCCAGCTATTTAACTCTGACAATCACATCACTAAAAAGGAGTGACAATATTCATTGACTCACTCCTCTTTTGCTAATCAAGGGGCATATAACCAGCGATAACAGCATCTCAGTGGTGGAAGGAAGACAAGGCAGCATGTCCTTACCCCACTGAGGAGATGGCTGTCTCTGTACTGGTTTGGCATTGGCTGAGCCCATGAAACCTCCAAAGGTGATAATAGGGTCACACCAAATCTGGTACAAAGTACATTATTATGATGCAACTGATCATGTGATTCTGACATCAACCTGAGAGACAACAGCAGTCTAGAATGAGCAAATAAAGTGAATGTATTAGACACTACACCCAAGAGCTATATTTGATAGACTATTAGATCCCAATACTACAGTAAGTAAGAGGTGAAGAGCCTTCCTTTAAGATAAGGAGAAAGCAACCTCAGTGACAGTATTTCTGTGGATGGCCACATCTCAAGATTACCAAAACAGTATCTCAATGAGCAGATACCAGAATTCATGAAAAACCACAAGAAAAAAACCAACTACATAAAATAACTCTGCACAGCTAAGATTTGAAGTGAAGATGAAGCTCAAGGGACAGAAAAAAATCAAACTCCAGAGGTAGGAGAGAACTTTATAAAATTTCAAAGTTACAGCTGAGTAAAAGGTGGAGGAACTCTGAATGTGGTGAGCAGGAGCTTAGAAGACCTGATGACCTTCATGCAGCAGGTTCTGATTGCTGATAATAGAGCAGTCTATATCTCATCTTAAACCTAACCCTAACCCTATCCCTTTTAAACTGTTTGAAGAGATTGTTACTCACTTTTTATATGCTCTTTAGCACCATCCATCTGATCTTGGCTTACCCAGTGAAGCAGGTGAAAGGGGAATGGGCCAGTCAGTAATTCTCCTCATTGGTCTGCTCTGGCACCTGGCAAAGATGGCCATTAACAGACGTGAACAGTAGGCTGTAGGGAGCGTTGCTTGATCAAACTGCCTGTTTCTTTTCTGTAGTTATGTCCATGTCCTGGTGTCCCTGGAAAGGGGGTCTCTGCATATGGTTGAAACTTCCATGTCTAGTGATCACTATGCGGCTGGAATACATCATTAGAAAGGAAGGTGGTGGCGAAATACTAATCTCACTGGACTAGTAAACCAAAAGTAGAGGCCACAGGCTGATGGTGGAATTTGAATTTGGTACAAAACTTCCAATAAAAAGCTAGTCTCAGTGCAATCATTGACATTTTTTTTATAAAACATCCAGTTTAGCAAAGTGATGAAAACAGTCATTTTGTAAAATCATCAACTGGCACTTGCAGAGCAATAGCCTCCTCATTGATGCTCAGTTTGGTTTATACCAGAGCCACTCAGCTCCTGACTTGGTACAAACACAGACAAAAAATGCTGAAGTCCAGAGGTGACGTGAGAGCAACTGCTCTTGATATCAAGGCAGCATTGAACAGAGTAATGTATCAAGGGTCCTGAACAAAACTGGAGTCAATAGAAATCGGGGCTGGAGTCAAAAAACTCTGCTCAAAAGAAGATAGAACACAGAAACCTCAAAGCCACAGAAAACGCAGGTCGCCAGGAAATCTGTGAACCTCTTTAACTTCTTATTGCATGGGATGACATCCTCCAAGTCAAATGCCCCATGGTAAAAGAGAAAACTCCATCATAGAGAGCCTCCCATTTGGTGTTCCTTTTATCTCTAGACAGCAGGATGGAACATCATGGTGTGAGTCCCTTTTCATATGTACTCATAGACAGATAATCAATCAAAACATCACCTTTTATCTTTAAACGCAACTGTACAATTGACATGACATTAACAGCTCAGACTTAAGGCATGCAAGTTCAACTTGTAAGCTTGGACTGTTCACAAACAAGTTAAGCTTTCTACTACAAAGGATAATCCTGTAGCCATCAGTGATATACAGGAGTGTTCAAAATGATGTGTACAATGTCACAACAGTCCAACAAGTTATCCTCCAACACATTGCTAGGGTTATGGAGACTCGTTGAAACTCAAGCATGTGGAATGTTCATAGGGTGACGGTGGAAATTCTGCCAGATTGCTGTTCTGCCAGGCAGATAGCCCAGACTGTTGCTGCTTATGCTGAAATGTTACAGTTCCAAAATCAGTGCCTCGGGACGAGATATAGTCAAGGTCATCCTGCAAGGCCATCTGCTGTCTGGCCTTTGAAAGTCAGTGGCTTTCACAAACTATGTTGCATTAATTGCTGTTGCTGCTGTATAGGAGCATTTGGACTTCGGGGACTGAGCCAGCACATGTTCAAATCAGATGAGTTGAAATACCATAGAAAGGTAATGGGAAAATCTATTTGTCTAATTGATGAATGGTATCTTTATTTCCATTACATTAGACCCCCATGATATGCTCCACTAACAGTATTAAAATAACCTTCTTTCAATCCAATGCTTATTTGAAATTATTCAACATCAATTGTTAACACATTTTCCTTTCAATGAGACTCTAGAAAAATATATATCCTTAGTCTAGATATTATTAATCTGAAAACCATTAGAAGATATGACAATGATCAAAGAGAAAGGCATCAAAACAATAAAATTGTGTACCTACTTCAGGTTATTCATACTGCAGTAATTTGAGGTCGTTTCTTCTTTCATGACATCCATCATCCTTGTGAAATATTTGTTTGAATGGGGATTCTGAAATGTTCATATTTGTCAAAGATAGTCAATTCGATTGTGAAGTGATTTTTTTTTCAAAATCTGTCACCAGGATAGTAAGTATTTTTTCTTCATAATGAATCTTCTCAAATAAAGTCTTATGGCAACAACAAATGTTAGATTCTATGAGGTATTTGGCTCTGTATAAAGAAAATGAATGTTCAGTTTCATAAGCAAATGCAGTATTGTGTTTTTTTGTTCAGCTTTTTATTATTAGTGAACGAAAAATTACAGACTGATTAAAATCATGACGATAACCTTTTACAGACAGTTAGTGAGTAATTCAAGTTCAGATGATGCTTAGAGCCTTTAAATTCTTTGGCTACAAAATTGTGCTCTTTAGTGCTGCTTGTACCAGTGCTATTATTGCAAATAGGATTATTATGTTTTGTAACTGTGTCTTAATTCAGGATAAGATGGAAGGATGAAAAGGTGTGCTCTGAATTCTGCTGACATGTTTGGGTGGCTTGGTTTGCAAAAGCTGAAGAAGGGCTCAGTTCATTTAACTGGGATAGTTGCAACATATTCATAACAGTAAACAATGAACTGAGCAACTTCAGTAAAGGCGGATATACTGTTAATCTCCAAGTCCCAGGGTAATGTTAGGAATATCAAATTTTGTAATTAGCTGTACTTTGAATTGTCTATTAAGTTCCGAGAGAATGCAGTTGGAGGTCAAAGGATAGCTAATTAGCATTTCTACCTGGATACAAAGCAAATGTGACATATGTTGTCATAGAGATGGTTTTGAGACGGGAAACAATTGGAGCAATGGATTTTATCTAAAAATATTAATGACCTCACAGATGGGATCAGTCACAAGAATCCAAGAGGACCTGCCTGCTCTTCATTTGTTCTGTCTGTTCTGTGCTGTTATGCACCAACTTGACCTGTAAGAGAGAGAGAGAGAGAGACAGAGAAGGATATCAAGTTGTTGAGGTTATGGCTTATGTATTATTCAACGCTATTATCTCCCTGAGACTGATTACTAAACTTAGTGATCTTGGACTAAGCCCCACTCTCTGCAACTGGATCCTCAGTTTCCTGATCAGTGAAGATTGGGGACAGTATTTCACCCTCACTAACATTCGAAACTGGAGCCCCCCAGGGGTGTGTACTCAGCCCCTACTGTACTCACTGTATACCCATGACTGCGTCATCAAATACCAGACTAATGCCATTTACAAGTTCATTGATGATACCACCATATTTGGTCCAATCTCAGATGGCGACCAAACAGACTACAGATGGGAGGTGGAAGACCTGGAAAAATGGTGCACTGAGAACAACCTAGCTCTCAATGTCAGCAAAACCAAGGAACTCATTATTGACTTCCAGCGGTATGTTACTCATGCCCCCCTACACATTAACAGCACAGAGGTGGAACGAGTGGAGAGTGTCAAGCTCCTGGGAGTGGTCATCCACATCAAGCTTTCCTGGACTCTTCATGTGGATGCACTGGTTACAAAGGCCTAACAACGTCTCTTCTTCTTCAGGCAGCTGAGGAAACTTGGCATTACGGCGAATACCTTTGCCAACTTTTATAGGTGTGCAGCACCAAGAGCATTCTGTCTGGATGTATGGTATGGCAACTGTACCATTCAAGATTTGAGATGGTTACAGAGAGTGGTGAACTCTGCCCAGACAATCACAAAGGGCAACCTCCCATCTATAGAATCCATCTACCAGGCCTGCTGTCAAGGAAAGGCTGCCAGCATTCTCAAAGATCCATCCCATTCTGGCAATGCTTTTCTACCATTGGGGAGAAGGTACAGAAGTCTGAATACATGCACCAGCTGGTTTTGAAACAGTTTCTACCCTACTGTTGTTAGGACACTGAATGGACTCACAAACTCTTAACATTCACCTGTACCTCTGTTTTTGTTTTTGTTTTTGCCACTGTTTACCTATTATTTACTATCTATGCTACTTAACTATATGATCTGCCTGTGTTGCTCGCAAGACAAAGTTTTTCACTGTACCTCGGTACACGTGACAATAAATTCAATTCAATTCAATTCAATTCATGTAGCTGAATAATATAAAAAATCAGTGAGAGGTGGTGTAAAGCTGAGTGTTGGTAACAAATGAGTTGAGATATAAACATATGAACATGTTAACACATGAACAAGAAGCAGAATAGGCCATTCAGCTCCTTAGGTTTTTACTGCCATTCAATAAAATCACAGCTGATTGATTATAAACTGAAATCAGTATTCCTACCTACTCTTGATAATCTTTCACCCTCTTGCCTGACATGAACTTATCTACCTCTGGCTTAAAACAATTCAAGGATTGGCCCTCACCACCTTTCAGGAGTAGAGTTCCAAAAACTCTCAACCTTATGAGAGAAAATAATTTCACTTCATCTCTGTTTTAAATGTGCAATGTCTAGTTTTTTAACAGTCACCCTACTTATAGATTCTACCATAAGAGGAAAGTTCCTCTCCATATTTACCCTCAGAATCTTGCATGTTTCAATTAAGTCACTTATTACTCTTCTAAGCTCCAGCAGATACAAGCCTAGCCTATCCAACTTTTCCTCATAAGACAACCCATTTATTCCCAGATTTAATCCGATAAACTTTCTCTGAAATGCTTCCAACACATTTACATTCTTCCTATAAATAAGGTGACCAATACACAGTACTTCAGATGTGGGCAGACCAGTGTCCTGTATCACTGAAGCATAACCTCCCTACTTTTGTATTGAATTTCCCTTATGATAAATGATCAAATTTCACTGGCTGTCCCAATTACTTGCTGACTTGTGATTAATGCAGTAGGACATTCAGATTCTTTGGCATCACAGAGCTCTGCAAACTCTTACCATTTAGATAACATGCTTCTTTTTTTATTCTTTCTGCCAAATGGAAATATCATATTTTCCCAAATTGGATTCCATTTACCGGATCGTTGCCCACTAACTGAATCTATCTACACCCTTTTGCAGCATCCTTCTGTCCTCTTCACAAATTTCCTACATATTTTTGTGTCATCAACAAATTTGGCAACTTCAGCTTCTGTCCCTTCATCAAAGTCATTCATACAGATTGTAAGCAGTTGAGGTCCCAGCTCCAATTCCTGAGGCGATTATGGGCAGCACAGTGGCTAGCACTGCTACCTCACAGCACCAGGGTCCCAGGTTCGATTCCAGCCTTGGGTGACTTTGTGGAGTTTGCACATTCTTCCTGTGTCTGCATGAGTTTCATCTGGGTGCTCCAGTTTCCTCCCACCATCCAAAGATATGAGGTCAGGTGAATTGGCCATGCTAAATTGCCCATAGTGTTAGGTGCATTAGTCAGAGGGAAATGGGTCTGGGTGACTTACTCTTTGGAGGGCTGGTTGGGCCGAAGGGCCTGTTTCCACACTATAGGGAATCTAATCACACTGCTTAATTTTCTTGTGAATCTGAAAAAAGATCCACTTACGTCATCCTCACTCTATTTTTTTTTAAATCATTCATGGGATGAGGGCATCGCTGGCTTGACCAGTACTTATTTATTTTCCTAAATACCCAAAGGGCAGTTCACAGTCATAGTGCAGTGGGTCTGGAGTCACATGTAGACCAGACCAGGTTAGGAAGGCAATTTCCTTCCTTAAAGGACATTAGTCAACCAAACGGGTTTTCCCCAACAATCGACAATGGATTCATGGACATCATTAGACTCTTAATTCCAGTTATTTATTGAATATAAATGCCACCATTTGCCATGGTAGATTCAAACCTGAGTCTGCAGAACATTACTTGGGTCTCTGGATTAACCTTTGAGGAGAAAGTGAGGTCTGCAGATGCTGGAGATCAGAGCTGAAAATGTGTTGCTGGAAAAGCGCAGCAGGTCAGGCAGCATCCAGGGAACAGGAGAATCGACGTTTTGGGCATAAGCCCTTCTTCAGGAATGAGGAAAGTTTGTCCAGCAGGC
>NC_057731.1:22964837-23025113 GCF_004010195.1 Chiloscyllium plagiosum | reverse complement strand
CGACGCCCCTTCCCCAAGTCCCTCCTCCCTACCTTTTATCTTAGCCTGCTGGACAAACTTTCCTCATTCCTGAAGAAGGGCTTATGCCCGAAACGTCGATTCTCCTGGTCTCTAGATTAACCATCCAGTGATAATTCCACTAGGCCATTGCCTCCCAACTTTCCTCATTCCTGAAGAAGGGCTTATGCCCGAAACGTCGATTCTCCTGGTCTCTAGATTAACCATCCAGTGATAATTCCACTAGGCCATTGCCTCCCACTTTTATTTGTTGCAATTAACTCTGATGTGGAACTTTATAGAATGTCTTGTGGAAATATCTGAATGCAAGGGCAAAGTCCTGATTGTTGGAGAATACTCTTGCATAATGAAGGAATTGAGTATTGTGTATTGAGCAACATGACAGGTTCTTAGAGCAATTAATCTAGACCACTTGCCTGAGGTCATTCAACTTGTTGGGAAGAACCCAAATGATTGACTAACATCCTTTAGGGAAGAAAACGGCCATCCTTACCTGATCTGGTCTAGAGACATAGAGCCATAAATGTTGAGCACAGAAACAGACCTTTCAGTAAAACTTGTCCATGCCAACGAGATATCCAAACATAATCAAGTCCCACTTGCCAGCACTTGGCCCATATTCCTAATTTCCTATTCATATATCCATCTAGATGCTTTTTAAATGTTGTAATTGTACCATCCTCCACCATTTCCTCTGGCAGCTCATTCCATACATGCACCATCCTCTGCATGAAAAAGTTTCCCCTTAGGTCCCTTTAAAATTTTTCCCCTCTCACCCTAAACCTATGGCCTCTCGTTCTGGACTCCCCTACCTCAGGGAAAATACCTTGTCTATTTATCCTATCCATATCCCTCATGATTTTATAAACTTCTATATAGTCACCCTCAGCCTCCAATGCACCAGGGCAAACAACCCCAGCCTGTTCAGCCTCTCCCTATAGCTCAAATTCTTCAACACTGGCAACACCCTTATAAATCTTTTCTGAATCCTTTCAAGTTTCACAACATGTTTTCAACAGGAAGGAGACCATAATTGCACACAATATTCCAAACATTAACCAATGTCCTGAACAGCCGCAACATGACCTCCTAACTCCTTTACACAATGCTCTGATCAATAAAGGCAAGCATACCAAATGCCTTCTTCACTATCCTATCTATCTACAACTCAACTTTCAACAAGTTATGAACTTGCACTCCAAGGTCTCTTTGTTCAGCAACACTCCCCAAGACCTTACCATTAAGTGTATAAGTCCTGCCTGATTAGCCTTTCCAAAATGCAGCACCTCACATTTATCTAAATTAAACTCCATATGCCACTCCTCGGCCCATTGGCCCATCTGATCAAGACCCCATTGTACTCTGAGGTAACTTCTTCGCTGTCCAGTACACCTCCAACTTTGGTGGCATCTGCGAACTTACTAAACTATACTTCCTATGTTCACATCCCCTCAACTTCATGCAGCACTGTTACAAGATACTAACTAGAAACTGGCTAGTTCCATTCACTTCTCAGTGCCACCTCGTCTCATGGAGAAAATTTGATTTTTTTCTCTTCTTCACTTCCTACACTAATACCTCCAGAGCCACATCAGAAAACCTGGAAGTTTTGCTCTTAAAGTTTGTCCTATTTTTTGCGCCTTTACTTCTCCCCAAAGATTTCAGACAACCAGCAGCAACTTCTTCCGAAAAGGTGTAGCTCCCATTAAAAAGGCAGATCCTATTAATATTTTGTTAACATGAGAGCTGGAAAATACGCCAATCGCATACAATGCTGGGCTCCCTTTCCAGAATGCAGCTCACCAGCTGCATGGACTGCATTCAGCTCTACCCCAAAATAATTTAGATGAAGAGGCAGCGTGAAGTTTGTGTGCTATTTGGTTCAGGAGGATCAAATAGAATAGTGATGGCACAACCATAAATGGCCCTGAAGGAAATTTTAGAGTTGAACACAATCCAAGAATGTTTTTGAGAAAAAGCTTGTAACCACAAGAGCATAAAATGTAAATCTGCAGCATGGACTTACACAATTAATTAATTTCCATATCTTTAAGATTGGCAATTTTAGAAAATTACTGTAGATGAAAATCATCTAGAATTATAGTTACAGCTTTAGAATCATGGGGATAATTAGAGCACAGAAGTAGGGCATTTATCTCAAGCAGTCCATGCTGGCTCATTACAATAGCACTGCAGCGAGTGTCACTCCCATTGTCTTCCCGATTGCCTATACTATAAATTCTTTCTCTTTGGTGTATATCTAATTCACTATTGAATGCCATGAGGGAATCAGCTTCCACCACACTCCTAGGAAGTGCATTCTTTCCAGCATATCCCTAGCCACTTCAAGAACTAGCCATTTGGATACAGAACTGGCTCAAAGGTAGAAGACAGAGGTTGGTGGTGGAGGGTTGTTTTTCAGACTGGAGGCCTGTGACCAGTGGAGTGCCACAAGGATCGGTGCTGGGTCCTCTACTTTTTGTCATTTACATAAATGATTTGGATGTGAGCATAAGAGGTACAGTTAGTAAGTTTGCAGATGACACCAAAATTGGAGGTGTAGTGGATAGCGAAGAGGGTTACCTCAGATTACAACAGGATCTTGACCAGATGGGCCAATGGGCTGAGAAGTGGCAGATGGAATTTAATTCAGATAAATGCGAGGTGCTGCATTTTGGGAAAGCAAATCTTAACAGGATGTTTGCACTTAGTGGTAAGGTCCTAGGGAGTGTTGCTGAACAAAGAGACCTTGGAGTGCAGGTTCATAGCTCCTTGAAAGTGGAGTTGCAGGTAGATAAGATAGTGAAGAAGGTGTTTGGTATGCTTTCCTTTATTGGTCAGAGTATTGAGTACAGGAGTTGGGAGGTCATGTTGCACTGTATAGGACATTGGTTAGGCCACTGTTGGAATATTGCGTGCAATTTTTGGTCTCCTACCTATCGGAAAGATGTTGTGAAACTTGAAAGGGTTCAGAAAAGATTTACAAGGATGTTGTCAGGGTTGGGGGATTTGAGCTATAGGGAGAGGCTGAACAGGCTGGGACTGTTTTCCTTGGAGCGTTGGAGGCTGGGGGGTGACCTTATAGAGGTTTACAAAATTATGAGGGGCATGGATAGGGTAAATAAGCAAAGTCTTTTCCGTGGGGTGAAGGAGTTGAGAACTAGAGGGCATAGGTTTAGGGTGAGAGCGGAAAAATATAAAAGTGACCTACTTTTTCACGCAGAGGGTGGTACGTGTATGGAATGAGCTGCCAGAGGAAGTGGTGGAGGCTGGTACAATTGCAACATTTAAGAGGCATTTGGATAGGAATATGAATAGGAAGGGTTTGGAGGGATATGAGCCGGTTGCTAGCAAGTGGGACTAGATTGGGTTGGGATAGCTGGACGCGTTGGACCGAAGGGTCTGTTTCCGTGCTGTACATCTCTATGACTCTATGACTCTAATTATGAATTTCAAAATGACCATGCAAAGAATCACATGACAAGATTTCCTGTTTTCAGCCATTCACTGTAACAAACTAAAACCAACATCAATTAAACATTACTTAGGAAGCAACTAATGCAATTAATAAAAATATGCCATATAGTTTTAAATTCCCCTTACTTCAGGAAAAGACTTTTGCTATTCACTTTATCTATGTCTCTCATGATTTTCTAAGGTCATTGCTCAAACCCACAAGCTCCAGTGAAAAGAAGTCCAGTCTATCTAGCCTCTCCTGATAACTCAAACCCTCCAGTCCCAGCATTCTGGTAAATCTTTGCTGAACCCTGTCCAATTTAATGATATCTTTTCTGTAGCAGGGGGACCAGTGCTGGACACATTACTTCAAAAGTAGTCTCAACAACATTCTGTACAACTTCAACATGACATGGGATGGCTCAGTGATTAGCACTGCTGCCTCACAGCAGCAGGGACCCAGGTTTGATTCCAGCCTCGGGCAGACTGTCTGCGAGGAATTTGCACATTCTCCCTGTGTCTGCATGGGTTTCCTCCGGGTGCTCCGGTTTCCTCCCACAGTCCAAAGATGTGCAGGTTAGGTGAATTGGCCACCTTAAATTGCCCATAGTGTTAGGTGCATTAGTCAGAGGGAAATGGGTCTGGATCGGTTACTCTTCGGAGGATCGGTGTGGACTGATTGGACTGATGGGCCAGTTTCCATACTGTAGGGAATCTAGAATCTAGTCAAAAATGTATTTCCCATTAATTTTTTAATACAACGGAGCACCCCCCACTTTACCTGAATGTTATATTGGATGCTTGTGTGAAATTTTGAGTGGAATTGAATTTTCTGCTGCTCTGAATGGCATAAGCAATGGCGAGAAATGTGGGAGCATAGGTCAAAAATGAAACAAAAAAAAAGTCAGATTCTCTATGTTGAAAAATGCATTTTTGATTTTCCCCCAAGTTAGACGTGGTGCTTACCTTCCTTCCATGTATTTGCACCTCATTAATATCCCAAGTCACCAAATTCCTATTGCTTCTAATTCACCACTCCATCCCTGTGAGAAAAAAAATTGCACTAATTCCTGACATGCAAGTCAGATTGGTAAACGAGTGTCAGTAGTTAATGGCCTTCATCCAACTCTGTCTTAATCAAATGCTGCTCCCCCTCTCTTTGTCTAAGTATGTCAACAGCAGCAAGCCACCAAAATCCTCAGCTCATCATGCCTGTTTTCAGATTTCCTGATACACTATTTCAGCTCTTCAGAACCTCACTCTAGATCTGAAGGACACCCAGGACTTGTATGTTTCTACCAGGTCACTTTATACACTGGGACAAACATGCACCTCATGCATCTATACATGATTCACCTCACCACTCTTAGCTTCAATTCTTAGTGCTAATTTATTTTGCATTTACTTAGTGACTGCCGGTGTGTGCCTTGCATTGTTTTTTAGCACTTAAAGGGAGGAAGGCAGCTTGTCACCGTCGAGAGCACGAAGTTTGTTTTTGTATGGCACGGCGCTACATCAATGTCACAACTACAGAATGTGCCAGCAGCTTACGTGCCAATAGCTTATGTAGAAAACTTACTGCATGTACTTCTACCAAATGGCCAGGTGTAAAGGTCAAAGGAGCAGTCCTCGCTGGGGTCAAGGGAGACAACAGTCATTCAGCGGGTATGGCATACTCAGTCAAAGGCTCATCCAATTTCAGGCCAGGGATTTGGCCACAGTCAGTTAGGTGCTTGGTCATACCAACTCAGGATTTCGGCCATGAACAGCCTTGTAGTTCAATGCAACAAGTACAGGGGTTACAGATAAGGCTGTTCAGAATGCACCCTGGGGAATAGGCCAATCTTTGCTGAGATGAAACAAAGGGAAAGACTGAGTTTGATAACAGTAGATGGAAGAGCAGGTTAGTGGTGATGCACAAGTGGTGGTGAGTTGAGCCCACTGAGTGAGTAGAAAACATAGAGGGCAGGAAGAGTTCGTCATTTCAGAGGATGAGGTGAGTGAGAGTCATTGATCAGACACAAGCAATAATAAGAGTTACAGTCCATAAAACTTGGTAAGAGGTGTGTGCAGTGGTACATTTGAGAGAATGTTGACTCTTGTAAGAATGAGGAGAAGATAATGCCACTTACCCTTCTAGAGTGCAGAACATCATTCATCATTTCCCTGCATTATTCTGCATTGTGTTTCACCTACAATAACTGCACTGACCTGGGATACTATCTTGATCCAGGCTGGCTGATGCTGATGGTGTGGCTTCCTTTGCTGGTGAGCAGAATACAGCACTGTATTGCATCCACCTTCATCTCTAGGCCTCTGTCAGTAAACTAAGGAGATAACTTGCCTGTTTCCACGGAGCCTAACAGTGCAGGACCACAGTGTGAAGGGCAGATCCTGACTTACAGTGCCACTGCAGATTGGTGCCAGTAGCAAGTATTTACATGTCTCCTGCTGGGTGATTCCACAAGACAGGGGCTATTGAAGCAGGTAGCATAATTAATAAGGTGTAGAGCAGAAGGTGGTGTGAGAAAAATCACCATGGACCATAGAGAGCTGGGTACTGTGAATCTCACTTGAAAAAAACACTATCTAAAAATGGGAAAATTCAGCCCAGCTTCATCGCAATCTCTTTTCTCTTTACTACCCAGGGTGAATCTTCCAGTATTCCTAGACGTTCCTTCAACAATAAAACAATCTAGATTTGTTTTAAGTGAGTCATTCACAGTATTCAGAATTGCTGGTATAGTTCAATCAAAAACTGCTGGAAATTCAAATTTATATTTTTCATGTAAACCCTTTACAAATAACATATAATCCTTTTCTCATTCTTTCACAAGACATGGATGTCATTGGCTGGACCAGTATTTATTGAGCATCCCTTTTCTGTGATGCTGGTAGGGAAGGAGTTCCAGGATTTTGACCAAGTGACATGCAGCAAAACTTGCAGGTGGTAGTGTTCCCATGTATCTGCTACCCTTGCCCTTCGAGATGGCAGTAGTGATGGATTTGAAAGTGAAGTAACAGAGTGAGGAAGAGGGGTTTAAAACAATTGAAACTGGAAGATTCAGCATAAATCAATTGGAAAAAGGGTCTCTCTTTATGGGTGAAGGTAATCTTTCGATGCACTTGCAGTAGTTTCTGTTTAATTTCAAATTTCCAGGCTTCTTGCTTTCTCCTGTTTATATGTTTAAAATTGGTTTTGTGAAGGATTTTATGATTATAAGTGTGCTAGACTTATAGATAAGATCCAAATTATAACAAATACTGTTGTTCTTGACATATGTCACAGCTTGGTATGGACAGGTTTCTGCACATTACTATGATATAAGCATTATTCTACTTCTATTGATTTCAGGAGATGGGTTTTGTTTGCAATTCAATAGTTTTGTCATGGATTTTCTTAAAAACAATCAGAAATTGGTATGTGAATTATGTTGAGCCTAATCATGTAAACAAGAAAATAAATCTTCGTGCTATATAAGCTGAAGTGTAAAACCAATTAAAACAATCTCTCCTGTTCATGAGGTAGTTGAACCACAGCTTATGTTGAACTTCTAAGTCAATATTCTGCTAGTTTCCCATGTTTTGACCTCACACTTGAAATATATTCTAAAGCCTCTTTACTGTATGTGAGTCATCAGTGTTATTTATTAATTTTATGCGCATGAGTAACACACTTTTATCTTGCATATTTAAGAAAATAGTCCCTCCATTGTACATTGGCTGTAATATGATCAATTATTGACGTCGTGGATTTTGGTAAATTCTATTGGGAAGAAAATATCTTGAACAGTTGCTGAAAATAAATGAAATTCCCTTATTGCTCCCTATTGGTGTCATAATGTCGACATTAACTTGCAATGAATATTTTACTTGTGGTTTTTTTTCTATACATTTGAAGTCATGTGCTGCAATAAGACCTTTGCTGTGATTTCAAATGTTGCATTTGGATTAATAATCAACAAATTTGTTGCTAGAAACAGATGAAAATTGTCTCTCAACTATGGAATACTCATTAACCTTTACATAAAATGCTTTTGGAGAAATGAAAAACAGGCATCAGAATAAGGTCACCTTCCAGCTATTCAGCAGCAATGAAATCATTAATTACAGTAAAACAGAAGTCTATGGTAATATTGAGATTGTTACTATAAAAATTACATGTAGGACTAAAGCACATTAATTCTTGGTCATGTGGCTCAATGAATTGCATTTCTCACCAACAACTACTAGCAATCGATTGTTTAGACAAGAGTCTGAAGATGTGTGATGGGCTTTATTCCTTTGAATGGATTCTAAGTTAGGCTTTGTTTTTTTTTCTCTGGGCTGTTTCAGGACACGCTAAAAATAACCTCAATCAAATAGGGAGCTCAGTTAGCTTGCAGAGATTAGGACAAGGTGTTTAAACATCAGTGCTATTGAAAATATTACTTGGTGCACTGTATTTTTTATTGATCCCAGCAGCCTAAAGGGTTTCAGTAGCTACCATTGGCTCTTAACTCTATACATCCTTGGTTGTGAAGCTACTGACAGATTGAACGGTATTATTAACCACTTTTGTGGACCAAATTTATATGTATCATCAGAAACACTAATATTTGGTAATTATGGGTAGAAAGGTGTGGATATTTATACAGCCAAAATCTTCTTAGCACCCCTGAAGATTAAGCACAAAAACAGATCAGAAATTGCTAAAAATAAATCAAACTCTGTATTTGTTGTCTATTCATGTTGTAGAAACATGGTAATTCTTTTAAGAGTTGAAGTTAATGAATCTTGTTTGTCTAATTGTGTCTAACTGAGTAATACAATTTCTCTGCTGCTCATCCAGATGAATTTAATATTGATCTATCACCCAGATTATACAAAGTTTATAAACAAAGTGTGACAACCATAACTTAGGTGCCCTCATGGCTCTCAAACTGAAAACCTTTGTTAATCTTATTGAAATGAGCAAAATTGCAGAACTAGTGAAGAAAGTTCTATTATTTGTCTGTTTTGATGCATCTCCAACTTGCTTTTCTTAATATTTTTGTAAGATTATTATCTAACACCAAACTGACCATGTATAGAACTTTCAACACTGCAGTCACACATGGACTTTATCTTGCACCACAGCATTGGTTTTACTGAATTTTTCTGCATTGAGGAACAGAAGGTCATTGCAGCCAGTTTTGTATTGCTGAGGAACATTCATGAAGGCTTCAAGAGAAACCTTCCAAATTCCATCAAGGGATACCAGAGAAATTGTCTATATTGGTGAAGATCACTGAAGTTTGTTGCTGTTACACACCAGCTTATACACAATTTCACAGTTACTATCTAAAGCAAACACTATAAAAGATGGAATACTGCCCCTCACAATGACATCACATTAACAAACTAAGCATTAGGAAACATTGCCAAAGTCCCAGAGAACAGAGGTCTGCTTTCTCATAACAGAGAGTTGTCTGGTGATGGTTTAACCTGAGGGTTAGCATGCGACTATCAATATTAAATAATACCCTTGTTGTAGCTTTTCCAGAGTACATAGATGTTGCTTTCATTCTGATTCATGGGTTAAAACTAATTCTAACCCACGTCTAACATAACATAGTTCTTTAAAAGAAGGCAGACAGCACTTTCGTGATATTGGGGATATGCAGCATTGTGGAGAATAAGTACTCTGTGTAATTCCAAAGGGAACAGCTACAACAAAGCATATAGATGAGGTAGGTAGAGAATTTGTTCTAACTGCCTCTTTGTTGGAAGCAATTTTCAGTTGTTTGGAATAATCAAGGGAATAGAGGCTAAATTATTGGTCAAAGTATATTTTCATGATGGCCAGAGAATTAAAGTTATTTATAAGAATGCACAGCAATCAGTAAAAAAAAACTTGCTTAGCTACTTCTCCTATTCAATTCTAAAAATGGACAGTGATTTTATTATTGATTATTTGTGTTACCTGGTAAGTAGATATTTGAATTACTTCTGAAAAAAAAGTACTTTATTCAATTCAAAATAATGTGACAGCAGACTGAGAAGTATGGTGCAATTGAACAACTTTGCTAAAAAATACACACAAAAACTGCACATTCTGGAAATCAGAAACAAAAACTGAAATTTCTGGAAAAGCTCAACAGGTCTAGCAGCATCTGTGGACAGAAATCAGAGTTCTTGTCTTGGGCCCAGTAACCCCTTTTCAGAAGAAATTTCACCCAATATTTTAGTCTGTGGGATAAACATGTTGAGAGTAAAATCTTCATAGAAGTTTACAATTCATAAAGCCAGCCAGTATTATAGCAGAACAACTTCAAAGTTTTCCACAGTTCTGTACTTTTCTCATGCCACTTTGCATTATGTATTTGTCTAATTTTTTTTTTAAAGATCAAATGTTCTCTGTCTGAAATATCCTTTATGGCAAGCATTCCATGTTTCAAATAAAAACTTCTCTGAGAAACAAGACTGATCCTAATCTCTCCTCAGTTCATCTGACCATATAAATTGATACTTCCCCATGACTAACTTTCCAATCAGAAAAATGATTTCCTCAATTCACTTTATTACTGTTTTAGAAAACCTCTATTAAATTTTGTTTGATTTCTCTGTTAACTTCAAGTAGTTCTAGCAAATTGAGTATCACCTCATAATTATAGTCCATCATTACCCCCAATATACTGATGAATTTATTAATCTGCAGATTGTGTCCAATTTGTACATAATGCTTCATTCTAACTCTAAATGTCTCAATTCATAAATCTCAAACTTCTGTTGGCATCACACTTTCATTGAATTATGTATTTGATCCTCAAGATTCCCTATTGATCCCTTCAAAGTCTTTTCATTCAGTACACACTCCCATTCTTTGCTTTTTCTCACAAAATCTATTATCTCACAGTCATCCACATGAAATTGCACTTGTCATCTGCCCGCTTGTTCCACAAACCTGTCTGTTTTCTGCTGTCTTTTACACTCTGCCTTGCTATTTGTCAAATCTCCTACTTTTGTGTCACAGGGAAGTTTAAAGTTATATTCCCAATATTCAAGTCCAAGTCACCCATATACAGTGAATACAAGTAGACCTAGCATTGATTTCTGCCGCATACAACTTAAAATTGTAGCAACAAAATTTCTCTAACTCCTGTTTCCTGTTAAATGGTTGGTATTTAATGCCCTTCTCTGTGGCATGTTTGTTGGAATGCATTTAATCAGGTTGGATGATGACAAGTGGGGGCACTGTCATCTTTCTACCTCCATCCTCATTAATTGCTTGGTTGGCAGGATCCAGGGGACCATTCTGTTCCTATGTTCAATGACTGTCTCAAGTGGGTAATTAATGCCCAAAAAGGTTCCTCTTCCTACTACCACTTGTATAATTCCAGCATGGGTGAGCCAGTGACTGTACATGGTGCAGACATGGACAATTCTCCAGGCTTGTATGTAAGTTAGCTTGCTGAGCTGGAAAGTTTGTTTTCAGATGTTTCGTCACTATGACTGATGATGGTCATGGTGATGAAAACAAACCTTCCAGCTCAGCGAGCTAATTTACATATATATCATCAACCTGAGCGAGAAATCTTCTCAAACATTTCTCCAGGCTGCTTGTGACTGATTGAGGGGCCTGTCATCAGAAAGGGGTGGTGGGAGTTCCTGCTCAGAACCATACTTTAACCCTTGCTGCTGACCCCTTTTACACCCTCCACCATAACCCGCATCCCAGGAGGAATCAATGTAGGTTTCCTACCAGCTTCCAAGCATCCCAGTTCCCTCCTTAATGTTAGTATCACCAACAGGTTTTGTGGGGGAATATTGTCCTTAAGTAGCATGAGCATCGGCATTGCTGAGTAACGCTATTCTGAGAAAAGTCACCAATGCAGTCAATAAGCAAATAGAGACTCTTTGCCACTGTAAGGGCCTGTCTGATGGTCCTGCATCAAAAATGCCCGATGGAGTCATTGCTGTCAGAGGTACTTGTTGCTTTGTGTACAGGATTCAATGATAATGGGTTGATTGATGATGAAGCAACAATTTTAATATTTACCATGTGACTGAAGAGAAAGATTAAGAAAACTTTCTTCACACAGTGCTTTTTTTTAGAACAGGCACTACTTTGCCTGAAATGTCATTGAGACCTTGTATCTAATAGGGAAAATACGATAAACATTTGAACTAGAGGGAAATGCAAGGCTATGAACATACAAATGGGCAGAAGGAATAGGATTAGATTTGGATTGCCCATTAAAAAGTCAATGACAAATGAATGATTAGTCAAATACCTTTTCTTTATGCTGTAAACATACACGGTTTGTGTACTAATCAGGTTGCAAAATGAGCAGTTGAGGAAAGATTATGATCAAGTCCAGAAGGGTGAATAAATTTCTCATTTGCCTTTAAAATCAGTAAATGGAGTTCAACATAAACATAACGATAAAGTGAAGCAATGCATTTTGGAGGACAGAATAAGGAGAAATAAACAAGGAACATAGGACAGTAATGTACAGGTTAAAAAATACTTTAAAAGTTGCTATATGAGTAAAAGTGACCCAAGAAATAACATAAGGAACTGATGTTCAATTAATTGAAGAAATTGGTTAGATTGGCAACTAAATGGGTGAGTGCATAGGGTGCATCATGGGAAAGGATAGGGGGTAAAATTAGGTCTTTTGAGGTGGGATAGGTGTTTGATCCAGTGCAGTCAAGTCAGTCCAGGCCAGGGGAAGGTGAGGTGTGCGTGTAACTTGTGGGGCTAGGTGTTTTGTCCCGAGTACTAAGGGCCAGCTGTGAGAAGGTGAGGCAGTTATTAGATCCAGTGCAAGGACCGACCAAGGGAAGGTGAAGCTGGTATTAAGTGCACTGCAGTCAGGGCAGGGCTTTGGGAAGATGGGATCGGTGTTCGATCCAGTGGTGGTGGGTTCATGGGGATTGTATCTGGGGAAGGTAGTGTTGAATCAGTGTCTTCTTGAACAGTTGTCCAGGGTACATGGCTCAGAAAGGTTTAGAGGGATATGGGCCAAGCACAGGCAAATGGGACAAGTTCAGTTTAGGAAACCTGGTTGGCATTGGTGTGCTGGGCCAAAGGGCCTGTTTCTGTGCTGTATGATTCTCTGACTTTTACGTCAATTGCATGATTCAATATATCATTTTGACATCATTACACCTGAGATGTAAAGTCGTGGGAAAGATACAATGTAGATATTACCAGGTATTAAAGGCTACATTTAAAGTTTCTTGAAAGTAATTGAGGTTGGCCTGATAAATTTGTTAAAGATTGGGAAAAGTTTTGATGAACAAAGGTACTTCCCTGAACAGAAAAAAGGTCATAAATTTAAGTAATTAAGAGAAGATAACTAGAGGACGTCAGAAAAAAAACTATTCTTTTCAAAAAGGATGGTTTAAAATATATGGAATTTTCTGACAGAAACTATTAATGAAGCAGATTGAAAAAAGAAGAACTAGCTAATAGCTTTAATAATGAGATTTTAAATGATTGAAAGGTTGATGGATTGAGGAGGAAATTCAATGACTTGTGCTGGGACACAACAATATCAATCTGATGTCCAATTGTATTACTTCTCTCACAGATGTTGGCAATTTTCTAACTTTTGACAATTTAAATTATCAAGGAATGTAAAAAGGAGTTGTAAAGTATTCCAAAACTCCATGATTAACCAAGGAAACATTTGGGTTTGGGTAGGGCCACTAAACAATACATGAGATTAACTCACAGGTAATGGTAGGGAAATGTCAAAAATATTAGATAATTAATCAGTATAAAAGATTCATACTCATAGTAACCTTCATGTTAACAGACCATTCCAAAAGTGCTTGGTATCCAATTTATCAGGGACAGAGCTCAAGGGAACCATTTTCCACTCGAGAATCAAGATTAATTGAGCGAGAGTCCAAAATCAGACACTCACCATTGAGGTAAACTTTCACAAATCAACCCTCTTTCCTCAGATGGCAAGATGATTTTTTTACCATCAAGTAGTGAGAGGCCAATATACAAATATATCTCATTAATGACATAACTCATCATAAACACCTTCTCCTTTTCAATTCTGTCCAATTTAAATGTTCAATGTGCCAGAAACTTAAATGCATAAATGAAGCACACATCTTTCACCTTTACCCTTCAGCCTCCATACCTCGGGCTTAACAGTGCTGTGACAAAGGACTTCCTAATGGCTGTTTCAAGCCAAGGCCACCTTAACGCCTTCTTCCGTGAGATAATTATTATCAGATATCAGGTATCATTATTGGGTATTGTCAGACAGGAAGTTATTGCAGCAGTTGTAGATGCCTCCAAGTTCCTTTGAGTTTGGTGGCATGGAGCTGTTCTCTCAAGGACCAAAGCAATACATAATCAATGATGCTTGAGGCCTTGGCCAGGTGTAAGACTAACCAGTGTGAAGGTGTATTTTGCAAGATATGATGGGAATCCTCAGTACGCTTCCTTACATCACCGTCTTGTTCCTATCTCTACCAATATCTCTGCTTTCCCTTCCCATCCTTTATCCAACCTCTGGACTATGTCTTCACTGTGCTTCTCACTGACTGTGCTGCAATTCCTATAAGATCATATGACATAGGAGCAGAAGTAAGCCATTCAGCCCATTGAGTCTGTTCCACATTCAACAAGATCATGGCTGACCAAAGAATCCTCAACTTCATTCCTGCTGTCTTCCAACAACCCGTGATGACTTTAGTGAATGAAAATCTGTCTAATTCATCCTTGAATATACTTGACAACCTTTTGTTTCCCCTTTGACATGAATTTTCTTCACCAGTTCACTCTGTTCCTTATTGCTCCTGTGATGAAGTTGTTCCTTTAACGAGTTGTGCTGTTCTTGTGTTTTCTTTCAGAGAGGTCATAAAAGACACAGACTCCAGAAAGTCTGGGTTTGAAAGGTTTTAGGGCCAGTTTGATTATAGCTAACAGATACTGCCTCAAGCAGAAGGCTTTCAAGTTTGGAAAAACACAATTGTATAATGAAAGGGGAATGGCCAGTTCCCCCATCTCAGCTTTCCTCTGGTTTGGTTTGGTTTTTAGCAGTAGTGTGAAAAAAAAAGCTGCTGGACCCAGAGAAGCAGGTCTAGACTGGTACTCTCTCTCTGATTTCTATCCTGCAAGACCCTGTGATTGATTTTACCTTTTGTGCCAAGGGGTGTTTATGGGGATTGTTGCAAGTATCTGGAACAGCATCATTAAATTGGGATAATCTGTTGGGCTTTCAGGGAGGTTAAGTTATTCGGTATTTTGTTCACTTTTGTTTGAGTTTCATTCAGTAACGTTGTCAATAAATTCTGTTTGTTTAAAACTAAGTAATTTGACCAGCAGCACTTCTCCTGGAATATCCACTTTCCACCTGCTTAAAACAACTAGCAAAGTTAGGGTCTGGGCTACCTTCTTGAAATGTTTTGAGGGAGTCTGGTCTGGTCCATAATACTTCACTCTGGATATCATTATCGAAGTAATTGCCCTTTAATACTGCTGTAACCTTTGAGTTGTAAGCCCTATGTAACCCTATCCTGAACCTTCCTTCCCCAGCCCTCCCCTACCTCAAATTAATTTGCAGTGGCTTGTAAAGCCTGTTTAGTTCTCCAATGTATTGCTCCCAGTACAGTTCAAGAGAAGCCCACCCATCTGGAACACTTTCCTTCTGCTAGGACTAGTGGTAGTGCCGTATGAACTTAACTCCATTCCTTTACAGCATTCTAAAAGCCACACATTTATCTTTTTGACTTTATTTATGCTGAGCCTGTTAGCTTGTTGCTCAGGTAGTAATCCTAAGTTTATCACCTTAGAGATTCTGCTTTTTTAGTTTAGACTTTAACTGTTCACAAACTTCCAGTAGTACCCCCTTTCCAGTCCTACCAATTATATTAGTACCAGTATCGACAATAACAACTGTATCCCTCCTCCAAGTTCCTCTCCAACCCTGAGGAAATGTCCTTAGCCTTGGCACCAGGCAGGCAATATAGCCTTGGGTTTCATGCTCATGGCTGCTGCGAGCATTACCAATAATGTTTGCCTTAATAATCACCTTAATCATACAGATCCCTACCACTGCTGCATTCCTATGTCATTCCTCCACTTGACTGGCTCCTTGTGCCACAGTGTCATGGTCAGGTCACGGATTTCACTACAGGCCCCACTCTCAATTACAACTTTGCACAAGTCTCATGAGGCCGAGTTAGAATTAACTGAACTAAGAGGTGTATGTGCCCCCTGAAGCAAAGTATCCAGGTAATGCTACCCCCCCCCCCCCCCACTCCCTTGATATGGTGCAATGTCTACAGCTTCAAATCCACTTCCACAACTGAAGTTTCTTGATCTGCAAATAATTGTTATGGATGTGTTCGCATTGAATCACCTTTGTGTTCAGCTACTCCCACATGTTGCAGATGGAACACATCACCTGACCTACCATCACCATCACATTTTAGTTGTTTTTAATTAAATCACTCTTGTACTCCTTCTCCTTGCACTTGTACAATCACCACTCTTAAAGCTTTCTTGTATATTTAATGCACTAGTATCGAATTGATATCTAACAAGCTTGTTTTTGAAGAAAGTGAAAAGAAGTAAAAGAAGACAAGAGATCTGAACACATATAGAAGAACTTACTTTCACTTTAAGAATTAAAGATATTCTCTGAACAGATTATTTGTTTAGGCAAAATAAACAAAGCAGCTCTCTCTCCTTTCTCTGTTCATTTGCCTGAGATGCTAAACTCTAGCATGCTGCTGTAAGTTGTCCTCAAGTACTTGGTCATACTAAGTTGGCAACTACTATATGTTCCTAAGCAAAGATCCTATCTGATTCTATTTCATCCAGTTCTTAATTAGGGTGTCCTTTCAATGTACCACTTGAAAATAAACCTGCGCAAATCTTACAACTATAGAATTTTAAAATGTAGATTTCATCTTAAATTCAGCTGCAAATGCAATTTGAATCAGTTTTGCACAAATTGAAGATATAAACACTTCCTTAAGCAGTAAATACTCACACTAAGTCTAAATCCATGCCTCTTACCAACAATGGCTGCCTTCTTGATTGGATTGAGGACTACCCCTACCCACTTTCTCGTATGGCAATTGGTTGACTTTACGTGCACTGTGTTTGTCGTGCAGGCCGCTAGCACACTCTACTGCTGGTGGACTGATGTCTTGGGTCTGCTATACAGCAAGAGGTTCCCTCCTTCCCCAGCCACCAAGACAGATTCCTAATGACAAGCAGCCTGTCTGTGTGTCTGCACAAAAGAGCCCATCAATAGTCCGATCTTGATAGCCTTTCGCTCTGACTGAAGCTGCAATGCACTAATAGCTATGGCATGGTAAGGCACAGCCTGGATGCTATGAGCAAGATGGGGACACTGGGTGAGTGAGGATTATGAGAGCAATTGAGAAGTCCTGGAATGCAGTCTGGTCTAATCCATGAGCTGGGTGCCTATGCACATGCACATAGTGTTCGTGGTTGTTGCCTTCAATGGAGGTTTGTGCTTCCTAAGCAGCCTGCAAGTGGATCAGAGAGTCGGCATGACGGTGTGAGGGATTGGCAAATGTCGAATGGCAATGTCTATTGATGAGGGGTGCATGCAGCTGGTCCCAATAGAGTATGCCCTGAGGTGCTGTTGGATGTGAAACAATATGACAACTCCTTGTAGCCAGCAGTGAGCTGAAGTCAGTAGGTATGCACTCTGACTTCCATGTTAAGATTTCTTTCAGTCCCATTGGTAACAGAGGAAGCTGAATATAAGTGAGGTGCGTTGTGGCATTATTAAGATCTTGACCAAGCTACGATTCTCCTTAATTGGCAACTAGCCACTGCCTAGTGACAAACAGACCTTGCTGCTTGACAAAAGCATAAAAGATGCAACAAGATGCTTCTGCCATCAAGATCAGTGTTTCTACCACAAATCCTGCTGTAGCCCATGTCACTCAAACTCCTACAGATTCTACCCGGGAAGTCTCTAGCCATTGGGATGAGAACCTATCGCCACAAGGACCCGGTTCCATTTCAATAGCCTGAATGGGAACAGCTTCCCCTCACCCCTTTGTCAATGAGTCATTTTGGAGAGCTACTGGGGTTTCTGTGACATTTCACAGGCAGCAGCTCACAACTGCACCTGGAATATCACCAATGTTCTCCTTAAAGGACCCCAGCAATTCATCTCTTTCCCCCTTGACATGGGGACAAATGCAGTGAGAGCATGAGGATTCTCAGCCATCATTGGTCTCCTACAGGTTCAGGGTGCAACCAATAACATCCACATCGCAATCAGAGCAACCTATCATGAACCATGTTTCTTTGTGAACAGAAAAGGATTCCACTTCATTGAAGTTCAAATCCTTTGGGAGAAAAAGCCAGATATTCAGTACGTACTCGTAGGTAGTACTTGTATGTCCTGGATCACTCACAGATGCCTATCTCTTTCAGTGGACTTTGGTCCATACCATGAAGGGTAAAAGGGGATAACGCCTCTCCACACCTGGTTGATGCCACCGTTAAGAAATTCTCACACTGCCAATAAGGTCAGATAGAAGGCTGCACATGACTCAACAGGGGCTATTGTAGGACAGACCGCAGGCTCTGATTTCAAGACTGGTCAGCTGTTGCCATGCAGTATATCATGAGCAGTGTGGCAAGCCTCACAGTAGCGTGCCTACGTAATCTCAGTTACTAAGGGCAGATGTGTTAGCTGAGGAAGGGATGCAACAATGAGATTTCCTCTGAAGTGCAAATTGAGGGTGAAGATTCTGAGATAGACCGGAATGACTGTCAAAGAGAGGGAAACAGAGCCATGGTCCATTGAAACTCAAAGAACCTCATGGCCACTTGCTTCCAGGATGACTGAGCTGGGTTCAGGCCTTTGATTGAATTGAATTGAATTGAATTGAATTTATTGTCATGTGTACCAAGGCACAGTGTAAAGCTTTGTCTCTTATTATTATTTGATTTTTGTAGCTGGTTGATAGTCCTCTGCCTGCTGTGTGCCACATTCCACAAGATTTGTGTAATTTTTCTATTTGATTTATCCAAGAAATAAAATATTGACTTTTCCTTTCAAATATGAAAGCTGAACTGTGTCTGAAAACCTTACCCTGACCTACATTAGCGCTAAAACAGCTGGAATATGATGCACAAATGCACAGTCTTGTGCTACTGGATGTTTGCGTTGAAATGGTCCTGGAACAAAAGACACGTAGGCCATACCAGGATGTCCACTCCCTAGTCAATAATACCCAGTTGGCTCACACCCCTGAGACTGCTCCTGAAGTACCTGCTCACTCACTGTGTCTAGTAGCAAATCACTGCAGATGCTGAAATCTGAAATGAAAACAAATAATGCTGGAGATCTCAGCAGGTCATGCAGCATTCATGGCGAGAAAGCAAGCTAACATTTTGAGTTTAGATAGCTCTTCAGCAGAGCTGATGAAAAGTAACCTAGACGCAAAACATTAGCTTGCTCTCTCTCCATTAATGCTGCCTGACCCGCTGTGATCTTCAGCATGTTTTGTTTTCACTCTTTATCCCTGTAGAACTTCAGAATGCAATGCCTTCACTGTACCCTTGTAATTCCTCGAGCATTCCCAGTGACAACACTTTCAGTCCTATGGGCTACAAAGTGTAGATCTGTTTCTTTAACTCTGCCCCACACTTACATTAAGTTGACAAGTATTTTGGCCATGACCTATCTTATAGCTTTAAATGTTGGACTGTAGCTTTGATGACCCTAGACATGGGAAGAGTGTTTCTTGCTGGAGTTTGCAGATTCCACCATTGACCCCATCAGCTACTTGCACCCACTTGGCCACTACGAGAGTGGTTCCAGGTTCACGTTTGAAACACATCACATCCTTTGGCAAGTTGAAGATGCTCCACTTCTTTTACGTTGGGGAATATTCTCATGTCCTTTTGGCACAATAAGTTTATGACATATGTTAGAATTGTGGAAGTGAATATAAAGTTACAAAAATGCAAATTATTTATGAATACTTGCACCACTGATGTGTCCTCTCCTTCCCACTGCAACTATGTACAGTCCTCACAACTGCACTGCAGTAGAGGGTCACTGTTGTCTTCCTGATGAAGAGCTTATTCTCGAAACATTGACTCTCCTGCTCCTCCGATGCTGCCTGACCTGCTGTGCTTTTCCAGCACCACACTTTTTCCCTCTGATCTCCAGCATCTGTAGTCCTCACTTTCTCCTAGGACATTGTTGTGCGCTACACCCTGGTGACTCTGAACATTTCTCAACCTCTGGTGTTTTGGACCTTAGAGATATCCTTCTGGCCTGAGAAGGGAAGATGCAACTTCCTCTGCCTGAGCTGTTGGAGGTGATGAAGAGGTCACTGCCCGAGGGAGTAGATAGAGGGAAACATGGAGTGAGGTTGAGATACCTTGTGTCCCTCTCATGTTGCTGTTGATACCATGAAGCTGTGGGTAGAGCATGGAGTACAGGTCCAAACATACATCTGGCAGCCACAGATGGCTTGGTTCAACAGGATCTGATCCACCAAGTTGGTTGCCACCCTTGTTGAGTTGTTGAAGCCTCCACTCTAGTGAGAATGTACCATCTCCATATTTTGTTCCAGACATTTGAAACATGATTGAACCAGGGTTGTTGGAAAGGGTTGATGGTAATAATAGAGTGAGGGATTTGCCAGGTGTTGAGGTTACTGACTGTAGTTGAATACAATTCTGCAGGTGCTTAGGGCCTACATTTCCTTTCAGAAGTCCAGCTCTGAACTGCTAGATTTGATCTAAATCTAGCACATTTAGCATGGTCATATTATCATACAGCAATAGTCAGGGTATTCTTAATGTGAAGATTACCCTTCATTTCCATGAGAATCTTGGTCAATCCAAATATTAATGCCATGAAGAGATCAATATGCAGTACATTGAATAGTGGTGTTTTCTTTCAAGTAGGTTTTGTCCCTCACATTTGTTCTCTCACTGTGTCTTAGTATAAGCACAGTCCATCAAATATCTACTTCAGGACTCATTCAGTGAAGTCGGTAGTGGTGTTACTAAGCCATCTTTCATGATGGACATTGACACCTCCACCTAGAACATATTCAATGTCCTTGCTGTTCTTGACGCCTCTCCCACGAAAGTTTCAATGTGGAGGAGTACTGATTAATCAGTGAAGGGAAAGAAGTTGTTGGAAATCAGCAGGAGGTTTGATCTGATGCTGTGAGACTTAATGAGATCCTGGCCACTCCCTCCTAACCGTATACTGTGCCGAGATCAGTGCTGAGTGATAGATTTAGTTAAATTCTAATTCAAATTGTTAGTCATGTTAGATGGCTTGTTAGACCATTTCAGAGAGGAATTAAGAATCAAACACATTCTTTTAGGTGTGCAGTCACATTTGACCAAACAACATTCCTTGAAGGGTATAAGTGAATTAGATGGGTTTTTTTAATGATAGTCTAGTAATTTGCAGAGACTTGTTTTCTGTCTCCAATTAATCTAATTAATTGATTTTATGTTTTTGTTATAACTTTCATTACACCATTATAACTTATACTGCACATTAGAAGCATAGAAGGGCTCAGGCCTCAATAATAAATTATGTGTGAAACTGTCAGCCAATGTGCATCATTACAATAAGTGCTGCCAACTATATATGAATCAATATGAATCAGAATAGTTCAATATTATCTGCATAGTTTAAATTTTTCACTTTTCTCTAATCTCCAACCAGTCTCCAAAATAAAATTACTTTCTAAGCTGGGGATCCATATTCGATTGCATTTTGTACTCTTCTATTATGTGAAGCTTTGATTTTAAATTAAGAGCAGAGAGGATTGAAGCAAGGTGAATTGGCCGATGACAATTGCTTCGCAAAGTCCATTCTCTATTTCATCATGCCGTGGATGAAGTAATTTGCACAATTCACCAAAGATTTATTTGTTATATTTTTCTTAAACTGCACTATTAGCTCAGCTGTTTTACATCTATTCTTTGCAATTGCAATTTTCCATCAGATGTCTGCATGCTCTGCATTGCTTGTGAATAACTTTCAGGTATTAACTTATGTAAGTCTTCCTCATTGTAATTAGGTTCTTGAGATGATTGTTCACCATCTACTCCAAAGCAAGCATCCTTCTCTGAAGATTACCCACTTACCAAAATTGGTGTGATGCCACATTCTAGCATTTGTACAAGCTCGCAGTGGATCATCAGTAAAATGAGATAATTCTTGCAGTTGAACTGTGCTGGACTAAACTCCACAGCTGTATTGGGTTTTGTATTCTGAATATTTACACCAAGATTAACTTTTACTCTTTGATAATTTACAGTCAGCCATCAGAATGTCAAAGTTGTTGTTATGCCTGCCCTCACCATGTTAAAGGCATATTAATGGCCTTGGACTTTTCAGGCATCCTCCAGTCCTGCTGAGGATCAATGTAACCTTGTATGACTCATTCGTGTGGCAGATTGGGTGCCAACACTCCAAACAGGTTTACAGACTGGGTGCCAACATTCTGGGCAGAATTACAGACTTGGTACCAACACTACAAACTAAATTACAAACTGGGTGCCAACGCTCTAGGCAGAATTACAGACTTGTTATCAATACTACAACAGGATTACAGACTGGGTGCCAACACACTTGCAGGCTGACAGGCCCTCCTCTTCTGTCTGCCTTCAGCTGCATCCATGGAAAGGTTCTACCTCCACAATGGACACACAACAGACAAGGGATTTCATAATTTGAAACCTGAAGAGGTTGTAGAGAGGGCAATTAATTATACTTCCAATTGAAGTTCTTAAGCAGTGAATTAATAATTTGATGCCTGATTGAGGAAGAAATGTTGGGGATGGGGTAGGGGATGTTTGGGGGAGGGTACGGTGTTAAGGTCATTGAGAGCCATCCCCTGTCCTCGTTACTCACTATCACCTTGAAAAACCCAGCCAGCTAACATCTAGTCCATTGTGGCCTGGATTGCTCCAAATGTCCTTCATGGCTCTGTCATCAGTGGTGAATCTCTTGGCTACTTTTCATCTATTTCTGGTGCTATTTTGGACAGAAATCTTAATTCCTCCTGAGCACCTTGTTTTTTTTTGAGAATTCTACAGTGCCCTACTTGTACGTTATAATGCTTCCACGTTTTGTATCATCTCCAAACTTTGAAACTGCACACCAGATCTAGATCATTCATACGTATTGGAAAAGCAGACGTCCCAAAATCAATCCTGGAGATGCCCACTATAAACTTCCTCCAGATTGAAAACTATGCATTGACCATTAACCTCTGTTCCTGTTACTCAACTAATTTTGTATCCATGTTGCTACTGCTCCTTTTTTCTCCATAATTTTTCTCACAAGTCTATTGCGTGGCGCTGTATCCATGTAGACCACATCAACACCATTGTCTTCATTAACCCTTTCTGTTACTACGTCAAAATACTCTCCCGAATTACTTAAATATAATTTCCCTTTAAAAATCAATGCCGGTTCTCCCGAATCAACCTAACATTTTTCCATGTTACTATTATTTCCATCCCAAATAGATGTTTCTAATAGCTTCCCCTCACATCCTTTTCGAATTCTCTCTTTGAAAAGTAATAATTTTATAGTTGTTCTCTTTCATTAATGAGGGCTTGCTTTCCCGGAAAATCTTGTGCAAAGGTAAACAAAGATCTGTTTCTTTTTCAGATTGATGATCAGTGCTCATAGTTAGGACAGAAAGTTTTCCTCACTAATAATTCAGTGATCTTGGGTTTTGAATATTTCAGTAAAAGAGTTGCTTTTTCCCACCAGGGTATCTCTATGATGTGTCAATTATGTAACAGCTCTGGCTGTCACTGCACTTACGGAATGCCACAGTAGACTTTCCTTTTTCACCTGTGATGTCTGGTTGCTTTTTCATCTAAGGACCTTCCTGGAGACTGTTAACAGCACTGCCTGTTCATGAAACTGTTGTGTTTGCTTGCATTCTATAGTATGACAATTTCCTTCAATATGTCCCAGCTTTGGAGGTCTTTGTTGACCTCTGATACCTTCGCCAGTAGCTGCTGCAACTATTCATTTCCTCAGAAACCACTGGTCTTTCAGACTCTGATGCTTGATAGTGTTAGATTTTCCATTATTTTATTCTTTTATCAATTTTGAATTATGAGCTGGAAATGACTGATGAATATTAGGACAAGTTTGCGTTAAGAAAGAACAGACCAGGCATTTCATATTTAATGTTTATTTCATTGTGAGTCCAGGCTAATTGCAGGCTGGATCTTGATTAAAAGGTTCAAACAGACACAGTGACCACCCCTCCTCCCAGGAAGAGCAATGGGTTTAAACAGACAACAGAATTTGTCTATTAAGAAGGTCAGCACTTGAGAGTTGGTTCCAATGATTTGAAGCATTGTTGTTGAATGTGAACTGAGGCCTCAGAGAGAACCAATCAGTCTAGAAAGGTGGAACCAGAATTAAAGTTCTTTTGAACTATTTTCTGTGAGATGGTTCTAGGCTGCTGCTGAGACAGCATGAAGATTTGGAAACTCGTTGCCTAATCTTATACACTAGCTTCAGGAAGCTCAAAGTGTCAAAACTGACTGGGAAGTATTGTTGCCTTTACTTGGGTGAATTGAGAAGATGACTCTAATCAATGTTCCAGAAAAAACAGCCAAGGAATCCACATTTATGCCTGTGAACAATACATTGTGAAGGGCATTTTAGTAATCTGGCGAGTTTTGTTGTTTCCTTTTATTTATGCCTTCACTGTATTTGTTTGTCTATCTGTCTTTTGTGTAAATGGGGCTGAAAAGAAATGTTTTGGATTTAAAGCATAGAAGTTAATCAGCTTATTATGCTGTTTAATTTTCTCTATGTTAATTTTGGTTTGTATTCAATTAATTGTTTCGTCTTTTGTTTAATATTAAAAGTGGTGTCTAGAAATCAATTATTCGAAAAGTCTGGGGTTGCTTATTCAAAGGTCAGGAATCATTTAAGTGACTATTTGGGGGTTTTCCAACTTTTTAACTTTACTGTGTTGCAAATACAGAGGCAGAAAGGCTGCTTCAGTTGGCCATCTGCATCTGTGTCATAACAATTGTGCTGTGTGACTCTTAATAGCTCAGTTTCTTGTTCAACAGTTTTGTTCGGGTCAATCGAGTTCGCCAACTCTAGCTTACAATTCTTGTGGCCAAGTTCCACTTATTGCTTATCTTTGAGCTTGTCTCAGGTACTCCTCAGTTGAAGGAGCAGTATAACCAGGATTCTGCTTCTTTACTGAAATATCCTTTGAATGTTTCCATGTCTTGCTGATGAGTGCCACTTGTAGACTTCAGCTGACTATTACACAGATTAATGATCTCTGAATATTCAATATTGGCTTTATGCAATTTGGACCTGAGTGTTTCCTCTCCCTGAGAAAGGTCAGCATCAGCTGATTGCAGTTGTTGAATTTCCTATTGGTGGGCTGTTTCAAGGTTTAAATATTTTCTTGAACTATATAAAGTTCAGCTTGCTGTTCTTTGCTCGTTGCGATAAGTTTGTGTCAAAGCTCTGAGACCTCTAACTTGCAGGACTGAAGCACTCCTTTAACTTCATAATTCTGTGAATCTCAGATTCTACAGGTACTGAACTGTCTGTAGCTTCATTTATTTTTCTTAGTGATTAACCTGCTACAAGGTTTTTTTTGCTTCTTAGTAGTGGTCCAGCCATCTATTCTTCCTATAACTAGTGCAGCATGGTGGCTCAGTGGTTAGCACTGTTGTCTCACAGCGCCAGGGTCCCAGGTTTGCTTCCAGCCTCGGGTGACTGTCTGTGTGGAGTTTGCATATTCTCCCCATATCTGCGTGGGTTTCCTCCGGGTGCTCCAGTTTCCTCCCACAGTCCAAAGATGTGTAGGTCAATTGAATTGGCCATAGTTGTTAGGTACATTAGTCAGAGGAAGGTGGGTTACTCTTCGGAGGGTTGGTGTGGATTTGTTGGGCTGAATGGCCTGTTTCCACACTGTAGGGAATCGAATCTAATCTATGGTGTTGCTGCATTCCTTTATCAGGTGATAATGACACAACTCCACTCCTTCTTTAAGAAAAGACTGATTCTCCTCAAACAAGATGACAGAGTTCCAAAAATAGTGTCCCTGCAATCCAAAAGGAAGGGATGCATCCAGATTTTCAAATGTAGGTAAATGATTGACTAGTGCGCTTCTCTGTAGCTGTATTCTAAAAGAGCAGATAATTGACTGGAACTGATGGCTCTCTGGTGACTGGCCATTGCATTATTTGATGCCTTCATTTCCAACTGTTTCTAGTTTCTATTTCAAGAAAAATTGAGGGTTCGTCCCATCCTCTTGCAATGTTAACCTGATATTGTCTAAAGGTATTCAAGTAGCTCTGCTTAATTAAGAAGAGATCAAGAGTTAAATATCAAGTCTCTATAAACTTTTTTTTTCTATTGTACCCAAATCGAGCAGCATCTGGCATCCTGGTCTAATTCTTGTAATTCCCCACTTCCAAATTGTAATGTAGCATGAGAATTCCTGGATTGAACCCTGACATCCCAAGAGGTCTATCCTGCTATGTTGGTATCCCTGCCTGTTAATGCAATTTCTCCACATCAAAATTCATTCTTTGGGTCTGTGCCCTCAAATAAGTTGCATTCCTGCTGTGAATCTGTCACATTTCACAGGAAATATTTGTCCTGTTGCTCTGTCCTCTACTGCTGTAACTTGCACAAATTTTCTGTACTGCTCCTCAGTCTTACCCCAGTCTTTCTCTTTGCACTCAAGAGTCTCTTTTCAACTGAACAGTTTTGGGTTCCTGATGATGGAGTTCATTCATGATGTGCACTGCAGCTTTATTTCATGTACTTGCTATCAGTTAATTTACTGAGTGCTTCTTTCTTCTCCATCTTTGTTTAGTACTTTCATTTGTATAATAGACCATGGCTAATACATTTTTTTCCCGTTACTAAACATTTATTCTACTATGCACCTTCTATTTATTTAGCTTCTGTTGAGTTTTCCTGTTCTGTGGTTTAGTGCTGTGCCTGTGGTATGCCTCAAAGTCCAACATGGCCAGCTTCTACCACCTCTGAGCTTCACATTAGGCATTTTCCCCACCTCTGGGTTTGGATTGCTCAACTGGCTTTGTGATTTACCATCAATTCAGGCTCTTTTTACTTCCAGTTCTGTGGATCTGGTCACTACAGTTACATGCATTAATGCAAAATCTATACCTTTTTGACTGAATAGTAATAGACTTCAGTGAACATCACTATATACAGAGGATGGTAAGAAGACATCTTACCTGGAGCCCTAAAGACTCTAGTTTCAGTTCCATGTGATCTGATGTCATATGCTGTGGTCCCTTTTGCACATGCTCAGTACATCGAGCAAAGGTGCAATCTCTTTTCATCCACAAATAGTTATAAATTCACTTTACAATAGTGAATTCCATTTTACTCCTGTAGTCCTTCTGATGTGCTCTATTCTACATCCCTCCACCTGTTGCTTACCCTCTTCCTCCACTTAGGATTAATATCTTGCTTCTCCATTGCGCTCACTCCTCAGCTATCCACTCTACCTTATCTGCTCTGATTCTTGGTCTTCCCTCCAAAGGTCCAACACTGCAATGCTACTGATTCCCAGCTTCCCTCTTTGGTGTTGCTCTGCAATTTCCACAGACTACCCACTACTATACTTCTTCATTCCAATTCCCTATATTGATACATTCCTCACCACCACTAAACATCATATCATTCCCAGCTTCAAAAGAGACAACATTTAACAACAGAGAGACATTTGAAGCTTACTTTATTCTTATATGAATGCTATGAGGTATCTGTTACGTATATTGTTGCTTCATAATATTCATATTTTTTTCCAGTTAGCTACCTTGGAGAGAGCCGAAACATACTGCCTTGAATTGGCTGACACGTCTTTGCACAAAAAAAGCTTCAATTATTTGCTGTGTCTTAAAATAGTACACTTAAATATTAAATAGGGTGGAATTCTTGTGTTCTATTCCAAGTTCTGGGCTCCTTGTTTCATCTTAAAGAGCTTCCGGAAACCAGTATCAGAAAGTTCAAAAGATTAAATGTTACTTTGTTGCATTTGGATACATAGTAATAGTCATACAAATGCTTACTTTCAGAAGTATAGCAATTGTGTTAATCAGGTTTAGGGACGATACATATGTTGCAAATCATGTTGATGCCAAAGGTTTTCTGCTTGAATTATGACAGAAACAGGCTCACACTAAATGCTAATGATTTTTGATTGGTTGTTTAATGTACTTTATGAATAAGGTGGTATTAAAAAACTTAACTGTTAACTTAAATAGAAAGATCTATCTGAGGTTGAAAAGAAACCCCTGGTTTGCTGATAATTAATTCCAAGATTGTTAGGGAGTTGCTCCTAAAATGACCTAAATTATTGTAAATTGGTTTCAATGGCTGAATTAAACATATGGGTGACAAAAGTAATTTGTATGAAATGTATTCCGCAGCGTTTTATAAAGTAAGCCTGCAACCAAATTCAAAGTGAGCATGTTTAATAGAAGAAGGTAAATTATTTGCAATTATGACATGTAGGCACAGTTCAACAAATGTAACTTCATCTGAGCAATAAATGTCAAGTATACAAGAACTGAAGTCAAACTTTGCGCTACAAAAGCTATCAGCATCATGCATAATTTGGATAATGTTGTGATACATCATTTAAAAAAATCTTCAACCTGCCTATTTATTGAGTGAATTATATGTCACTGTTAAATTCTCTGCAATAATAACTTCATAACAGCAGTAACTGCAGACTGCAAATAGCACAATAGATTCAGAAATATTTAGTTTCATTTTCTCCTGGAAAAGGTGCATTTCTGTTGTCAGGTCAAAGCTATCCCAGGGAGAAATTGAAGGAGCATTTATTTTTACTTTGCTATTTATTGTCATTATCAAACTTTTTTTAAAACCAGGTATAAGACATTAGCAATTTAAATACGTCCATTCTCTGCAAAACATAATGGAAGAGTTGTCTTCGCATTTAGTTTCTGTGGCTTTGCTAGCAGCTCATGATATCAAAGACAACTTAGCCCAATTCTGTTATTGTCAGGTGGGAAGGAAGCCTCATTTAAATTGTATAATTGTTTGAATAACATTACCCACTTAATTAAAGTGCATTCAGTGAAACTCTGCCCAAGCATGAACCTCAATCAAAGAAAATGAATACATACATTTCTGTAGGCAAAGCTTTCTTTACACACTCTTTAAAGCAACATCAGTCAAATTGGTAGTGAATTGTGTTCATTTTGCAGTGATAATTTGTTTCCTTTTGTATTTAATATTTGCCACATCCTATTTCCCTGTGTGTTTCTGCAGTTTTGCTAAAGCTTTCTCTTTCTAGAAAGGTTCTCCTTGCAATTGTTTGCTGCATTACTATAAGTGTCTCCAATAAAATTGTGAGAATGGGAATTCCTTGAAAAAGAATCAATACTCAGCATGAAAATAGCATTTTCCTTTAGGTTCAAAATCTTCAGATTTATCAATACGTCTGACAGTTTGGTTTCTCTTATCAGTTTCTGACAATCTGAATTTGTACATCTCACCAAATCTACCTGTGTGAATCAAAGGAGACCTATTTCTCTGCAGTCCAAAATAGCACCAAAAAAAGTGCTCTCAGATCATTTCTAGGATGGGGTCAGCTCTTTCCATCATTATGTAGATCCCAGTGGCATTTAGCTTCTGTGCAGCAGTATGTTTCCAGTCCACCAAAGAGAACAACTGCTTTAAAAGTGCAATATTTACAACAAATTGAGGGAGGTACAATGAGTCATTAGATGGGAAATCTGATGAGCCCACAGCTCTCAAAGAGTTCCAAAGTAGAATAATGGCATTCATAAGTTAACCATTGATGTACATTTATAGGCAATCAGCTTACATTTTGTCTTGTCAATTGCAATTCTCCTCCAGTAAGGCTCAATGAGAAAACAAGTGTCTGCTCTCATCAATGATGTTGTGCAGGACTTCAGAAGTTGCTGCCCTGGTCAATTTTGCACCTCCTAACCAATTGCCTGAAAGGACCTTCTCAATTGACAGAAATTTTGGAAATTAGAAGAAACGCTTGCCTCAGCAAAATCAATAAAGCCCATTCTCCTGATGCTGGCAGATAGGCATCAAAGCCATGTTGTATGTAGCCAATTTTGGCAGTCTTCTTTAATCTTGCAGCAAAATGTTTATACAGAAATTTATAGCTTTATTGCACAAAAGCTGTGAAAATGGCCGTCATGGCCTGCACTACTGAGTAGGGAAAGGTCATGATACAAAAGGTACAATATTGTATCATCTTTCATTGATTTTCTGACATAATTGTAATAATACTCAAGACTTTTGCACTATGTGAACCATTTGTAACTTGGGTGTTTTCTAGCCAAAATGTAAAATGTTCAACAAATCTACATTTTTCCTTCAGAGGGAACTGAACATAATAGTACCAGCATGCTTTCTAATGGCATAGGCATTAACTTGATAAATTTTGACACGTTAGTCATGCAACAAAGTCAACAAATGAGAAAACATAACATACTGAAGATTACAATTTAATTAGTTGTTACTACTAATGGCTGTAGAAATGGGCTGTTTTAACTTTTATAGTATTATTTTGTACCTTACTACGAAAAACATAGAAAATAAAAGCTGGAGTAGGATTTTTGGCCCTTCAAGCTTGTTCCATCATTCAAATTGATCATGCTGATCATTCAACTCAATAGCCATATACATTTTGATCCTCTTAACCCTTTGAACTATATCTCACTCCTTGAAAACATTCAAAGTTTTGCCCTCAAGAACTTTCTGGGGCAGAGAAATCCATCAGCATACCACTCTCTGGGTAAAGAAATTTCTCCTCTTCTCAGTCCTAAATTGCTACGGTGTGATAGAAGGCCATTTGGCCCATTAAGTCCAGACCCACCTTCTGAAGAGCATCCCACTCAGACCCCAGCTATATCCCATAATCCCACATTTGCCATGGCTAATCCACCTAGCCTACACATCTCTAAACACTTCTGATAATTTCAATATGGCCAATCCATCTAACCTGCATACCGTTGATTTGTGTGAGGAAATCAGAGAACCTGGCAGAAACCATGCAGACACAGGGACACATGCAAACTCCACACAGACGGACACTTGAGGCTGGAATCAAACTCAGATCCCTGGTGCTGTGAGGCAGCAATGCTAACCACTGAGCCACATACCATGCTAAATGACCTACCACATATCCTTAAACTGTGACCCTGGTTCTGGACTTCCTGCATTTATCCTGTCTAGTCCTTTAGGAATTTTGTAAGTTTTTAACAGATCCCCCAATTCTTCTAAACTCTAATGAGTCTTGTCACAACAGAAACACTCTGTCTTCATAATACAATGATCTTCTAATACTTTGGTGAATATTTGGCACTGCTTTGGTCTGTGTGCATGGGACAAAGTAAATGGCATTTTTTAAAAACAAATTTATAACTACAGCTAATGTAACTTAGTTCTATTCTCTACCCATTGAGGGCAGCAAAGCATGTACTTGCATGTTAAAAATTAAGCTAATGCATGTTTTAATAAACAGTAATCATTAAGAAAAAAAAGGCAAGATATTCCTTGCATGTTAGAATTCAATTTATAAGCAACTAACAGACATTAATAACAATTTAGGTTCTTAGGTTGTGACATGAGAAATGATTTCCTCCGGTCACTATATTAATAGCATTATAAGTATGTCAGATAGCTTTTCTATTCGAAAGGAGCAATAATGTGATTCCATTAGAAACAGTGATCATGGTAAACCTTTATTCAGAGAAAGTCTTGGATATATTATTAAGTTAGTTATTTATTTTATTTCATTCTATATGATCGAATCTAGTCAGTATGGAAAGTATAATTTAAGTGAAGCAATTACAATTTAGAGACTCACTTTCATACTAGATATCGAAAATACTCAGAGAATTTGTCTTAATAATTGTATGACCAAGTGACCATGGGCCCAAAATTTAACATTCTAAATCGATCTACAGCGGGGGAAATTGAACCTGAATGTTTGCCAACTAAGCAACAGCCAGCAGCTATCAACTACATATAACAATGGAACCCAAGATCAAAGAGGTTACAAATGTTCAAGGGGGCCAGTTATAACCAGCCCAAGGGTTGTGTATTGGAGAGGTATTGATTAGATGTTCCGCCATCCTGACTGCTTGAGTATGTGTATTTTACACATCCTGGCATGGCAACAATGAATGACGTTAGCACAACCCTATTGAATGATTTGAGCCCAACTATGACTCAATTGGACGAAAACCACAGAACATTCAGTGAAAGCTCAGCAAAGATTCACAGGGGAGGTTTACAGCAAGACGCAGAGCAGAGAACTCGGCGGCAACCCAAGAAGACACAGAAGAGGATCTGCCTTGACCTGCAAGACTAACTCCATGGCAATACATGAGCCCTTCATTGGAGAGGAAAGAAATTTCAATGGCATAGCTCAAACAGGTAGATTATTGCGATAATATTCCTTCTGAAATGCCTATAACTAGAGAGAAAGTAAATTTTGGAGAATTTAGGAAATGCTCACACTGCAAACTGAATTCTGTGTCCCTTTGTTCGTATCACTGACAAGAGCACTTGGGTAAAGTGGTTTTAATACATAAACTGTTCAAACTGTCCAAAGCACAGGCACCAATTGACTGAAAAGAGCATCAAAATTACTTTGTGAGATGCCCTACAGTATATTTTCAATTACTTCACAAGTAAGTTGTTTTGAAAAATCTAGTGACCAAACTGACAATTGAAAGGCAAGGCTTCCTACGTGTGCTAAAGAAAGACACAATGCTTTATTGAAACTAATCAATGCATTTCAGAAAGTTTTAATTATTTATCGATGAGTTGGGAAAGAGTTCCATTGGAATGGCATTTTTAAATTATAGCAAGTTTATATAAGATTAAAACTCAGGCACTGCTGGGACAAGAGGTTTATTTATTATTGAGAAATGGTGAATATATGTTCATAAATATTTTTAATCAACCTGTTCAGATACAATATGACACAACTCCAAAGCAATTAGGACTTGAATCTGGGTCTTATGGCCTCAAGAGCCCTCAATGAATACACAATCACTGGCGACAATAATTAAATTATTTTTACTTTAAGCTTCAAATGGTCTTCCACATCCACTGTTATTGGAATGAGCTGAATAGTTGGCTTTATTTCTACCCTATTCCTTCATCAAATGGGAAAAATGTAGAAGGATAGCATACCCTTTCCATGTCACCTTCATAAGTAACAAAGAAAGAGAAAAAGAAAATGTAAAGGTCGGTCAACTGTATGGCCTGCTGAGAAAATGTCAACAAAGGCCCTGGCAGTTTGCAAGGCAAATGCCAACGAAATCTATGGAAGCTATTGTTTATTTCAATGCTATACTACCCAAAAGTAAGGGTTCTCTGTCTGTAAAATAAAGCAATTTGATGTTTGCTTTCGCTAAAGTGTCCTGAGAATGGTGACTGAAAGGTTAGAGAAACACTTGAGGTTCCATATGAAAGAGAGGGGGAAATTGTATAATCCTTCAAACTAAGCATAGAGATCACAGTATACTGATAACCTTCAATCATTAATGGTATTGAAGGTTGAACATTAAACTAGTCCTCCTAGTTCTTTTAATGCTTTCTACATGTATCACCCACACTGGTCCTTGTTTGGACACTTCAGCAAGCAGCTCAATGTCATGAATAACTAACACATTTCCCGAATCAACTGTGCTTGAGTGCAAGTACAATCAGCAGATGGTCTACATTGTACACATTCCTGGATCAGTTGCAGGTATATCACCATGAAGAGAACTTGCATTTCACACAATCCATGGAATAAGTCAAACTGGAGACAGATCAACAATTACAGCAGACTATTCAAAAACCACTCACAGAACTGAATATGAAAGAACAGAACACTTTACTTCCTTCTGAAATAGTGGAGTTAAATTCTCAGCTCCCTGTTGTGGGAGAAAAATGAAAATTCAAGAAGAAAGGATTGAATAAAGAGCCCAGGATAAATCAAAACTTGACAATATAGCTTGAAGATAATGAAGTCTTTAGGGAGTACCTCTGTTCAGCTCACAAACATGAATCAAGTGCGACATGATAACGAAAGTAAACTTGATGAACTAAATATTTGGCACCCTCTGCCGGTTTATAGGAAAACCTGGAACAACTTGCATATGCAACAAATCCGACTCAGCAGGAGCAGCTGAAGAAATATCAGTTTGAACTCACATGATGCTAGAGAAAATGACAGAGCAGCAAATATAACTGGGGATGCACAGCAAAGACAACAACCAACTGCAAAAGTAGCTGGTGATGCAGAGTGCAGTCAAGAGTGAGCTGCAAATCATGCAGTGCACCAGTCCTTTCAGAAATAAATGGCAGTAATAATCCTCTTGTAGAAAAACTCAATTAGGACATAGAGTAAACAACTATTGAAGCAGCAAGTGAAAGAAATCCAGAATTCAAAGTAAGCATAAAAGGAAAAAGGGTGGAGAAGCTCAAAAGTTTTTAAAACTTGAATATGCAATATGGGAATCACTGGCTAGGCCAACATTCCTACTTGCTCTTGAGAGGCTGGTGGTGAGCTGCCTTCATTAACTGCTAAGTGTTGCAGGGTCACGTCAGATCAGGTCCAGAGGGAGGCAAGGTGTGACGTTTGGGTGTGGGGAGGACAGACGTGTGCCCTGAGCTTTGGGGAAATCTGCGGTGGGGCTCACTTCAGACCACAAGAGGGTGGTCGGATGCAGAGCCAGATTCAGGGGGATTCAAATCCGTGGGGAGGGGTGTCAATGTGAATGATTTGGATGGGGGTCAGTGTGACTGAATGGGTTGGGGAACAATTCAATGGGGAATTGGGTGAGTTGTTTTGTAATTACTCAGATGTTAGAACAGTTTTTTTTAAAGTTTACCTGGATAACTATTAAAGTAAACACATCAGAATCATCTGTAGCTTGTGAGCCTAAATTCAATGCATTGACTTTCTCAGAAGTTTCCAAATGTTGAGCAATTGCCCACGGGAAGGTTAAACTCCTGAACAGTTAATAGGTTGCTTGTGAGTTGGAATTCAAAGAGGTCCCTATATGCATCTTTCAACTTATATCTGCTGACCAATTTCAGCCATTAGCTTATTAGTCAAAAACAGTCCTTTCAATCAGTGGTCTTTGTTGAAATTGAGGCAAGAAAGTTACTCCCCAAAGACAATCTGTGGACTTGGCTTTCTGCTGAGAATTCTTCTTCCACTTACTCTTCCAGCAGATGTCTAGCTCACTCTTCCAGTCACACTCAAATCCAAGAAGAAAATCTACCAGCTGATACATGTTAGGAAGAAACTTGCTTTGATGCAAGTTTATAAATGAATGAAAATGTAATTCATAAAGCAGCCAAATCATTACCTGTGAATGATGGAAATGTTTCTCAAATGTGTGAAAGCTCTGTAAACATCTGTAATCATAATAGCAACCAAAGGAAATAATCCAGCAGCTATGGTGCAATTGGTCCATGATTCCTTCATGTCCTATGGCTATGAGGTTCTTCATACTGTGTGCGAAGTGTTCAAAAGTGGCAACCTTGGTATCAAATCAACTTTGTACACCAATTGCCATTATAAACACACTGCGTTGCATGCTATCAGTGATTGTTAAGTGTGCTCATATAGATCTGTTTAATAAGATGGCATCTGGCAAACTTATTGTCAGAATTATGCTTACACATCTGGCATATTATCCACCATTAAAAGGCCACAGAACACCCGAACAATGGTTATTATACAGCGCAGTTTCTCCCAAAATATGTGGAGCAAATTATAAATTGGCCCTATCATTACACATCTGGATTATAATATTATTCAGTTATATTTGGAAGTTTAGGACACATGGAAGACAATTGAGCCAGAGATGATAACTAAAACAGGCCTTGCATTTTGTAACAATATCCATTTTTTGGCAGAAGTGTTCAATGAAAATGTTGAGAATTAATTACTTACTTTACAATTATGATGCAGTTCGCCTAAAAATCACGGACAGGCTAGATTTAAATAGTGGGGGTCACATCTTATGAAAAGTATACCAGTAAATTTCACTCTGACAATTTTAAAGTAGAAAACAAACAGCAATATATTACATAATCTATTTTAAAGGTGCAAGTTTTCAACTCTTGAATTTATTCTATCATTCACTTCAGTTATGATATCTTCACTCAATGTACCCAATTTGTTTCAATATTCTTAACAAGCCTTACCTAGCAGAAGTATATAAGTTCAGTTCAGAATTTTTCATTTGCCCTCGGGTCACATTTCTTGGGACGAGATTGTCAAATCTTCAGTAGGCACTGTGCAAAGAAGGGTTTCCTGACATTAATCCTAAATGGCCTTGTTTTCATTTAACTTTATGCTATGCTGTTCTGCACTCTCCTATCAGAGGAAATGGGGGAAGGGAAGTCTAAACCGTTTTTGTCTTTTCCAGATGATTACTTTAGCTCCTCTTGGAACTCAGCAATAATCCTAAATCTGACACTTACTGTCTTCACCTCATGAGAAAGTCACATATGTTCCCCATGGAAGCTCCAAGATAAGGCCCAGTGATATAATTGGATTCAATATGTGTATTTAACTATCATCTATAGATCCTTGAAGATTGCTTAGAAGTACAGGGTAAAACAGAAGGCAGCAGACTACGTGACTTCAAATCACCCAATCAGTTTTAACTGCCTGCTTGAATGGAATGATGTTAACATTAATTTATTCTTATTTTTTGTCCTTTTCTGCACAAGTTTCCATAAGGAAGGCAATGGCTGAGTGATACTATCACCAGGCTATTAATTCAGAAACTCAGGTAATTTCCTGGGTTCGAATCCTGCTGTGGCAGGTGGTGGAGTTTGAACTCAATTTTTTGAAAAAAAAATCTGGAATTAAAAGTCTAATGAGGACCATTGACTGTAAAAATCGATTTGGTTCATTAATGTCCTTTAGTGAAGGAAATGCTACACTTACCTGGTCTAGATGTGACTTCAGACTCACAGCAATGCGATTGACTCTGAACTGTCCTCTGAGCAATTAGAAATGGGCAATAAATGATGGCTTAGCCAGTGATGTCGAAATCCTGTCCATGAAAATGAAATCTAAATTAAAGCACAAAAGTGATATTGCTCTTAGGAAGTAAATTTTTGATACATTGCAAATTCTTTTTTTTAACAATTCACAAAGTTTATAATTATAAATTAATGACTCTTACGCATATTGGTAGACACATTTTGTAACAAACACTGTGTCACAATCATACTCATACTATTAGGAAAGAATATCAGTATCTATTCATGAACATTTAATGATACTGAAAATTATTTATGTTCATTCATCTTGTATATAATAGCTACTTGTCACATATGATATACTGTAAGTTAGCTATGATATAACATGAAAAGGCAATTTTATACAATTTGATTCGAGAAGCTTCTCAACTATCTATTTGGCAGATTTAGGTTTGCATGTTAATTTTATGTGAAAGAGTAATGGAAAGCATGTAACAAAGAAAAGTTCAGGAGAGCTAAGTGATTCACACAAACATTTTCTGCTAAATAACAAAGAAGTCATTATGATAAATAAAATATTTAAAATAATAACTGACAGTTTTCTACCCAACTCTGGCCAATTTACTTTGGCTCCTTACAATTGCTTTTGTTCAAACTTCAGTCTCCGCAGTCCTTCCTCCTACTATATCAATTTATTCTAATGTCAGAGCTTTAATTAATCTTAAGCCTGAGGAGAAATGGAAATAAAATGATTCAACATGATTAATTTGCAATTATGGCAAGATTATTTTAGTTAAAGAAGAATTAAAGTAAACTGATTCACCTGAGATAGGAAATCCCTGTGAACTTGAAACCGAAATGCATTTTATCATTATTGTGCAACAGACTTAGAGTCAACTTTGGTTGAAACAGTCCATGCCAAACATAATCTTAAACCAAACAAATCCCACCTGCCTGCTCTTGGCCCATACTCCTCCTATTCATGTATCTATCCAAGTGTCTTTTAACCTTTTACTTCAGTCACCTGCCCTGGCTCATTGCCCAAAAGAAGGTCTAGTTTTGCTTGTTCTCTAGTAGGAGTATCCACATATTAATAAACAAGATTTTCTTGAACACATTTGATAAATCCTTCACCATCCAAACCTTTAACACTATGGCAGCCCCGGTCAGTGTCTGACAAATGAAAATCCTCTATTATTACAACCTTATTACGCTTACATATATCTGAGATCTCCCTACATATTTGTTTCTCAATTTCCCTCTTACCATTCGGGGCCTATAGTACAATCCCATCAAAGTGATTTTTCCTTTCTTATTTGTAATTTCCAACCATATATTTTCACTGAACGATTTTTCGGAAATATCATGTTACAACACGGGGGAAATGCCCCTTGTGAATTTAAACCTGCATCACAGAAATGATTTAACCCATGGTATAATCTGGTAAAATTCGAGAGATAAAGAACTATTCCCAAAAGTCACTATTTAAAGTAAAAGTTAACAACTTTATTTTTTAAAGTCTAACAGAGAATAATTAATTAACAATTGTTTACAACTCCTTTCTCTAACCTATCTTTTACTTTCCCCTTTACAATACTAATCCGATAAAACCCTCGATTAAGATTTACCGAAAAATTCAAATTTCAAAACCAGCTAGCTTCGAATCTTTTCTTTGTATCTTCCTCTGTAGATTCGCTCTCCAGGTGGGTGTCAATGCTTTTTTCTCTGTACAAACTCCTTCTCTAGACAGGTATCTCTCAGAGAGTTCTCACTAGCAGCCTACATTTGTTCGTCTTTTGGCAGTTCTCCTCCAACTGTTCAATATTTTTCTGGTTTTTAAACCCCAATGCATCGGATTGTTTCATTGGTGTTCATATTGTCAAAATACTAAATTCAAACTCGATTGGAGTTTGGTATTTTAGGGCATAATTTAAACTGATTGGCTGAATTTTAATTTGTTTTTGTACCCAGGCAACCCAGCTCCTCTAGCTGTTCAACCAAATGTTACATTGTTACCTTGTTCAGAACATTTGGTGCTGTGTCAGGTAGTTTTGCGAGCTTTTAACTCTCTTAAAGGTACAGTATCCCTTACACCTTCATAACAATCTTCCCTAGTTACATCAGTAAGGTATTCCTTAATCAAAAATGCCACCCATCCTCCTCTCTTACCTCTTTTCTATCTTTCCTAAAGGTTAATAAACAAAAGTTACTGGTGCTAACTTAGGTGACCTAAATACATTTTTGAAACATATTAGTTGGCCTGAATATTTATTTTGATTGGTTCAAAATGGTAACATGAATTTAAATACAACAAAATTAATAGTTTTGCAGCTTACATTCTAAAATAGTAGTTTTATATATTGAATGGATCCCTTTTAGTTGGTCCTTATTACATCCAGAGTTATTTTTTAAACTTAGTGATACAAATTACATACTTAAGTCATTAACTAAAGATTTCAAAGCCCAGTTCACATGGCCCCAGCAAACTAGAATACGTTCAATAATAGTTGTTAAGCATTTTCTGATATACTTACCACTCAAAAAAGTGATCATTGGCTCAATGTTAAGTGATTGTCTCTGAGTCAAAAAAGTTCAACTGGTCAACAGCTCTGGATCACCACAGCAAAAACTCTGGAGGTTGTATTTATATCCATCAGAGTAGTTGTGCTGAATGGTTATGACTGGCAAGTTCCAGTGTAGAGGGTAAATGGAGAACATGCACCAAGAATAATATTGAGGAATCTCCTGTGTGAGACTTGAGTTACAAATTATTCTATAGTAGAGCAAAAGGCATAGACTGTATTCATAAGTCTTATTATGATAGCTTTACAGATATTCGCATTTGTATCTTAACACTCAACTCTCCATATGAGAATTCCCTGCTGCTATTATAATCACTTTATCAAGGCTGAGTGATGGCTCTCAAAATAGAAGAAAATTGGATCTGAGATCATTGGGCAAGGTTCAAAAACTATGTGTGTAAAGCAGTTTAGACACAATATTGTTAAATTGAGTGTTGTAGAATAGCATTTTGATGAAGGTGCAAAGAAATCCATATGGGAGATACAAAAGGTAATTTTATAGTTTGAGACACGTAGCTAACAGTTATAAAAAATATACTTTTTGCAAACTGTAATCATGTCTGGATTGAATGAAATTACAATCTGAGTAGTAAAATGAAATTCCTTCGGTTATGACAATTGCAGATAATTAATGCTAAGATTATATAATCTGTGTTAATACTATTCTGCGTAGACTAAACTGTTAATTTCTCAAGCAGGTAACTTACTCACTTGTGAATGTGATGAATTCTCACATTTCTTCAACAGGGAGTATTTGGAAAGGAGATCAATTGTTTATCACCAAATGCATGTAAACTTGGTACGTCACTTCAGGATGCTGGACTGTACACCTTGATAGCCCACAAAGAAAATGCATAGATACACCTGCCATATGACGTCAATTAAATTAATTTGTCTGCCTTTTCCCTAAAGTGTGGAAGTTATCACTTTGAGTAGAAGAGATTTCCTATTAAATGTGCTTTTAACAAGAATTAATTATTAATTTTGCAGCATTGAAGATATTACAGAAAAAACATTAGCTCTCGAAGTTGAAAACTGTACATGAGTGATGCCTTTTGTTGTTTTATATTTCTTGTTTTTATTTAACAGTGAACCATATATTAGAAATGCAGGAATTCCCACAAGAAATCATTTTGTGGAATTAGCACCTGACTGCAGTCAATGGTGGTTATGGATTACTGAAATGTAGTAGTGAATCTAACTGTCACCAATTCAAATTTGTTGGAGACACAATTGGATAGTTCCTGAAGTGGTACATAGGAATTGTGGAGTACAATTACCCTGCTCCAGTTCAGAGTGATCTAGGCAGCACACTAACCTCTTGCAGACACGTATTTTCCATTGTTGTGGTGTGCAGCTCAGCACAGAGCACTCTACTTTGGTACTACATGCCTCAGCAGAGGACTCACTCATGTAAGGCAAGCACAACATAAAGCTATCCTGCACTGTGTCAAGCTGTACTGCACCTCTTAAAGGCAAGATATACTCTGATTGTAAGAGGGGCAAGGTGACTTGAAATAAACCAGAACTTCTGGAGAAAGCAGGAGGAATAGTACAACAGCTGACTTACACAGAGAGAGAGCTTCTCAAAAGAGAAGTCCTTGTTCCATGTTGTTGAGTAAGCAGTGGGATTTGCAATAGCATTGGTTTGCACCAACCATATAGCTTTGAGAACATGGATGTATACCAAAGGGGGTTTAATGACCTCACATGAATGGTTAAGGTCGTTCTCACATTTAACACGTCTCTTTTAACTCAAATGCCAAAAATCTCAATTCACAATACTGTAACCTCAGATTCATATATTTCATCTCACCCTCACACAATTAACACTGCTGGATTCCACATAGTCTTATCTCAGATTGCAGTCACTGTTAACTATTCAACTACAGCAGGTACAACATCATGTTCAAGACACCATACTCACTGACACACTTGCTACTCTTTTGCTGTAGAAGGTGGCCTATTATAGACACCAGCAGCAGTTAACCAGTGATGGAAACTATGGCTGCATATGCACATCCACATGGAAAAGATGGTATTGGGAATAATGGCAATAGTTGTTGCCCACAGAGTCCCCTTCATAAGAGACTGTGAAAGTATTGCCTTGGAAATTGAAGATTCTGCTGGGAAATTGCTCTAGAACCTAAAACCTTCTGAAAGTTTTGAATTCAGCCAGAATATTTGGAGTGTTCCAATGAAATGAAATGAAATCGATATTCATGAGAAGTTAGTCTACTTAGTAATACATACAGGAAGGTGAGGACTGCAGATACTGGAGATTAGAGTCGAGAGTGCAGTGCTGGAAAAGCACAGCAGGTCAGGCAGCATCCGAGGAGCAGGAAAATCGACGTTTCGGGCAAAAGCCCTTCATCACAAATGAGCTCATTCCTGATGAAGGGCTTTTGCCTGAAATGTCAATATCCTGCTCCTTGAATTCTGCCTGACGTGCTGTGCTTTTCCAGCATCACACTCTGGACTATTAAATACATAGCCTAGCTCCCAAGTAACTTTTACCACCTCCTAATTCCTCACAGAGCCCTAACTACACTCCAGACTATAGCCCTCAGACCCGTTACAGCATCCAAATCCTGATCTGGGGTATTCCCAGGGATTCCCCTGCATCCCCCACTATCCCTGCTCCACTGTGGGCCCACCATCTGTCATAGTCACCACTTACCCCCTCTGCACCACTTGCACTAGCCTCCAAACTCTCTGTTGGACCTAACCTTCATCCCCAACACTGTGAGCCTGATTGAACCCTGCTGCCTACACCACCCATACTCCCTGGATCTGTGCTAATTCAGGCCGGTCTAAATTTCTAACCCTTGATCACACTGAACCCGATCTGAATCCACCCACAACTCCAATCCCTGCTGGTCCTGACCTAACCCCCTGCCACCAGACCAGAACTTCCAAAATGTAATATCTCTCCTCCCACCCACTTTGACCTACCCTAAACAAGACACCACATCCCTGGCCTTGCAACCTGGCTCCCTGGCACCCCATTTCTTTCCCACTTAGTATCCTACCCACCTAGCACCCTAACCTTCCTCAGCTGGCATCCTACTTAACTGGAACCCAAGCAACCTATTTAACCTGGCACCCAGCCTACCTGGCACACTACTCATCTGGCCCCTTACCCTCCCAGCACTCTAACATCTTACTTCCCTCATGTACCTGCCCTTTGACAGCAGCTGTCAAGGTGACTGTCAAGACGTGTAAATCTCAGATTATGGCAGCTAACTAATGTGAGACGGAGGCATGGTTTGCCTTGCGTGATTCTACACTACAAAAGTACTGTTAGAATGGAAGTACGACTCCACATTTCTGAAGGAGTCCTGATCAGTATCTCCTTTCAAAACCACGAAGCTCTCTTCCTGCATTAACTAGACAGACTGAATGGTGATTTGCATGCGATTACAAGTCCTTAGAAAATCCGGTCTGTTAGGTCAGATGATCAAAACTCTGTTTAAAGAAAGGAGAAGATAGAGGGGCAAAGACATATCGGTAGAAATTTCAAATATAACTCAAGAAATGTGGACATGTGACTTGTTGAGCATAGTCTATAATTCAATACGATCATCATTGAGCTTGACTCCACTATCATGCCCTGTTAAAATATGAAGCTGACTTGACTTCTACCTTCACTCCTTATCTTTCTTTGTCAATGTCATTAATAAGCTACTTCCTTTAAGCTGGAAATCAAAACTGAGCACATTATTTCAAGTGCAGTCACACCAAAGTCCTGCACATTTGTGGCAAAATTGTAAAGTTGTCAATAGCTGAGGCCCCAGTACTAATGATTTTCTCTTTCTCTCTACTTGTCTTCTTTCTTTAATTTGCCCCATTGCATATCCCTGAAAGATCCCTTGATTCCCTGAAAGATCAAACATCCCAGCCTTGAAAATACTAAGCAGCAGCCATTTCTAGTCCTCTAATGTTGACGATTCCAAAGTTTCACAACCTTCTGAGTGAAGAAATTTCTGATAATCTCCTTGTAAGTAGTTGATTCTTAATGTTGAGTCTCCAGCAAAGTGAAGCAACACCTCAACATCCATCCTGTTAAATCCCCTCAGAATCTTGTTTGTTTCAATGACAGGTTTGCACTTCCCATTCTTCTAAATTCCAGAGAATACAGACCCCAATTACTCAGTCTCTCATCATGACAGAGCTCTCACATCACAGCAACCATGACAGAGCTCTCACATCACAGTATGGACCAGTTGCTGTCCTGCCTCCAAGATAAGTATATCCTTCCTTCACCATGGAACTCAAAACTGAGCACAGTATTTCAAGTGTGGTCACACCAAAGTCCTAGAATGAGCTGCCAGAGGAAGTGGTGGAGGCTAGTGCAATTGCAACGTTTAAAAGGCATTTGGATGGGTGTATGAAGAGGAAGGATTTGGAGGGATATAAGCCAGGTGCTGGTAGGTGGGACTAGATTGGGTTGGGATATCTGGTTGGCATGGACAGGTTGGACTGAAGGGTCTGTTTCTGTGCTGTACATCTCTATGACTGTGACTCTATTTGTGGCAAAATTGCCTTATTCTAATATTCCACTCTCTTTGCAATAAAGGCCAGTAACTTTCCTAACTATTTGCTAATCTTATTATCAAGGTGAATAACTTTAGGGCAACATGGTGGTTCAGTGGTTAGCACTGCTGCCTAACAGCACAAGGGATCTGGGTTCAATTCTAGCCTCAAGCGACTGTCTGTGTGAAGTTTGCACATTCTCCCTGTGTCTGCATGGGTTTTCTCCGGATGCTCTGGCTTCCTCCCACAGTCAAACGATGTGCAGGTTAGGTGAATTAGCTAAATTGCCAATACTCATCACAGATTTGTAGGTTAGGTGCATTAGTCATGGAAATGCAAAGTAATAGGGTTGGGGAAATGGGTCTGCGTGGGATACTTTTCAGAGGGTCAGTGTGGACTTATTGGGACAAATGGCCTGTTTCCACAATGTAGGATCCTTAAAAATTCACACTTCCTCCAAACTATTATCCGTGTACCGACTTGTTGTCCACTCAAGTCAACTTATCTCTATGTCTCTGCAGACTAGTTCTGTCCTTCTCACAGCTTACTTTCCCACCTTACTGCATTGACAACAAAATCATGTCTATTATTCACTCTCTTCAGGTTAGCAAACTAACTGAATGCTACAAGGATTAGTGCTGGGACTGTAACTATTTAAGATTTACATTACTGACTTGGATGAAGAATCTGAGAGCATTGCAGCCAAAATTTGCATATGATATAATGACAGTAAAAAAAAAAGTTATGAGCATGGTATAAATTGTCTACAAAGGAATATGATTGGTTTAAGTGAGTGGGCAATCTTTGGTGGATGGAGTCTAATCTGTTAAAATATGAGGCTGACTTGACTTTTACCTTCACTCCTTATCTTTCTTTATCAATGTCATTAATAAGCTATGATTCCGAGATGCTGGTGTTGGACTGGGGTGTACAAAGTTAAAAATCACACAACACCAGGTTATAGTCCAACAGGTTTAATTGGAAGCACACTAGCTTTCGGAGCGACGCTCCTTCATCAGGTGATTGTGGACAATCAGGACAATAATCTAATGAAGGAGCATCGCTCCGAAAGCTAGTTTGCTTCCAATTAAACCTGTTGGACTATAACCTGGTGTTGTGTGATTTTTAAATTAATAAGCGACTTCCTTTAAGGTGGAAATCAAAACTGAGAACAGTATTTCAAGTGTGGTCACACCAAAGTCCTGCACATTTGTGGCAAAATTGTAAAGTTGTCAATAGCTGAGGCCCCAGTACTAATAATTTTCTCTTTCTCTTTACTTGTCTTCTTTCTTTCATTTGCCCCATTGTCCTCTGAGTTTTCAGCTCAAGTGGTCTGTAATTGTATGCCCCAGAACTGGGAGCAAATGGTGTGTTCTGAGCCCAGCAGGAGCAACCAAAACTTTCCTAAACTACAGCCTCTGCACGGCATGGGCGGCATTTTGTGAAGAGAACCATAGTGTAGTTACAGGACAGAATATGCCATTCAGCCCATAATTTCTGTTGTAAAATCCCCTTATTTTTCCCTGTCACTTTGCAGCTTTTTCTTTCTTTTTTAGATAATGACCAAATGCACTTTTGAAAATTTTGATTGACCCTGGCTCCACCATACATGTCGATAGTACATTTCAGCTCTGAACCAAGTGCCGGCTGAAAAAGATTGCCTTTTCTCATGCCACTGGTGATTCTTTTGTCAATCATCTTAAATCTGTGCCCTCTTATTCTCGAGCCTTGCATCAACGGATTCAGTTTCTCCTTACTTGCTTGATCCAAACCACTCATGAATTTTAAATACCTCAGTCAAATCTCCTCTCAATCTTCTCTTCTCTAAGGAGACTGGTTTGAACTCCAATCTTGCTATTTAGCTGAAGTTCTTCATCCCTGGGACTACTCACAAATATTTTCTGTACCCTCTTCAATGCCTTCTTATTCTTTATAAAGTATATAAATCCCAGAACTCAACACAACATTCCTGTTGAAATGGAGCTGGTATTTCATATTATTTTAACCTAGTATGTTAATCTAACTTCTTTGCTTCTGTTCTCTGAGAATGAAGCACACACAGGTTTCCCCAGTATGCACTAGAAGGGTTTGATCTGATGCCATCTTGATGCCAGGTGGCATTACTGGCTGATGTAATGCCAGAATTGCTAATTTGGGCAACATCAAGCACTGGCAGAGAATAAGTAGCTGACTCTGTAATCAATAAGCAATTTGCTGTAAGGTGGGCCCTGCACTAATGTTATTTAAAGAGCTGGGAGGGAATTCCTGAGTTTCCTATGTTGCTGCATCCTTACAGGGATGGTAGAGGATTAGGTTCCTTGTCGGCACACACACAAAAGCCATAACAGAGACACTGCTGCAGCAATGACAGTGGGGCTGCAAAGAGGGAAAACCATGCACTGTACTCTCTGCCAACTTAGAGCCTGACTCCTCCATGTTCCCTAACAGTGACAGGATATTTCCTGGCAGGCCAACCAATGCACCCAATACTACACGCATCTGCATGCCAACAGTGTTCCCTTGTATGCTATCCCATCTCATTTCTCATCTGAATCCTCTGAAATGCCATGCCCTTTTGGCATTAATGAGAATTCTGGCTATTTAGTCAGCTGATTTACTTGTCATAATACAGACTTTACACTTTTCTCGGGTGACTTAACATCTACTTTCTACAGAAGCGTAACACAGCAGAGGAAACCATAATTCTAATATGTTGCAGATCGGTACCACAAAGCTCATTTCATTTGACAGGTTATTGTTTGAACTACAAATATCTTTTGGGTCGGTTGGAGTCAGTAACCCAAGACCAAGCATTAATATGCCCTCCATGAAGCAACATTCAGGTTCCATGTTTTGTCCATTGAAGTCTAGACTGTGGGAAAAGTATTTTAATGATTACATTTATAAATACAATCTCAAGTCAAAAGTATACAGGGCAGTGTATACTTATAAAGATTTGGTATGTAAATGACAGCAGATAATAGGATTAAATAAAATAACCTGTGGCTAGTGTAAATATCTGTTTCTATATGAAATCAACCTATTAAAACGTGATTAGTGAATTTTGTTTGCAATCAATGATATGGTACCAGCACACATTGTGAAGGTTTATTGAGTACTTTAATAAATAAAAATTGTATGAACAACAAAAATAAACTTTATTGATCGAGACTATCTGGTAGTTTTACAGTTTGCACTGTGCAGAAGCTTTATGCACAACCATTTGCAATGTGTGTTAATGATGGCATTACTGAATTTATGAGCCTCATATATAATCTTAGACAGGGTATTAAGGGAATTTGTTCTGGGATGACAAACTGCTATCCTTCCCTTACTCATATGAATAAAACTTGAACTTTGAACCCCTTTTCATCAAGACTTATTAAAAATTAATTGTTTTATCTTCTAGGTTAAATTGACCTGTAATACAAAAGCACATTAACAAAATAGGAAGAGGTAGTTGGAGGAAGAATCATGAAAAGATGCCAATCTGTTGGAGCCTATTGACCAAGAGAAATATTCAGGTCTAAAGACACTTGAGGTGTATCATTGGCAGTCCTCAGAAAGTACATGCCAAATGCTGACCATTTTACATCTATGACAAGTATCACAGCCAATAGCCACCAACAGTGAGACCTTCTTCACTATGAGTTGTCATGATTGCACATTCAGAATTGCATTGACTCCATCCCTTTTTGTTTCCATGGAATTTTCAGAGATGAAGTGGGCAATACTTTATGTTTCTGGTACACCACTACACCTGGAGAATTGTATACAATTCTGGTCCCCTTACTTGAGGAGGGATATGACTCCATTTATACTTCCCGCTGCCTCGGGAAAGCAACCAAAATAATCAAAGACCCCTCCCAGCCCGGTTATGCTCACTTCGGCCCTGTTCCATTGGGCAGAAGATATAAAGGTTTAAACACAGATTCAAGAACTGCTTCTTCTCCATTGTTATCAGACTTTTGAACAGACCTCTCAAATGTTGATTCTGATCTCTCTCTATGCACCTTCTCTGTGGCAGTAACACTGAATCCTGCACTCCATTCTGCTACCTGATGCAGAACTGTATGATCTGCCTGTATAGCACTCAAAACAACACTTTTCACTGTATTGTGGTATGTGTGACAACAATAAATCAAACTCATATAATTATACTGGAGGCAGTTCAGGGGACATTCACTAGATTGATTCCAGAGATGTTATGAAGAGAAATTGAGCAGCTTAGGCCTATGCAGTCTATGGACTTTAGAAGAAGGCAAGGAGCTCTAATTGAAGTATCTAAGATGCGAAAGGGATTGACAAGGTAGATGTTGAAAGAATGTTTCCTCATGTGGGGCAATCTAGAATGAGAATTCATAGTTTTAGGTTAAAGGGTAGCAGGTTTAAAACACAGATGAGAAGAAATTACTTCTCTCAAATGGTTGTGAATCTGTGGAGTTCACTACGGCACAATGTGGTGGATGCTGGGATGCTGGGTAAACTTATGGTGGAGATAGTCAGACTCTTAATTAGTAATGGGTTGAAGGATTATGGAGAACAGGCAGAAGGGTGGAGTTAAGATGAACTTGACATCAACCATGATGGTATCAAATGGCAACGAAACTCAAATGGCAATGGATGGGTTGAATTTCCCATCCTCCTCCTAGTTTTCATTTTGTTACGTTCTTAAGATGTGCGTGATGAACTTCGGTAATCCCGATTTATTCAACACTATAGCCAGCACCTCACCCACTTCACAGTGAACATAGATCACTGACCTTGGGACCTTATGAAAGGTAGAATTATTAATCCGGAACTTTAGTTACTCAGAAGCTGCCTAGGATATGCTGTGATATAAATCTCTTTTAACCTGAAGGCTGCATTGCTCTTCTACACAGTTAAAAGTTGTCAATATATGCGTGCATCCAATTACTTTGGTTCTGCAATGAAATTCATGAGGAAATGTTCAGATGTTCCAAAGCAGCCTGTGCCTCAGGTTGTGAGCAAACTGATCAAAATGTGTCTGAAGTAAAAAATGCAGCCAAATGTTTGAGATGATAAATAAAGTGTTTAGATGATGCTTGCATCCCAGCTGTGATATCTGAACATGAGAAATGCAGGCAGCTTTGAGATTCCACTTCTACTCATACTGCAGACTATCTTGTAACAGGATGTCTCTAAGCTCATACTGAAGCATAATTGTGAACCGTAGTAAATGAGCACACCTCATGAAACTGTGGCCTCTAGCAGTGTAAAGAGTGTCAGAGGTCAGAATTTACCAGTTGGTACTTATATTGACAGTAGTCTTTTGTGAAAAAAACAAGCCAACCACCAATGTTAATGGAATGCCCTTTGGATCCATGAGCTGTTGCGGTTCATTGCAGCAAGCTTCTGAGATTGACATTACTCTATTATGGTTGTGAGCAGTTTGAGGCAGAACATCCTAATTATGTTTAAACTTCAATCTAGCATCTTCACAACTCTCAGTATGTGGTACCTACCTTCTCAGAAAGCAAAGAAAGTAAAAGTAGATTACAGTGTACAGACTAAGGAAGCTATTTAAAGACACAAGAGTCCTTACACAGAAAGTACCCTACATGATGTTGGAACATTCCAAAGTACTTTACAGCCAAATAAGTAATTTTGAAGTGTAATCAATTGTAAGAAAAGTGGCAGCAAACTTACACAGCAAACCTCCCCAAACAGCAATGTGGCAATGACCAGATAATCTGTTTTTGTAATATTGAATAAAAGCTAAGAATGGGCCAGATTGGCTGCATATACCGAGATTCTTCTTTGAAACTGTGTCATGGGTCTTTAACATCCACCTGATGGGGTAGATGTTTAATGTTTCAAATAAAACCTCAACCAGTCTTTCACAGGAATGACTTGGAGGTGCCGGTGTTGGACTGGGGTGTACAAAGTTAAAAATCACCTGATGAAGGAGCGGTGCTCTGAACGCTAGTGTGCTTCCAATTAAACCTGTTGGATTATAACCTGGTGTTGTGTGATCTTTAACTGTCCCAGGAATGTCATCCTTTATTTTATTGGTATTTCTGAGCAGAATATACTATTTGGCCCAGGGTAAAACCATAATCTTGCATAGGAAGTGATGAATAAAAATACAATTTTTAATATCAACACAATACTGCAGATCACTTAGAAGATGTATATTAAATACAGAGGCATCAGGACTTTGAAAATTATAGCACGCATTGGTACAAAAAAATTCAGGTTCCATGAATTGAAAAAAACATGCTGACTGTGTTTGGTCTCCATGAATTGAAAAAAACATGCTGACTGTGTTTGGTCCGTAGAGGTGAAATTATGTCAGAAATTGCTCAGTAACAACCATTAAATGTAGAACTGTGGTAACCTCAGAAACCAGTCCTACAAGAAACGTGTTTACTTAGGGAAAACCAAGTTTTAGGGATAACGTAAACCAAACTGGGGGAATAAACAGCACCAATAAGAGGATAAGGAAACAACTGCAGATCAATTTGCCAATTGAGGAGTGAAACAAGAAACTGAGAAATAACAGTAGCAGGCTTAGGCTGGGAGAGCAATGATGCAAATAGTTAATCTGGGAGTTGAGCAATTTTGAAAAATAAATCAACAGTGTTGTGTAAAGTGTGAGGCTGGGAATGAAGCAGTATAAAGAGCAAGAACCTGTCTTATCTGGGAAAAGAAAATTGCATTCTTGTGTGATGCTGCTACGCAGGGAATCATATAAGGGTGAATCTTCAGGGCAACATTTAATTTAGTCTCCTTATAATGCAAACTAAATTATTCATTTATATATAACTTAAAATTAAGCCAATTTGAAAAAGTACACAATGTTTAACTTTGTGTATTTTATATGTTATTTATTACTTAATTTATCCTAATTATAATCAGTGTTAAATGAATCAGGTCTAGGGAATAAAGTTAATATTAAATAAGGGATAGTGGCATTAAAGGGTTCTTAATTTATAATTATGTACCTGCCTCCAGTGGTAGTATAATAATAGCTGAGTAAAGTATTTGCAGATAAAGTCATAACACCATAACACAAAGAAAACACTAACTGGTGAGTATTTATTAAAGTCTTGCATTTAAATATTTCAAATTAATTTATAGTCTGATAGACAGCTATATGACAGGGTTCCTTATTCCTGAAAAAATACATCCTGCTCCACATGGGAAATCCAGGATATTTCTGATGCCCTGGACAACCAAGGGTTCAGGACGTATCATCAGCTAAAGCACCTTGTTGCTTAGGGTTTTGGAACTTGAGTTAGTGTTAAAATCACTCTGCTACATCCATTAGACAGGTAGATATGTGCAAAGCATGTTTCTAGAGGTGACCATCCACAACCTAAGGTTATGCTGGCAGAAAGGGAAGAGGTAAGTGCCGGACAGACAAGGAGGACCATAAAGTAATACAGAAAGCTCCTGAGTGTGCCTCCTTCTCCAGATGACATTCAGTTCTAAATAATGATGAGGGTTATGGTTCCCCAGAACTGTAGCTGAAGACAAAGAACATAGTATCTCAGGTGGCTCAGCTGTACTGGAAGACAGGAAGAATATGGAAAAGAAATGGGAAAGAGAATTCCGTAGTTAGGTGAGCAATCATGTCAGTGCAGGATGGAGCACAAAAGTGATTCCAGGATGGAGTGTTGCTTCCTTGGTGCCAGACTGAAGGATACTACTGAGCCGCTGCAAAGTATATTGAGAAGAAGAGAAGGTGAACAACCAGAGATTGTGGTGAACATCAGCATCAACAACACAGGTACACAAAGACACGAAGCCCAGTGGGCAGAATTTAGGAATGTAGAAAGGAGACTAATAAGCAAGGTCAAGAATGTCACTGAACAGCTAACTGGTTGAATTCTGGCTCCATTTACTAGTGAACATATTCACTCTATAGACCTTGCAGGTCTTTACAAATTGCCTCCAGATTTGCAGTTTATCTTTTCTCCTAGCAGTGTTTGATAGAATATGTAGGAAAAGAAACAGGAAGAGCAGTGTGACTGAAATAGTGCAGGAGGAGCACTTTAGATTTCTGGGAGATCAGTACCAATTCTGAAAACATTGGTACATATAAAAGATTACCTCATTGGCAATGCTTTTAGAGAGGGCGAGACTACATTGGCAGAAAAGAGAAATGAGGTGCTTAAAAAATTGGGAGATTAAGAAGCACTAGAATAAGAATCAGTAAAGTATTAGGTCAGGTCAGATAAAACAAAAATGCAGTGCAGTCTAAGTGAGGTTTGCAAAGCATGTATTTGAACACATCGATTGTGATAAATATGGTTGGTGAGCTGCAAATGAAGACCAATTCACAAGAATGTAACATTGGTGACTCAAAACAAGGCAGAGTGGATGAAAATAATTCTGAATAGAAATGTTTAGGAAAAATATTGAAGAAAATAAATGGCAGAGGGCAGATATAAGGCAATATTACAATGCTGGAGAACTGAATGTCCTGGAGGGTTCAAGCAGAGACAATATATTCAGTAACATTTAAAAAGCAATAGATGTATCATTATATTTCTGGGTGTATTCTATATAATACTACTAGCAGCAAATACAAGGAGCAAATCTGCGGGCAAATTATTCAGAAATATTAAATATATAGTTGAGGATAAGGGGAGAGATTGTAATTATTCAACTATAGATGGGGATAGGCCTTCATGAGATTTTGATTGACCATTTAAGTTTTCAATCCAATGAGGAAGGAGGCAGTGCTAGATGTGGTTCTGGGAGCCAGTTGGATCAAATGAATTAATGTCAGTAGGGGAACACTTGATGAACAGTGATTATAGCAACATGGGTTTCAGGTTAAAGGAACAATCAAGAGTAAAAGTAAAAAGAATGAGGGACAGCTTCAGTGGGATGAGAATGGATCTGTCCATGTTAAACTGGAATGAAATATTGGCAAACAGACTATAGCTGCAACTGCTTGAAAGAGATGGTGTGGATATGGTTAACAAAAAAGGAATTCAAAAGTATTCTACAGGCTGCTAAACAATAAGGGTATAGGAAGAGGACTGGGTTGATGGGGAACAGAAAAAGAATTTATGTGAAGAGTAAGAGGCCATGTACAAGGTATCAACTGAACGCTTTGTGTTTTGACCGAGGAAGAATCTGATGAAAGAGTAGATAGTCAAGATACTGGGTGGGATGACAGACTTCAGTTTTGTGGATAGACTAGAGAAGTTGTTGTTCTCCTGAGAGGTGTTTAAGAGGAAATTTGAGATGTCCCCAATTCAAGGACAGAGATGTCAAAAATCATGAGTGTCTCAGACAGACTTGCTGATAAGAAATGTTTCCCATTGGATGGTCATGAATCAGAGTTCAGAGGTTGAAAGAGAAAAGTTATCTTATGCAACAAATGGTAAGTGTCATTAGCGCAATGCATTGCCTCAGAGCTGATACAATTGTGGCATAGGGATGTCTCTTGAGGTGCAGTGGTAGTGTCCCTACCTCTGTCCATGAGGCCAAGGTACAAGTCCCATCTCTCTCCAGAGTTGTGTTGTAACAGCATCTCTCTGAACAGGTTGATTAGCAAAATACCAACAATTGTGACATTCAAAAGGAAATTGGATAAATACCCAAAGGGCAAAACATTTCTGGGCTACAAGGAAAGGCAGTGGGACAAAATAAATTGCAGGATGTCATTGCAAGTTTTCATAGAATCCCTACAGTGTGGAAACAGGCCATTTGGCCCAAGTCCACACCAACCCTGTGAAGAGTAACCCACCCAGACCCACTCCCCTACCCTAATACGCTACATTTACTCCTGACTAAGGCACCTAAGCTACACATCCCTGAACAATATGGGGCAATTTAACATGGCCAATTCACCTAACCTGCACATCTTTGGATTGTTGGAGGGAACTGGAGCACAGAGTGTAACCCCACGCAGACACGGGGAGAACTCCACACAGTTGCCCAAGATAGAATTCAAACCCAGGGTCCTGGTGCTGTGAGGCTGCAGAGCTAACCACTGAGTCAACTGTGCCACCACTCACTGAAGAGTATATTTCTAGTTAGATTTGGTAGCCTTGAACAAGCTCTCAATTGGTATTAATGAGCAAGAGAGTGTTAAACTAATACCAAATTGTTAGCAAAAATAAAGTTAAATTTAAAAGGGTGAAAAGTCAGTGATTAGAAACTCCAGCTGATGCTAGTTTTCTGTCCTATTTAATATAATGTCTTTGAGCATTGGAATAGGTGACATTGTCAGTGGGTTTTTTTGTTGTACATTATGTAAACGGATACAAGTGGCCAACATATGTACATAAAAGAAAAGAGAAAAATTCATAAGTGCCGACAATCTGAAATAAAGTACTGAAAATTCACAGCAGGTCAACCAATAATAGAAATATATATCGAAACTGTGATATATTCTGATGGAGGATCAAAACCAAAACATTAAAATATATTTCACTTTCAGAGACTGGCTGAATTGTTGTGTATTAAACAAAGCTATTCGAAAAAAAATGCATACATTTTTCAGCTAAATCTTTCTTTAACAATAATTCTTTTTTCACTGGAGCCTATTTTCATCTACTCTGGAGATCATAAATAATTTAAAAATTCTATCAATTTATTTACCATCCCATTTAGGCTTGTGAGGAGGACATACCATCTCTACTTAGGATTGGGGTAGGTTGAGGCCTCCAGCTGGTACAGATATTTTACTAGTCAACCTGTTTAGATATTATTACACACTTCTGGAGCGTGTATGAGTTGAACCCAGGTCTCTTGGCTCAGATAAAGTGACAGGACAACTGCAACATAAGGCCCTCTTTATGCCGATTGGTATAAACTATTTAAACAGGGGTCCTATCATTTCCTGTAGATGAAATCTTATTGCAATGTGCAGGTGATTTGGCAGGACTATGATTAAGAGCAGAATTCACAATGAAACCTGGATATCATTGCAAATTGAGAGTATTTTTGGAGTGTGCTTGAAAGTTTCATTCAGGTAAGTAGCTCTGTCTTAGTAGGAATTTATCACCATATATACTTGTGTAAAAGTGGAATTTTTTAGATGGTTTTTATAAGCTGAAATTAGGGGGTCTACTATTACATGAGTATTGTTTTCGAAGGGAAATTCATGCTTGGTATGAATGGACAAAATGGACAAACAAGTGATAGATCTCTATATAAAATAATAAACAGCAAAAGACAAAAGAATTATGGCCATTATTGAATACTTATCTGCAAAATAACTATCTCTGTTCTGCCTGCTATGGTAGAATGGTGCTGTCGTACCATATTCCAGTTACCAATACCATAAAGTGTAAGTAGATCTACACATGCTGCATATATTTGAATATTACAGCAGAACCTCGATTATCTGGCATTCGATTAACCGAATTTCAGATTATCCAAACAAGATTGCAAGGTCCCGTGCCTGGCTAACTATGTTATCTGGTATCGATTATCTGGTGTTCGATTAACCGAACAAAATACTCTCTGCCCCTGTCCTTCCAGTGATCGAAATTCCTCTATAGTTGAAGGTTTTTGACGACTTTTTAAGGTTAAAATTATGGGATTGACTATTCCAGGGATACCACATTAGAGGGGTTGAGATTCATCGCTGTCAAAATTCATACCGTATCGTTAGTAGAAGCCCAATTGATGTCTAAACTAATAAAGAAAAGAAACACAAGAATTACAGTAATTCCGAACAGCAGGAGTGGAGCGTGACAGCTGGCGGACTGGAAGACGTGGCATGGAATGGTATGGTCAGCAGACTGAAAAGCCGGAGTGGAGCACAACGGGCAGGTGCTGACTCATAAAATGTTGATCTGTTATCTGTGAAGAACTGGGGTTGACTTTTACATGAGATATATGGAAAACTCCAGATTGTATGACCAAAAATAGGGGGTTGATTTTTCCATGGGATCGATTTATACTCGAGTATATATCGTAGTTTCTCCAACAGACTTTCCATGTGTGGGAGAAGTTGTTATGCAATTTTCTGGACTTGAAGAGTCTTGTAGGAGATCGAAAATCTGAAATAAAATTGAAGCTGTTTCTGTTATATTATTGATGGAAGAGGATGGTGAGTAGAAACATCCAAAACTGTATGCAATAAAAGGGGACATGACATTACAAGAGGCTACTGTTACACAAGGGTGGTCTGCATCTCTTAAAGGGATAGTGCATTATGGCTGCAAAAAATGTCATTTTTCAAACTGAATTAGTGCTATAATATTTTGAGCAGTGATTAAACATATGAAAGAGTGATTACCAATGTGTTTAGATTTTGGAAGAAAAGATAGAAAGGAGAAACGGAAAACATTAAGATTGATAAGTCTCCAGGGCCAGACCAGATTTGTCCTAGGCTGCTCTGGGAGGCGAGAAAGGAGGTTGCTAAGCCGCTGGCTCTTCGCCCTCCACGGGAGTCGTACCGGAGGATTGGAAGGAGGTGAATGTTGTTCCACTTTTCAAGAAGGATAAAAGGGAAATCCCTGGCAATTACAGACCAGTCAGTCTCACGTCTGTGGTCAGCAAAGTTGTGGAAAGAATTCTGAGGGATAGGATAGATGGCTATTTGGCAAAGCACAGTGTGATTAAAGGTAGTCAGTTAGGCTTTGTGAGGGGCAGGTCATGCCTCGCAAATCTTATTGAGTTCTTTGAGGAGGTGTCAAGACAGGTCGATGATGGCTGAGCAGTGGATGTGGTGTATATGGATTTCAGCAAGGCACTTGATTGGGTTCTCCATGGTAGGGCCATTCATAAAGTCAGGAAGTATGGGATACAGGGAGATTTGGCTATCTGGATTCAGAATTGGCTGGCTGACAGAAGGCAGAGAGTGGTTTTAGATGGAAAGTATTCTGCCTGGAAGACAATGTTGAGTGGGGTCCTGCAGGGCTCTGTTCTTGGGCCTCTGTTCTTTGTAGTTTTTATAAATGACTTGGATAAGGAGGTTGAGGGGTGGGTTAGTAAATTTGCAGATGACACAAAGGTTGGAGGTGTTGTCGATAGTATAGAGGGCTACTGCAGGCTGCAGTGCGACATAGAGGGGATCGAGTTTAAGAGCCGTGAGGTTTTGCTGCAGCTCTACAAGACCCTGGTGAGACCACACTTGGAATATTGTGTCCTGCTCTGGTCGCCCTACTATAGGAAAGATACAGAGGCTTTGGAGAGGGTGCAAAGAAGGTTTACCAGGATGCTGCCTGGACTGGAGGGCTTGCCTTATGAAAAAAGGTTGAATAAGCTCAGACTTTTCTCTCTGGAGAGAAGGAGGAAGAGTGGAGACCTGATCAAAGTGTACAAAATAATGAGAGGAATAGATAGAGTCAATAGCCAGAGACTTTTCCCCAGGGGAGGATTGACTGGTACGAGAAGTCATAGTTTGAAGATATTAGGGGGAAGGTATAAAGGAGACGTCAGAGGTAGGTTCTTTATGCAGAGAGTTGTGAATGCGTTGCCAGCTGTGGTGGTGGAAGCAGAATCATTGGGGACACTTAAGCAACTGCTGAACATGCACATGGATAGCAGTGAGTTGAGGGGTGTGTAGGTTAAGTTACTATATTTTATATTTGGATTAAGTGTCGGCACAACATTGTGGGCCTAAGGACCTGCTCTGTGCTGTACTTTTCTATGTTCTACGTAATCTACTGAGGTATTAAAGGAATTCACCAGAAAGAAATGGAAGCAAACATGAATATTGTAAGAACAGCGATGCAGTGTAGGAACAGGTTTAGTAATCTTACAAGAGTTGTCAAAGTGAATAAGTTCATTTTCAAATTATATATCATACCCAGCATACCACCAGCCTTATCTGCTGCTGAATTCTCTACACTTCCATCATCCTCTTACCAATAATTTTATGTTCACCAGTTCATCAGATCTGATCATTGCTTGTTGAGGCTAGTGAAACTTTGGTAATCTCTACCCTAGAAGACTAATGATACCAAGGGATTTTCGATATTGCAAGAAAGTGGTATCCAGGTAGATTACCATCCATGATCTAGAATGGCAATACAGGCACAGGGGGCTGAACAGCCTGCTCCTCCTCTTATGTTCTGATGCTAAGGGTCCTTCTCCCTACCCTCCTCTCCTCACAATGTTCTTGTACTCTGAGGCCTCTGTTCATTCTTCCTATCATGCTGAATTCAAAGAGCAAGCCGTATCAAGTCCCTGGAAGTAATTTGGTTCAAAATCAAATTTAAATAAATAAAGCAGTATTTCTGCACCAGCTGGACCATTCCATGTATGGAATTGAATCTTTAAGCAAATTCCAACATTGTACAATTGTAGTGCATTTATATTCATAGAATCCCTACAGTGCAGAAAGAGGCCATTCAGCCCTAAAAGTGAACTCCTGAAGAGCATCCCACACAGACCTAGCTCCTCACCCTAACCCTGTGACCCCACATTTACCATGCCTAATCCACCCAGCCTGTACCTCCTTCGACACGACAGACAATCTAGCGTCAAGAGTGCGGTGCTGGAAAAGCACAGCAGGATGAAAAGTTTTTGCCTGAAACATCGTTTTTCCTGCTCCTCGGATGCTGCCTGACCTGCTGTGCTTTTCCAGCATCACACTCTTGACTGTAATCTCCAGTGTCTGCAGTACTCACTTTCGCCTAGACAATTTAGCATGGCCAGTCCATCTAATTTGCACATCTTTGAACTGTAGGAAAAAACAGAGTGGCCAGAGAGAACTCATGCAAGCACAGAAAGAACATGCAAACTCCATACAGGCAGTCATCCAAGGCTGGAATTGAATACAGGTCCCTGGTACTATGAGGCAGCAGTGCTAACCACTATACTGCACTATAATCCAATTGTGTTCACATTCAGAAGAAATAATTAGCCTGTGAGTAGTCCACTGTTCCTTTGAATGGTGACAGTCAGGAAAAGGGAAGGTTCATGCGATTTAATATGCTGTTGATATGTATGAAATGATCATCTTTAAATATGGCAGCATTGGTCAGCGTTTCACACTGATTGATATCGGTGTCTCAAAGCACCAGGGAACCTGGACTGATTCCAGCCTTGGCCAATTGTCTATGTGGAACTTGGACATTCTCCCCTCATCTGCGTGGGTTTCCTCTAGAAGCTCCAATTTCCTCCTACAGTCCAAAGAAGTGCAGTTTAGGTGGATTGGTCATGCTACATTGTTCACAGTGTCCAGGGATGGGTAGGTTAGGTGGATTAGCCATAGAAAATACGGTGATTGGGGAGGGGTCTGGGTGGGATGGTCTTTTGAAGGTGAGCCAAATGGCGTCTTTCTACACTGTCGGGATTCTATAATCTGTCTGATCTGTATGTTGCTGACTAACATTGTGTTTGCAGTTTTTGAGAGGACGTATAGCTCAGATTGATGATAAATATGATAAATATGTAAGTTAGCTCGCTGAGCTGGATGGTTTGTTTTCAGACATTTCATCACCATGACTAGGTAACATCATCAGTGAGAGTCAGTGAAGCGCTGTATTTATTAAGAAAGCATCTAAACTTGCTTACCATTGGAAGTGCGTGTGAGCATTGCAGATGTCATTTCCAGTATTCAGAGATCAGCTAGTGGCAAAAACTCAACCCTGTGGAGTGGTGACAAATTGGTCATTATTCTGAAGAGGCAGCACATTGAGGACTGGGGAAAGGCAAGATTCCATGTGGAGACTCTGCTGTTCCATTCCATTTCTAATGTGCTGAGGCAAGTTTGTGCTCAAACTCTCCAGGGCTTTTTTGTTGCATAGGTGTAAAAACTGAAAGTAGTTAAGTCTTGTTCTCATTCTGTCACTGCAAACATGGAATTTCTTGTCTGGCTAAAAAAAGGGGAACTTATTGGAACCTGAATCAAAGGCTTGTAAACGTGTGATGCATATTGATGTGTGTATGACAAGCATAGCAAGCAGCAAGCAATGTGCAGGATGGGGAGATGCCACAGAAAAGTGGCAGTATAGAATTATGTATGAGTAAACACATGGATTGCCCTGTGAAGTGGTTGGTCACAACATCTTCCTGTTCTAAGTGTAAAAGCAACTTCCAATAAATGAGACCAGTAGCAATCCAGAGGCTTGGTGTAGAGTTGAGTGTAGTGAAGGAGAAGGTACAAAAACAGAGGTTGCTGGAAAAGCTTAGCAGTATCTGTGAACAGAAATCAGAGTTCACATTTTGGGTCTGGTGACCCTTCTTCATTTTTTGTTTTACTAAGGAAAAGGTGCTGGAGAAGCCGAGAGGTCTGAAAGTGGATAAATCATCCAGCCTGGATGGACTACACATCAAGGTTCTGAAGGGGATAGCTGAGGAGATTGTGCAGGCTTTAGTGATTATCTTTCAAGAATCATTGGAGTCAGGAAAGGTCCCAGATGATTGGAAAAGGGTTAATGCAAAACCTGTCTAAGGAGGAAGGGAGGCAGAAGATGGGAAATTATAGACCTGTTAGCCTGAACTTGGTCATTGGTAAGATTTTAGATTCTGGATTAGTGATGCTGGAAGAGCACAGCAGTTCAGGCAGCATCCGAGGAGCAGTAAAATCGATGTTTCAGGCAAAAGCCCTTCATCAGGAATACAGGCAGAAAGCCTGAAGGGTGGAGAGATAAGTGAGAGGAGGGTGGGGGTGGGGATATGGCATAGAGTACAATAGGTGAGTGGGGGAGAGGATGAAGGTGATAGGTTGGGGGGAGGGTAGAGTGGGT
>NC_057731.1:22918910-22963822 GCF_004010195.1 Chiloscyllium plagiosum | reverse complement strand
ACGAGATGCATTGGAGGGCACCTTTAACCACGTGGGAAGGGAAATTGCGGTCTCTAAAGAAGGAGGCTATCTGGTGTGTTCTGTGGTGGAACTGGTCCTCCTGGGAGCAGATACAGCGGAGGCGGAGGAATTGGGAATACGGGATGGCATTTTTGCAGGAGGGAGGGTGGGAAGAGGTATAATCAAGGTAGCTGTGGGAGTTGGTGGGTTTGTAAAAAATGTCAGTGTCAAGTCGGTCATCATTAATGTAGATGGAGAGGTCCAGGAAGGGGAGGGAGGTGTCAGAGATGGTCCAGGTAAATTTAAGGTAAGATTTTAGAGTCCATTATTAAGGATTAAACTGCATTGTACTTGGAAGTGCATGGTAAAATAGGACTAAGTCAGCATGGCTTTGTCAAGGGGAAGTCATGCCTTACAAATCTGTTAGGATTCTTTGAGGAGGTAACAACAAGTTAGACAAAGGAGAACCAATGGATGTGATCTATTTAGATTTCCAGAAGGCCTGCGACAAGATGCCACATAGGCTGTTAAATACGGTAAGACCCCATGGTGTTAGGGGCATGGTACTGGCATGGATACAGGATTGGCTGACCAGCAGAAGGCAGAGAGTGGGGATAAAGGGGTCTTTTTCAGGATGGCAGCCAATGGCTAGTGGAGTTCCACAGGGGTTGGGATCACAAATATTCTGGACAAAGGAACTGAGGGCGTTGTTACTAAGTTTGCAGATGACACAAAGATAGGTAGAGGAATAGTTATTGGTGAGGATATGGGGAGGCTGCAGAAGGACTTGCAGAGGCTGGGAGAGTGAGCAAAGAAGTATGGAATATAATGTGAGAAAGTGTGAAGTTATGCACTTTGGGAGGAAGAATAACGGTATAGATTATTTTCCAAATGGGGAAAGGCTTTGGAAATCTGAAGTAGACCATGGTGTGGGAGTTGAGAGTACAGCAGCTGGAAAAGTACAGCAGCTCAGGCAACATCTGAGAAGAAGCAGGAGAATCAATGTTTCAGACTTAAGCCATACCCGATGAAGGGCTCATGCCTGAAACATTGATTCTCCTGCTCCTTGGATGCTGCCTGACCTGCTGCACTTTTCCAGAACCACACTCTCCACTCTGAGCTCCAGCATCTGCCATCCTCACTTTCTCCTCCATGGTGTGGGAGTCCTATTTGAGGATTTTCTTTAAATTAACATTTGGCAGTTGTGAAGGCAAATTCAATGTTAGCATTTATTTCAAGAGGACCTGAACACAAGAGCAGGGATATACTGCTGAGGCGGTATAAGGCTCTGGTCAGACCACATTTTGGAAGATTGTGAACAGTTTTGGGCCCCATATCTAAGGAAGGATGTGCTAGTGTTGGAGGCAGTTCACAGGAGGTTCACAAGAATGATCCTTGGAAAGAAGGACTTGACCTGTGAAAATTGGTTGAGGTCTCTGGGTGTGTACTCAATGGAGTTTAGAAGGATGAGGGGGGATCTGACTGAAACTTACAGAATACTGAGAGGCTTGGATAGCGTGGACGCGAAGCAGATATTTCCACTCTTGGAGAGACTAGGACATGAGGGCACTTCAGAGTGAAGAGACAATATTCTAGAGCAGAGATGAGGAGAAACTCTTTCAGCTGGATGGTGGTGAATCTGCGGAATTCAGGAGGCCAAGTCATTCAGTCATTTAAGACAGAGATAGATAGGTTCTTGATTGGTAAGGGGATCAAAGGTTATGGGAGAAAGTAGAAGAATGAGGTTGAGAATCATATATGCTATGATTGAATGGTAGAGCAGACTCAAAGGGCCAAATAGCTTAATTCTATATCTCGTCTATCTCTTGGTCTTACAGGCTAGTTGAATGATAATTCAAGAAAAATAACCAGGTGGGGATAATATTTAGTAGTGAAAGGTGAGGCAGAGAAGGAGACATTGCAAGAAGTATATTTTGCTTTGATTTAATGTGTCAGATCATTCAATGTCATTCTGCATTGCACTCATTTCCACAGGAAGGGGTCGGCTTTGCTGCACGCTCAGCACCTCATTCCATGTTTATTGAAGTAATTCCCTTTTGCATTTAAGTGTGTTGGTGCTCTAATTTGTAAAAGGACACACCGAGCAACAGCTGAAAATCTTGGCACTGTGTACCCTATCCAGTCTTTAGTCTTATTTCCAATGGCTTCCTTTCTTTAAGAGTTTGCAGTTCCCTTATCCTCTGTTCAAGAGGCCTGACCACTAAAAGTATCCAGCCTCATATATGTGGGTATTTTTGGTGGGTAGCCCAATCACCCTTCAATGAGTGCTGGTTGGCACTCCCAAATCAAAATGCACCCCACAGAATTCACATTTGGGAGTAGATTTAGGATAGCAATTATTGGACTTTGGAGTCTATCATTAACAGGCAATCACATAGTATAGACTTGAATGACATTCATTCATCAATATGGCATGAAGGCAGTGGCTGTCAGAAGTAACCTCAAATAAGATGTAAAACCAATTATCTTATTATTTTTATATTAGATTTTCATCAAATCACACATGGTTGTACAGTGCTTCACACTGCTGCCTTACAGTGCTAAGGATCCAGGCTCAATTCCAGCCTTGGGTTCCTGGCTTATGGAGTTTGCAAGTTCTCCTCATATCTGTGTGGGTTTCTGCCAGGTGCTCCGTTTTCCTCCCACACTGTAAAGATGTGTTTTGGTGGAATGGCCATGCTAAGTTGCACCATAGTGTCTAGGGTTGTGCAGGCTAGGTGGGTTAGCCATGGTAAATGTAGGGGTGGGTCTGGGTGGAATGCTCTTTCGAGCGTCAGTGTAGAGTTGATGAACTGAAAGGCCACTATCTGCACTCTATGAAAAGAAGTAACAGCTCATTTTTGTGGGTGACCACTTGTTCTATCTGTAAAGTTGATATATCAAAACCATTTTTGAACAAGATTAAAGTTAAAAGAAAACAAACTGATGTCAAGTTTTGGTGGGTGGTGAATATTTCCAACACCAAAGAATCTACTTAAAAATGCAGCCTGACTGTGTTTCTACTTAACATATTTTTCTTCTGAAGTCTCTGTGCATCTTCACTAGTATCTCTGAAGAGTCAGTTGACATCTGAAAGAAAGACTTAATGAAATTCTCTGACCTTGTAATGTCTCTCCAAGTAGTAACATCAGAGAAATCTACTATACGTTGTTGAGTTGCAAATCCTAAAATGGGTGACCATTGGTCTTATAAACGAAGGCTGATATTGTGTTGGAAATCAAATTGTATATCAACCTGTAAAAATTTTTCGATTACCAGCAATGTGTCAAGTATCATCTACCAGAATTGAATGAATTGCTTTGTCAGAATGTTCAGAATTGGATATTTTTAAACCCTTTTGTTCAAGGCTTGAAGTATTAGAGAAAGCTTATTATAGACACCAAAGAAAACAGTGCAGTCAAGACAGGAAAATGTTAAATCTGTGAGGTTACTCCCCTTACATCTCAACTGACTGTCTGTAGTTATCACAAATGTTGCTTTGACTCCTACCTGATAGTATTATTGATTTGAAAGAAAAAGTACTTACTTTTTCTAGTATTAGGATATCTACTTTGAATTCTCTGTGGCCTATAGTCATTTATATATGTCAGGATGCCCTGCCAAAAGCTAGCATGTGGGAATTCAACTGAAAGCAGTTGATGAGATAGTATCACATTTTTAGTTTAATGCAATCTTCTGACTCAAGCAATCAAAAATCAAATTTGCATGAAGCAATTTGTATGGCATTTTTCTGAGAGAAATATCCAAGTAAATTGATTTACTTTAATTTCAACAAAAAAAAATATTTTGCCTTGGTTGCCTGTGTTTGGATTTATTATTGAACATGACGGCAATGTCACTCTTTATTTTTGTGATTTACCACCCTGTAGCTGTGAACAGTAAAAAGCCCAAGGGGTAAATAGCTGAAAAAACATTGCTTTATTTGGCTCTTCCCATTTGTGTGCTCTTTCTTTAAAATCTACTTTGAACCTTTTATTAAAAGCGTAATTGCCATTTACTCTAATTTACTTAATATTCACCAAATAACACACGGGTCAACCTAAAATTCACCAAATAACAGAGTGCCAAACTCTACTGCAATCTCAATTGTCCTAATAAAGCAGTGGATTCCTTTAAGTGTGTCAATTTGCATTAATGTTTTAGGACTTTAGCATACTAGCAAAACATACTATTATTTTTTTTAAAGTCTCGACATCTATACATAAGGGAGGCACGTACATTAGTTACTTTCACTGGCAACTGGAACTATTACACTAATACTTTCCTACATATAAGACACAGGCTGTTTGAAAAGACTGCTTTTCTCTAAGCTTGGTAAAATTCTAACAATACGTAAGAGGTAAAAAGGAACGAAAATTTGGCAAGGGAAGCACAGGATGTGATCATCCGAGGGAACTGTCAGAACGTTTCATGTTTCTTGGGGTTCTCTGTTAGGCCTGTTGTAGTCTGATACCTTTCCTGACCAGTACTTGTAACTGAGTAATACAATAAAATGCTTCAAATTATCTTGCTTATTGCAGCAGCTTACAAAATACGATATGACTTCCAGCTCAAACTCGAGGTGCTTGGTCGACGGCTCATGAAATTCATTTAACAACCCTGTTCGCATCATCATTCGCTTTGTGAATGTCTTCCCACCACCACCACCCCCCCCCCCCTTATTTTTAAAACTACATTGCATTAAAAATATCATTTCTCAACTATTGGAAGAACAGAAGTGATTGAAACAACGAGGGAAAGGATATTTGGAAATGTCTGTCCACGATTTTAGTTCTGGTTAACAGATGCCAGTCAGAGATAGATGGCAAACTCGACAAGTCAGTGCAGCCCGGTGAAAGGCAGCTTGTCTGAGTACACCTGTTTCCCAGAATCAGTTCATCAATAAAAGCCCTGACCCGCTTTCCTTTCTAATTATCGCGATAGAGTCGAATAGATGAAGTGACACTCGCCAAATTGCAGCAAGGCTTTGCTGGAGCACGACCGTATATGAAAATGCAAGATGATTTTTTTTGCGGGCAAGCGGCACTTGAGTCAGGCTGCTGGCTGTGGCGTTGTTTAGCTGGCTCTGGGAAGGGCAGGAGCTGAGGAGGAACATCGCCAGCCCTGGCTGTGAAGTGAGGGGCTGCGCTGCCGGAGCTCCCAGCCACACACACACACACACAGGGCGATTAAGAGAAGCAGCGCGTTTAACAGAGTGTTCCCTCAGACAATTCGGGAGCCGGAGGTCTCTCCTCAGCCAACCTCAAACTCACACCTTCCCCCCCGCCCCCCCCCCCCCAATCACTGAGCTCCGGAGTCTCTTCACTGACCGGGGTGGGGGAATGTAGAAGAGGAGTCTAACACAATTCTCTCAGAGACAGTGACCGTCAGGGAACAGAGAAGATTATCAAAAATCGAGAACCAGACAAGCTGCTTTTATTTGACAAACTCGATGGGATTGAAGAGAAGACGCCTGCTCGAGGTAAGAAACTCTGTTGTGCTCCATTATTTTCTTCTTGCTTATTCCCCTTTACCCTGGTTGGCGTGTCCTCTTGCTGAATATTGGTGACTTTTTTCCTCCCTCCTCATTACCACCCACACCCCCCCCCCCTCCCCGGGAAACACACATTTGAAGAGTTCCCCATTTCATCATCAGTGCCACAGACGGATCGGCTTGGCCGGACGGTGAATCGAAAGAGAGCCGGGGCTCTGCCCAAATCTGTCAAGTCCGAAACTTGTCGTGGGGGCCGTGCATCGGGTTAACGCTGAGCGAGTGTGAGTGAGTGAGTGAGGGGATTTGTATTTATAGCGAGCGCCGACCGGGAAGGAGAGGAGATTCCAGGTGATGGGAGTCAGCAGCACCCTCCCCTTCCCCACTCACACGGCGATCGTCTCATATTCACTGTGTCCCCAAAATAAAACAAAAACCCACTCGCTTCCCCCCCACTCCCCAAAATCCAGCCCCCGCCTCAGTTGTGGAAGGAGAGCAACACTGCTGTGCTGTGCTGGTGGGAAGCTCGCACGGAGCTGTCTCTACTGCAGTCACGAAGCTGCTTGCAGCCAGATAGGATGCTGTCAGTTTGATCCAGTGAGAGAGCGTGCGGTCTTGTGGCTGCTCTCTCCTCCACCGAGCGAATGGGCACAGCTCGGAATACTGCAAAAAAAGTCCTCGGCAGCACCAACCTTTGTGTCGCATGTGTGTACCAGACTGATTTGTTCCCCTAAGAATTTGCGCTTTCAAATCGGAATTAACGTCTTGCTGTTGGGTTTGGTGACAAAGGCTATTACTAAATCTGGTACAACTACCTGGAAAAGATCAACATTTTCCATGTCAAATTGTGTTGTATCGTTCTCAGTAAGTTTTTTTTTCATGAATTAAACCTCTTGCATGTTTTTGTGAGCAATTTATCTTATTTAATGGCTGTTTGAAAGATTTAGTTCAATGCTTTCATTTTGCCAACTTTATGCTTTGGCTTATTTTATTAATTCTCATGTGTATTCTTTTGCAAAAATAGCATATGCAAAACATCAAAGTTGGCTTGATTGAGATTTATCGCCTGGTCATTGAGAATGTATTGCAAGAATAATATTGGATGTGAGCTATAGATATGGGAATGTTATAACTGAAACAGTTGTAAAGGGTGGCATTGTACACGTGATATTGTTTTGACAGGTTTGGGATTACTATAACTGAAATTTGGTGAGAATTTGTAGTAAAAATAACTACATCATTTTGCAAGTAAATAGTGTTTTAGAAAGAAACATAAGATTTATGCTGAATTAGAAGACAGTTTGTTTGAAAACAAACAATTTATTTTTTACAAAAAGTAAATTGTTTTCAAATGAACTGTCTACAAATTCAGAATGCATCCCATGTTTCCTTCTGAACCATTATTTTGTTGAGTTTGTTTACTTTAATTGTTAATTTTCTTCAGTCCATGTATCATTGGCAGTGTAACTGAAATTAGGCAAGCTATTAATGTCTGCACATAGCATTATGGATGATGTAGTTTCCATAAGCATTTTAAAGATTTCTTTCAATGGAAATCTGGTTATTGAAATATCTAAAGCAGCAGTAAACACTGAATTTTGAACTGGAGATGAAAATCCTTTTTAAAAAATATACATGGATCTTGAGTTGCATATTGGAATCATGTGGAATCCCTCATGCAACTAACTCAATGGGAAATAGCTGGGAAGTTGGCATTTACCCTTGACCCCACTGAAAATGTTAATTAAAATCAGAGGATTTGGACTCACTAAAAATTAATAGTTACCCAGGAAAAGTTAGATTTGAAAACAATAGCCTAAACTCTGGTTAAAATGACCCCTTCCTTGAACTCTGCCCTTTTGGACCCGACACTTGTCCTTTTCAGCAGAGTACCCATCTCCTCCTGCTTTCTGTTGGTGGAATGACCACAAACCCCTCCCAGATACCGCTGAACCGACCTGGATGTGACAGGCTGGTGTCCCTGGACACCACATTACTAATCTCATGACCCCTGCTGCCAATTTGTACCCTTGCCAGCCCTGAATCCCACACCAATGAGCCCCCAGAGCCAACAGCTCCAGCTGTCAGCCTGAAATATCCCTGGAACAGACACCGGCTGATCCCACCTGACCTGGGGAACTAACACCCTTTACTGTTGGCCTGATCTCTAAACACCCCCCTCTTCCACCATTCCATACCCCACTGCCAGACAGATCCCTTCCCAGCTACCAGCCTGATTTCTATGCTCTTGCCCTCCCATGGATCTGACACCAAACCACCCTATCACGTACTCAGTCCACATACCAAGTACCTTAACACCTTAACTAATTGACACTCAGCCCACACAGCATACTTACCCATTCAGAACAATTTTCAAAGTCGCTGACTGTGCTACTGGACAATTAAATCTGAACGTGGTATATTGACTGCTGAAAAATTGGGTGTAGTTTGCACATTTGATTCCGTTTGCTGCTGGACTTGTAGCATTCTGGAAAGATTCAGGATAAGAGGCTCCTATCCAGAAATCCCCAGCACAGAAGATATCCAAAGTGAAGTGAGTATCTTCAATCCAGTCAGTGATGAAAATAGAAGTTTTGATTCCAAGTGGAATATCTGTCCTATTAATATGGTTGTAGTTTGAAATATCACTGGTTCAAACGACTTCTTCATCTGTAAATTGCATATAATGTCTCAAAACCTAAAAAGCAAATGCTTGAACTTGTTGCTTGCTGTGACTGAAGGGGAGGAACACTTTGATGGGATGAGAATGATGGCATTTTTATTGAATTTTCAAACAATTTTCTTACTATAAAAGTACTGTTTATTGCTTTCATCCACATATGTGAGTGAAAGGAGTGTGCTTTGATTGTCACCAAGTCGTGGTGTCATTAAGTAGTGTCAACTAATTACGCATAGAAACTGAAAGTATTGTTTACAAAGTGTTTGTTGCTCTGGAGCTTTGGAAGAATGTTGTTAGCCAGCAGATAATACAATGTTCTTTTTCTTAAATTAGATGAACATCTGGTAGACCTGTACAAATGTTCGCTGATTCCCACGTCACATTGCACAGCTTCCCTGTTCCATCTTTGTTATATATTCTGCACTTCATTTGACAATGTTTCTAAAAGGCAACACGCTGGGACTGTGGGATGTAAGGTGTAGAATGCTTCCTATTCCGCGTTCAAAAGGACAACATCAGATCTGGCAGATGAATGGAGAACCGCCTCCCTGGATTTGGACTGCTCCAAATGTACCTGGCCTTTTCAGAATAATTGGTCCTCCGCAGCTTCTTCCTCTGGCCTCTCCACACAACCCACCCGAGTTTCTACAATCGCCACTGGGATGGCAGGTCCCTTACGATTCTTTCATTCCTTTCATGGTGATGCCTTCTCCACCAGAACAAGCTGTTCTGCAGCTTCCACGTCCAAATATGCAGGTAGGGAATGTGATACAACAGTAACTTCCACTGTAACTTGCTGCCATAACAAAAGGATACTCTTAAGAAAATACTGCAAGATACACAAAAAAGTGCAAGGAATTTAATGTGCTTCTACAATGTTAATATGCCATTGTTCATTCATCAATTCATCTTAAAATCAGAAGCTGAAATTATTTACAAAATTGACAATGATATATCTTTAACATCACTCTTATGAAAACAATAACAATGATTGATTTGATTGATTGGTTCAGTTTCTCTGGTGACTTGTTGGATACTAAACTATTAATAACCATTGAAATTGTTCCCAAGAAGGACGATTCAAGAGTTCCCATGTAGGATGTTGAACAGTGATTGACCATTGAACAATAGTTTAGAAGGAGGAAAAGCATGGGGAAAGAAAGAAAGGATCTTTTGGAAATTTCAGATGGAAGGGAATGAAGTGACAAGGTGGGGGTGCTGAGCAAGGGGTGGGTGTTATAATTACCGAAGCAAAAGCTACTAATAAGACAAGTGGATGAAACTAGAAATGAGAAGGAGACTGGTGTTGGAAGTGTGGAAAATGCATATAGGGATATATGATTGCTTTAGATTTCAGAGGTAGAGAGAGGTAAGGTCATGGAAAGATTTGAAGGTGAGGAAGAGAATCTTAAAGTTGATTTTCTGAAAGAGTGATCAGTTGGAAAGCTGAAGGTAAGGCAGGATCTACATTAAAAGTAAAATGGTACAGATGCTGGAAATCTGAAATAAAAGCATAAATTGCAGGAAATACACAGCAAGTCTGGCTGCATCTGTGTAGAAAGAACCAAGGTTAACATTTCTGGTCTCTCCACAGATGCTGAGTATTTCAAGCAAATTTTGTTTTTAATTTTAGAACCTACTGTGGTCACAAAATGAGATGCATCATTCTGAATGGCGTGATATGGAAGGTGGGAGTGAGATGATGGTACTTGAGAGGTGGAAGGAAGAAAGCTTGGTAATAGGTCATATATAAAGAGAAATTTGTTTTGAATTGAACAGGATGCACTCTGAACTTGATATGAGCTTACAGCTGATGAAGCTGAAGGATTTGGGAATTAAGGTACATAGATTTTTGTTATACATACTAGATTGACAGACACAAAGCCTAAAATATATAACATATCATTCAAGGAAACCTGATTTGGGTTGTCATGAAAGGAATTATGGGATATTATTATACAAATGTTAAGTAGTACTGATTCCATTTTACAAAAGATATACAAGGAACTTGTGAAGTACCTTTTAACTTTTCACTGAACTTCTGAAAAATATTTTTTGTGTTATAGTGATATAGTTTCCAAGTATGATACATGAAAAATGGGCTTAATCATTGCCTTCTCCTCCTGTGGCAGCATATATCTCAGAACATCATAATTGCTGTAGTGATGCTTCAATGCTACATGATAAAATGATTGCCACTGTAGTTGTAAACCTATCTAAGCAACAATGCTTTGGCTTATAGCACTTTAACCATTTGTAAATGTAATTTTAAAAATGTGTATTGATTGAGTCAGTGACTTATACAATAACACCCTTTAGAGACTTGAAATTACAAATTGCTTCATCTTTTGCGTGTGTGATTTATGCTCATCAGAATTTCTCAACCGTAAAACCCCTATCAGTCAGATTTAATTATTTTTAAATGTACTTAGGAAGCAAGAAATATAGCATAGTTCAGCATAGACATTTTGTTCTAGTTTAGGATAAAAATCTACATTGAATCATAGGTTCAGTCTTAGTTATTACCATGTAAATGATTTGGACTATTTACTGCCTTGCACACTAACTGTTCTTTTGGAAATAAATGATGTTAATATGTTGACAACTACGCTAACACAGGCATATTTTGTTAACATCTTATCATACATCTTTGTTGATACATTGTCTGAGATGCTTATCTTACAATACTTTTGACACATTATTCTAGAAGCTCTAGGTGCATCATGAAATTTCAGTTGAATGTGTATTATGGTACCTAGGCTATTTACAAGCTCTTCATAGTAACATGGATGTGAGGAGATAAATAGGGTGCAAGGTAACATGGGTGGAAACTATACTTTGTAGTACACAACGTACTTTATTGCTTAAGGTAGTTATTGCAATCCTTCGCATTGGGAATAGAAAGTTTGGATAATGGAAAGTTCTTCATCTGTTGAGCACAGGGAAATGTGAGTGGGTGTTGGGATTTGAGCAACAACTGTGCACTATAATTACAAATATCTAATTTTCTGGTAGAAACTAAACTTGTCTCCCATTCTGCACTAAGAAGTACACTGATTGCTCAGTGACCATTAAAAGCAAATATTTGGAGTCACCCAAAATCTAGAGAGAATTTCCTGAACTTAATTGGCTTATAGAATATCAGTGATGGGCAAGATAGTGGGATTTTTACTTAAGAATATAATGGAAAATGCCATGAAGAAAAGCAAACATGAGTTTCAAAAGAGAAGGCCATGCCAAAACAGTCTTTCTTAATTCTTTTGAACACATAACAAAGAGCAGATCAGGATAGTGTAAATGTAATAAACTTAAAAGGCCTTTGATAAGATACAGAATCATGACTAAGATCGCAGCATATGAAGTTAGAGGACAAATAGCAGAATAGATAGCAAGTTGGAATAAAATGAGTAGAAATTAAAGGCATTTATTCAGGCTAACTGTTGGAGATTTGTCCAATTATAAATAAAGCCTGTATGCGGATCTTCTGAAATTAACGAATACTGGTTTATTTCACAATATCATGGAAAGAGAGATTGACTGCAGACATGTAAACAGGCACTTTGCACAGCTGAGTCAAAAGCCCTCTTCCCCGAGCTTCAGGTACAGTCAGTTCTTATAGGGTTACAAGAGATTGATGTTAATTACAAGACAATACAGTTTCAATCACAGTTCAGGAACAATGCTGCTAGTCCGACAATATCGGTCAGTTAACAATGGCGACAGGAGGTTAATCTACAGAAATGGGTGCTAGTATTCAGCATCCTGGCTGCAATATTTTCATAGGGCAGTGAGCATTCATCTCCAGTATCCTAGTGCCATTTAGTCTGCGTGAGCGTTGTGGTGACTGGGTTCCTGGGGAGAAAGGGAGTGCCCTCGGGGCTGCAGAGGCTGCGATGCTATTATGATCTTATTAGCAGGCCATCTAGATAACATGTTCCTTCAGTCAGTAAGGGCTTAGGTAATGGGAATTTTTACTGTCTGTCCCTGAGTGTGGCCAACTTGAGGTAGCAGTGGCATTATGGTTAGGCCCTCTTTGGCTAAAGTGGTGCTGGAAAAGCACAGCAGTTCAGGCAGTATCTGAGGAGCAGGGAAATCGATGTTTCGGGCAAAAGCCCTTCATCAGGCTTTTGCCTGAAACGTCGATTTCCCTGCTCCTCGGATGCTGCCTGAACTGCTGTGCTTTTCCAGCACCACTCTAATCCAGAATCTGGTTTCCAGCATCTGCAGTCATTGTTTTTACCTCTTTGGCTAAAGACAACCATAGTGTCTGTAAGCAAGTGGTCGGTGGGTAAAGTGGTTTTTCCTTCTCCCACACTAACAAAAGTTGGAAAGTGGTGTTCAACACATTCAATCTTGAGAGCACTGTGGCTCAGTATTTCCATCGAAAAGTGTGGCACTGGAAAAGCACAGCTGGTCAGGCAGCATTTGATGAGCAGGAGAGTCAGCGTTTCGGGCATGCATTAGGAATGTCCTGTTGAAGGTCTTATGTCCGAAATATCGACTTTCCTGCTCCTCGGATGCTGCCTGACCTGCTGTGCTTTTCCAGCATCACACTTTCCAACTCTGATCTCCAGCATCTGCAGTCCTCACTTACTCCTTCACTATTTACATATCTAATTTGGACTTCAGCTAGTGTTCCCTCTAAGCTTTTTTTTCCTTTTTTTGTGAAAACAGACCCTTCAGCCCAACAAGTTCACACTGACCCTCTGAAGAGTAACCCACCTAGACCCATCCCCCTACCCTATATTTACCCCTAAATAATGCAACTAACCTACACATCTGTGAACACTGTGGGCAATTTAGCATGGCCAATTCACCTAGCCTGCACATCTTTGGATTGTGGGAGGAAACTGGAGCAGCCGGCGGAAACCCAAGCAGACTCAGGGAGAATGTGCAAACTCCACACAGTCACCTGAGGTTGGAATCGAACCTGAATCCCTGGTGCTGTGAGGCAGCTAGCCACTGAGCACTGTGCCACCTTGCTGTGTGCTCGTGTGGCTGCACAAAAATCTATCGAGTGTTGGACACTTAATAATTAAAGCTGCACATATCCTAGAGTTAAGTGAGGCTTACTGTCACTCTAAACCACCCACAAACAACTGATAGATTCATGCACAACAGGAAATTAGCAGACAAAACCAAGACTGGTGTGAATGAATAGGTGAAATGTACTGGTGTCAGTTCTTGAAGCTCGAAGTTATGCCTGCATTTCTCATTCCTGTGGTCTGTTCACTGTTTCCCTTCTTACTGGCTGTTTGCTTCATTCTGATTAGCCACCTCGCTCTCAAAAGTTGATTTTCTCTGTTCACTCGCTCACTTACTTCTTTCCTGTCAGTATGGGAGGTTTTGGGGAGGAAGACTGTGAGCTGTAAGCAAGCAGCGAATGGAAAAGTCAGAAAGCAGCGAGTTGGATGCCTAGTCAGGGAGGCAGTGAGTCAGGAGGAGGGAGTTGGTGTGCAGGATTTTTAGGTCAATTAATCCCATGAGATGGTCATTCTGTTGCATCTGGTTTTGTAGAGACATTAACAACACAAGAGTTTGTGAAAAGTTTTGGATTCCTATCCAAGATGCCCAAGCAATAATGCAAAGATTCTTATAAGGTTATTTAATGGAACCTTTTAAATTTTGCATGCATCCAAATACAGAACTGATTTCCCCAGTTACTCTTGTACGCATTTTTCGATGATTTACTTCTAAAATGGTGAAACAGTTTGTTACTTCACAATTCACTAATTTTTTACTTAAAAAAAACTAAGTGGAATACATGCCATTACTTCCCAAAGCTTTCTTTAACTTGCATTCTCATTACTCCTGAGATTCCATTCTCTTTTCCCTACAATGCTTTCTTTCCCAGTTCCCAGAGGTTCCTTTCCCCTTCAATATTCATTTAATATACAGGAATATTGTGATCCTCACCCTCCACCTCTCCAAGTTCTCAGGGCCACTTTACCTCTGCCTGATTAATGACAAGGTATTTTCTTCACTACACATGAAAGTTTTAAGTAAAGAAAACTAAAATAACAGAAATTACCATTTCCCCTGTTAATCAATTTAAAAGGCATGCCTCCTTAGCTCTTCATACTTTGATCTTGTCAAATTGAAACAAAAATTCCTTGACTTGAGGCATCACCACCATTCAATTTTTCTTCTGTCAAGTTGCTAATGCAGAAGTTAGCAGTTAAAACATTTACAAGTACTTCTCTCAAATAATGGTTATGGTACTGAACTTACAACTTAGAGGTTGAGAATTTGGGTGCCATCATGGTAAATTTAAAATTGAATTCAGTGACTCTGACAATTTGTGGATGAACACGTTGCCTTGTGAATGGCTGGGAGTTATTTTCTTCTTTTTATAACTTTGGTAAACTTTTAAAGAAGCAAATTATACCTTTTTTCATTCTAATGTGTCACACATTACCTTGATATTGGTGTGTATAACAAAATTCAATTAGTGCATTGATGGAAAAGGTGAGATGAAATTTTTTTGAGACTCTGCAGTAAATAATTAGCCATAGCCCACAAACAGCCATTAGCATCACTCTAACAGAAAGGGGAAGAGACAATTGGTTATATATAGCTTGAAGGGCATGGATTTAAAAGTGTGGGGTAAGAGAAGGTGGCAGATGGATGACTGATTATACAAATGATCCAGTCTCAAAATTTGAAGGCAAAAGCCAATTCACATCATAGTTAACAGAGTTTAAAAAACAATTGTGACAAATTACAAGAAAACATAATTATGGTTGTGGGGGTGTGAGGTACATGTGGGAGGAGCAAGGTTAGACTCTGATCGGCTTGGAGAAGGGCTTTGTTCTCTTATATGGGAAAGAAGATCTCTGTTGTGGGTGAGTTCTGGTTGTGTGGGTATGGGGAGCTGGTGGTGGTCATGGTGGAGTGTGGGAGGGATATTTCTTGAGAGGTAATTCTTGCTCCCACGCAGACTGCACTCCCATGATGATCTCTGCCTTTTTGCAAGGTTTTTTGAGACCCAACTGTCACAGTTAAAACTTAAAATAAAAAAAAATGCAAATCCAAGGCTTGGCAAACTGCCGACTTTCCTCCTGGGAGTTGGTTAGTACGCAAAGCTTATCCTGCTGAAGTAAAAGCTGAATGTTGGTACATTAGAGACAGCTTCTCCACACATTTCTGCTTGTTAGGAAATTAAATCAGCCACACTTTCAGGCAGGCCAACAAATACTACTTGCTTTGCCATCTGCCCCATATTAAAAAAAAGTCTGAATGGATTAGATGAGAAAAGAGTTCGAGGGACAGAAATCATTAACAAATCATTAACAATTAGCAATAACACCAATAGCTTGCTCAGGGCGATACGGTGGCATAGTGGTTAACACTACTGCCTCACAGTGCCAGGGACCTGCATTTGATTCCAGTCTTAGGTTAATGTCTATGTGGAGTTTGACATGCTCCCTGTGTTTGCTGGGTATTGAAGTTTCCTCTCACAGTCCAAGGATGTGCAGGTTAGGTGCATTGGCCATGCTAAATTGCCCTGTTGTGTCGAGTGATAGGGTTTTGGGGATAGGCTGGGGTGTGGGTCCAGGTGGGATGCTGTTCGGAGGGTTGATGCAGACGTGTTGGGCTAAGTAGCCTGTCTGATATTCTACTTTACATAGTGTCATTAAGAGTTCCAAGTGCCTCACAACAGTATTATAAAGTAAAATTTGACAAGTCACACAAAATGTAAGCTCAATCTTGTTCAAGCTTTAGGTTTTAAAGGATGAAAGGGAGAAAGGAAGGTGGAGAGGTTGAACAAGGGAATTTCAGAGATTGAGGCTTAGGCAGCTGAAGGAAGGCAGCTGAAAAAAGCACTGAATGGCCTACTCCTGCATCTATTGTCTATTATCTATTGTCTATTGTCACTGCCAGCGTGGAGCAATTAGAATCAGTGATACTCAAGAAGCCATGATTAAATGATTGCATGGAGATTTGCAATGAATGAATGGAAATTTGTGGTGCTGGAGGAGATTAATGAATAAAAAGGAGAGGCAAGACCATGCAGCAGTTTGATAGCAAGGATGGGAATTTTATAATTGAGGGATTACTTGACTGGAAGCCAATGATGGTCAGTGAGAGCAGGTTGATGGGTGATTGGGACTTATTCTAAGGAAGAAGGCAGCCAGTTGTTGAAGGTTTTACAGAGGGTGGAATGTGAGGGGCCACCCAGTAGTGCGTTAAAATTGTGAGGCCTAGAGATGGCAAAGGCATGGATGAAGGTTTTAGCAATCGATGATTGGAGGCAGGGAAGAAGTCAGATAATGAAATAGAAAGAAACAATCTTTGTGATAGTGTGGATGTATGGTCACAAGCTCATCTCAGTGAAATATGACACAAAGGCTGGGTGGGATTCAGTTCAGAGAGTTGCTCATGAGAGGGATGAAGTTGGTAGCAAAGGAACAGAGTTTGTGGCAGAAACTGAAAACAGTGTTTTTTTGTTTTGTATTTAATTAGAGGAAACGTCTGCTTATGCAGTATTGGATATTGGACAAACAATATGGTATATCCGAGGTCATAGAAAATGGAGAAAGATAGTGATGAGGTAAAGCTGGCATTCTTTAATGGACTGACCCACCTATGACTTCAGAGCCTCTGTAATGTGCTTTACTCTTAAATGGTCTTTGAAATGACCAAGCAAGCCACTCAGTTCAAGGCCAATTCAGGCAGGGCAACAAATACTGCTCGCTTTGCTAGTGATGCGCACATCCTAACAAAGGATTTAGAAAAAGATGAAAACTGATGTCAAAGCAAAGTATTCCAAAACCTATTACAATGAGAGTGTGGAGTCTATACATCAGCAAAACCCACCTTTAAAGATAGCTGGAATCCTATTAGGGCTGCAAGGTGTTTTTTCTCTTTGCATTTGTTTATTTGTAGCAATGCTTGCATCATTGGCGCTTCATCCATAGATTCTACCACAGGACAATGGGAGACTGGCCTTAAGATTCATTTATGATTGAAGAGTTGTTGAAAACGTCCTTTCCAGCATTGTCATTCTTAAACAAGACACCACTCTATGAAGAAAAGATTTTGTTGTTTGATTTTGGTCCAGAGATGACTCTCATATCTTCAAAAAGGCTTGCACATCATGACATCAAAGAATCCCTGTAGTGCAGATTGAGACCATCAGGTCTGCATCAACTTTCCAAAGAGCATCCCAAGCAGACTCAGTACACCTTGCCAAAACCCAACACAACCCTGCATTTCTATGGCTAAGCTCCCTAGTCTGCACATCTTTGGACTGTGGGAGAAAACCAGAGGACTCAGTAAAAACATGCACAGACACAGGGAGAGTGCACAAACTCCACACAGACAGTCACCCAAAGCTGGAATCAAACCTGGATCCCTGCTGCTGGGAGTCAGCAGTGCGAGCCACTGAGCTACTGTGCCACCCTAACAGTCTGACCTCACCCAGACTTTCTCCTTCTACCATATGTCCTTTAACCCTGGGATTTGTCTTTGGATGTCAGTGTTAAGTTGTTGAAGTGCTGCCTCTTGAATTATGATGTTTGGTTTTTCTGCCAGGTTTGCTTTGGCTCTTGGAGGTCACATTTTACAAAAATGTTTTACAATTAAACCCTTCTGCATTCCTCAGGATAATGCTATAACCAATCAGAATCCACCTGTCCTGTATGAGAATTAAGATTGACAGTTAACGGTTCTTGCTGTATCTCTATGCCTACTATGGTCCAACCAATCATAAGGTCATAGAGATATACAGGAGAAAGTGAGGTCTGCAGATGCTGGAGATCAGAGCTGGAAATGTGTTGCTGGAAAAGCGCAGCAGGTCAGGCAGCATCCAGGGAACAGGAGAATCGACGTTTCGGGCATAAGCCCTTCTTCAGGCCTTTCCTGAAGAAGGGCTTATGCCCGAAACATCGATTCCCCTGTTCCCTGGATGCTGCCTGACCTGCTGCGCTTTTCCAGCAACACATTTCCAGCATAGAGATATACAGCATGGAAACAGGCCCTTCAGTCCAACTCGTCCATGCCAACCAGGTATCTTGTATATATCTAGTCCCATTTGCCAGCATTTGGCCCACATCCTTCTGAACACTTCCTGTTCATATACCCATCCAGATGCCTTTTAAATGTTGTAATCGTACTAGTCTCCACCAGTTCCTGTGGCAACTCATTTCATACATGCACCACCCTCTGCATGAAAAAGTTGCCCCTTAGATCTCTTTGAAATCTTTCTCCTCTCATCTTAAACCTATGCCCTATAGTTTTGGATTCGCCCACTCTGGGGAAAAGACCTTACCTATTTACCCTGCCCATGCCCCTCATGATTTTATAAACCTCTATAAGGTCACCCCTGAGCCTCCGACGGTCCAGGGAAATAAGCCCCAGTCTATTCAGTGTTTCCCTACAGCTCAAATTTTCCAACCCTGGCAACATTCTTATAAATCTTTTCTGAACCCTTTCAAGTTTCACAACATCCTTCCTGTAGGATGGAGTCCAGGATTGCACAAAATATTCCAAAAATAGCCGAACCATAATCAGCATTCTCATTTGGTGTAAAATGGTGTTTCCTCTTTTCAGATCTGTTTCTTCTATCCCACTTCTGACGAGTGCAAGATGACAACCTGCAACTTCTCTTCTTTAAGTAATGTTTAATATTCATACTGGTCATGAGTAACACTTGAAATTCCATTCTTTTATTGCTCAGTTTTAGGGCTAAGACATCATTCTTCTTTTACTTGGACTCTTGTGCCTTCTAATACCTTAGTGTTTAGTTGGATGTTCTATTTGAAGATGTATCCCTGTGTTTGTTTCTTCAGCTGCCAGTCCACACAAAGGAGGGTCTGGCCAAGGGCATTGATATCACGTTGAAGTTTTGATAACTCATGCATTGTAATTGTAGTTCTTTAGTTTTTATTCTCTCGTGAGGAGTGGGCTTTGCTGGCTGGTCCAACATTTATTGCCCATCCCTAATTGCCCTTAACAAGGTGATGGGACTTGCATGATTTTGACCTCTCAACACTGAAGGAATGGTCGTTTATTTCCAAGTCTGGATGGTGAGTGATTTGAACATGAACTCATGTGTCTGCTACCTTTGTCTTTCTTGATAGTAGTGGTTGTGGGTTTGAAAGTTGCTATCTAAGGAGCCTTGGGTGAATTTTGCAGTGCATCTTGTATATGGTATACACTGCTGTTCCTGAGCATTGGTGATGCAGGAATTTTACATTTGTGATTGTACCAATCAAGTCAGCTGCTTTGTCCTGGATGGTATCAAGCTGCTTGAGTGTTATTGGAGCTGCATTCATCTAGGCAAGTAGAGAGCATTCATCACTGGTGTCATGGTGATGGTAGGCAGGCTAAGGGAGATACACCATTGCTAGATTTTTAGCCTTTGACCTGTGCTTGTTGCCACCTACATGAATGGTCTGGTTCAATCACTTGTCATTGTCAACCACTCGGGTGTTGATAATGGGGTCTCTGTCACGATAATGTCAAAGGTTAGATTTTCACTTTTTGGAAATGACCATTGCCTGATACTTGAGTGGCGTGAATGTTACTTGTCAATCCAAGTCTGGATGTTATCCAGGTCTTACTGCATTTAGACATACACTGTCTCAGTATTGGGGAAATTGCAAATAATGCTGAACATAATGCAGTCATCAATGAGCATCCCCACTTCTGATCTTATGATGGAGGAAAAGTCATTGATGAAGCAGTTGAAGATGGTTAGGCCTAAATACTACCCTGAGGAACTCTTAGAGACTTCTGGGAGCTGAGATGACTGACCTCCAATAGCCATAACCATCTTCCTACGTGCCAGGTATGACTCCATCCAGTAGAGCGTTTGCCCCTGATCCCATTGTCTTCAGTTTTGCTGATGCCACACCTGGTCAAATGTGACACTGACGTAAAAGGCAGTCGCTCTGAAATTCAGCCCTTTTGCCCATGTCTGAACCAAGGCTGTCATGAATTGAATTGAGTTGAATTAGCTTTACTGTCACATATACTCAAAGTTTATAGTTGCTATATTGCAGCACAACCTTAGATACAAAAGTACCTAGGTACTGATACTTAAGATCAAATTCTTAGGAAATGAAAATAATTGGAAAATAAATAAATAGTTCAGCATTATTGGTCATAGGAATAAATTGGAAAAATAAGGAAGTAAAAAGTTCAGAATATCGGGATTTCTGACCCCATCCATGCCAGCACCAAGCCTCAAGAGAAACTTCTACCACCTGGCTGCTGCCTGCACCAGACCCACCAATGTAGGAATCCCTTCAATTTACGCATGATCGCTTTGCCATTGGGGCGACTTCACTGGTGTTGCTGAACCCACACTTGTCCCACAACCAGGAGTCCCTGGGTCTGCTGCCTAGGGGCCATGAGTCCTGCTCCAGCTGCAGATGTTGCCTTGCCAGCGGCTGCCAACCCCAATCGCAGGAGGAGATTTTTTGTCACTATCGACGGCCTGGATGCCAGGAAAACAACCTCACTACTACCGTTGTCATTCACAAAAACTGGGTGGATAACCTCACTGCTGCTGCCACAGCTACAGGCCCCGAACACCAGGAGGATGACCTCACTGACACTGCCACAGGCCTCGAACACCAGGAGGATAACCTCACTGCCACAGCTACAGGCCCCGATCACTGGGAGGATAACCTCACTGCCACAGGCCCCAAACATTGGGAGGATAACCTCACTGCCGCTGCTACAGGCCCTGAACACCGGGAGGATAACCTCACTGCCACAGGCCCCAAACTCCGGGAGGATAACCTCACTACCGCTGCTACAGGCCCCGAACACCAGGAGGATAACCTCAGTGCCACATCTGCAGACCCCAAACACTGGAAGGATAACCTCACTGACACAGCCATAGGCCCCGAACACCGGGAGGATAACCTCACTACCGCTACTACAGGCCCCGAACACCGGGAGGATAACTTCACTGCCACAGGCCCTGAACACCGGGAGGTTAACCTCACTGCCACTGCCACAGGCCCCAAACACCGGAAGGTTAACCTCACTGCCAAGGCCCCAAACACCAGGAGGATAACCTCACTGCCACAGCTATAGGCCCTGAACACCGGGAGGATAACCTCACTGCCACAGCTACAGGCCCCGAGCAAAGAGAGGATAACCTCACTGCCACAGCTACAGGCCCCGAACACCAGAAGGATAACCTCACTGCCACTGCCACAGGCCACGAACACCGGGAGGATAACCTCACTGCCACAGCTACAGGCCCTGAACACCGGAAGGATAAGCTCACTGCCACAGGTCCCGATTACTGGGAGGATAACCTCACTGCCACAGCCACAGGCCCCGAACACTGGGAGAATAACCTCACTGCTGCTGCCACAGGCCCCGAACACCGGGAGGATAACCTCACTGCTGCTGCCACAGGCCCTGAACACCGGGAGGATAATCTCACTGCCATAGCTACAGGCCCCGAACACCAGGAGGATAACCTCACTGCCACAGGCCCCGAACACCGGGAGGATAACCTCACTGCCACAGGCCCCGAACACCGGGAGGATAACCTCACTGCCACAGCTACAGGCCCCAAACACCGGCAGGATAACCTCACTGCCACAGGCCCCGAACACCGGGAGGATAACCTCACTGCTGCTGCCACAGGACCTGAACACTGGGAGGATAATCTCACTGCCATAGCTACAGGCCCCGAACACCGGGAGGATAACCTCACTGCTGCTGCCACAGGCCCTGAACACCGGGAGGATAATCTCACTGCCACAGCTACAGGCCCCGAACACCAGGAGGATAACCTCACTGCCACAGGCCCCGAACACCGGGAGGATAACCTCACTTCTGCTGCCACAGCTGCAGGACCCGAACTGCCGCTGGCCTCCTGTCACCGGGAGAATGTCCTCACTCCTGCTGCGGCCTCCTGTTGCCGGGAGAAGCCACATCCACCACTCCGCATGTGGCCCGCTCTCGCTGCCATATTGGTACTACCAACCGCCCCATTACAGAAAAGAAGAAAACAGAGAGCCAAAGAAAAGGAAAATAAAGCAAAAGGAAAGAACAGAGGCAAAATTAAAACAAAGAAGGAATGGAATTGATGACATCTTCCGTCACCTTGATTGAGGGTTGACTGTTGGGGTGGTAATTAACTGGATGTGATTTGTCCTACTTTTTGTGTGTAGGACATATCTGGGCAACTTTCCTCACTGTCGAGTAGATGCGAGTGTTGCAACTGTACTGGAAAAGCTTGGCTAAGGAAGCAGCAAGTTCTGCAGCACAAATCTTCAATGATATGAAGGGGGAGGGGGAGAGAGAGTGTGTTTGTTGTATTTGTCAGTTGGCGTGATGATAGGAGACAGAGGGTAATGTTGGAGGTTTATTTTTCAGACTGGAGGCCTGTGACCATTGATATTCTGCAAGGTTTGGTGCTGGGTTCACTGGGTCTTGTCAATTTTATATAAATCATTTGAATGAGAATTTAAGAGGGATGATTAGTAATTTTGTGGATGACACCAAAATTGGTGATATAGTTGACAGTGAAGAAGGCTATTTAAGATTACAAAGGGATCTTGATCAATCGAGCCAATGGGCTGAGAAGTGGTAGATGGCATTTAATTGGATAAATGCAAAGTATTGCATTTTTGGGAAAGCAAACAAGAGCAGGACTCTGGAGGCATTGATATTATCACTGTTAATCCAGAAACTCAGCTAATTCAGTATAAAAGAATCTAGAACTAAGAACCTCATGATAACCATGAAACCATTGTTGATCATTGGAAAAACCGATCTGGTTCTCTAATATCCTTTAGAGAAGGAAACTGCCATCCTTACCTGGTCTGGCCTACATGTGACTCCAGGCCCACAGAAATATGATTGACTCTTAACAGCCCTCTGGGCAATTAGGCATGGGTAATAAATGCTGGCCCAGACAGTAACACCCCATGAGTGAATTTTAAAAAAGAACATATACAATTAAATATAGTGTCCTGGATAATGTTGTCAAAAAGAGAAACTACGGGTTCTTTAAAAGTTGTGTCACATGTAGACAGGGTGGTCAAGAAAACATGTAGCAAGCTTGCCTTCATTGCTCAGACCATTGAGTATTGGGACGGGGATGTCAATTTGAGGTTGCACAGGATATTGGTGAAGCCATGCTTGGAGTACTGTGTACAGTTCTGGTCGCGCTGCCTTAGGAAAGATATTATTAAATTGGATAGGTTTCAGTGAAGATTTACCAAGATGTTTCAGGGAATGGAGTGTTTGAGTTATAAAGAGAGGTTGGATAGGCTGGGACTTTTTGACTGGAGTGTATGGGGTTGAGGGGTCACCTTATGGAGGTTTGTAGAATCATGAGGGGTATAGAGAAGCTGAATAGCAAGGGTCTTTTCCCTAGAGTGGGGGAAATTCAAGACAAGAGAGCATATTTTAAAGATGAGAGGAGAAAGATGTAAAAGGGATATGAGAGGCAACTTTTTCCACACACAGTGTGGTTCCTCTTTGGAATAAAGTTCAGATGAAATGGTAGATGCAAGTACAGTTACAACATTTAAAAGACATTTGAACAGGTACATGAATAGGGAGCATTTGGGGGGATATAGACCAAATGCAGGCAACTGGGATTAATTTAGTTTGGGAGACTTGTTTGGCAGAGATGAGTAGGACTGAAGGGTCTGTCTCCATGCTGTATGACTCTCTTACTCTATGACTCCACTATTGCTGAAATGTTGTATCCAGCTCTTCTAACTTATTCTCAATATCGAGTGGAGTGAATCAAATTGGCTGAAGACTGACATCTGTGATGCTGAGCACCTCTCGTGAAGGCCATGATTGGTTCTCCATTTGGTAATTCTGTTTGAAGTTTGCAGCAAATGCTTCAGCCTTATCTTTTGCACTAAAGTGCTCGGCTCCCTTGTTCATGTGGATGGTGATATTTGTGAAACCTCCACCTCCAGTGAGTTGTTTAGTTCCCAATAGATTGGGCAGGCCTGCAGAGCTTGGATTTGATCTATTGGTTGTAGAATCAATTAGTCCTTTCTGTCACTTGCTGTTATGTTGCTTGGCATGCAAGTAGTCCTGTTTTATAGCTTCACCAGGTTGACACCAGGTTTGATCCCAGCTTGATGGTACTGGTTAAGTGTGGATATGCCAGGCCATGCAGTTGTCAACTGTATTGGATTACAATTCTACTGCTAATGGCTCACAGCACCTCATGACGGCCCAGTCTTGAGTTGCTAGATCTGTTTAAAGTCCATCCCGTTTAGCACAATGGTAATACCCTCAACATGATGGAAGTCATAATTTGGAGATGCCGGTGTTGGACTGAGGTGTATAAAGTTAAAAATCACACAACACCAGGTTATATAGTCCAACAGGTTTATTTGGAAGCACTAGCTTTTGGAGCACTGCTCCTCCATCAGGTGTTTGTGGAGTATAACATTCTAAGACACAGAATTTATAGCAAAAGTTTACAGTGTGATGTAACCGAAATTATGTATTGGAAAAGACCTGGATTGTTTGTTAAGTCCCTCATCTGTTAGAATGACCACGTTGGTTTCAGTTCTTTCATATGTAAATCACAAAACGTTTTTTAGAAGTTACATTCTGAAGTGAACTTTAACAATTGGTGTCTATCAGCCCAGATAATGTATTGAAGGTGTGAGCTCCCCCTGTGTGATACTGTCTGTGTCACAATGTTTACACTGATTCTAATCTTTAAAAAAAAAGAATTTACAGAACCTTACGTGGATTCATGCAGTTTTTGAGTGAAGTAAAATGTAATTCTGTAAGTACACATTCACCCCACAAACTTATATGTGTATGTGTGCATGTGAGTGTGTGTGTGTGTGTGTGTGAGGGGGGGTGGAAGGTTGTGAGTGTCTGTGAGAGAGTGGGTGCATGGTTGTGAGTGTCTGTGAGAGAGTGGGTGCATGTGTGAGTATAAATGGGTATGTCTGTGAGAGAGTATATGTGTGTGTGCGTCAACATGATGGAAAGTATTCTTTGTGTGAAGATGGAACTTAGTCACTCATACAGATAATGTCATGTGAGATTGTGGAGGCAGGTGTGAGTGTAGTGTTGTGGAATGTGGTCATCAGTAGAGGTTTCCTTGTCAATGTTTGACCCAGTGCCATGAGACATCATGGGGCTGAGAGTCAATGTTGAGGACACCTTAGACAGCTACTTCCTGACTTTTTGACTGTGCATCGTCCGGTATCACCTCGCAACCTTGGAGGCAATGTATGACCCTGCCAGGAGTAAGGAGTTCTCGAAGGCTTAGAAAGTAGAGATTCACAAAGGGAAGTGCAACAGGTGGTTTGGGTGTAATAGGGTGCCACAAACACTTGTAAAAGAGCAAAAAGATATTCTGTTTTTATTGAGAAACAATTGTCAGAGATCAAGGAGAAAACTTCTGCTCTTCTTCAAAATAGTATGATGGGACCTTTACATCAACCTGTAAGACCAGAAGGGCCTTGGTTTAATGTATCATCCAAAAGCAAGTACCTTTGACAACCCAGCATGTCTTGAGTGTTGTGCTGGCAATTGTGTACTGAATGTTGTTGAGTAAAGCTTGAACATCTTGACTTTGAGATGAGAGTTCTTCCCACAGAGCCGTGGTTGACAGTGTATGCAGCAAATGGGTTAGTAGGACAAGGTTTGTAGCAGGTTGTAAGACTCAGACAGGATATTTTTGCTCTACTTGATTTGTCAATTTTAAGTGAATGATCTAATGTGTAAAAAGGAAATTTTCTGTTCATTTTGAAAATGTTCAGGGTTTTTGGATGCTCTGAATAAATATTAGTTGAAAAGTCCTTGTTCGTGTTTCATTTAAAATAAGATTAGCCCAACCTTTGAAATATTATACTTGCTGCATATCAATCGTGATTGTGTAGTGGTGCTCACTAGCCTTTGCAAAATACTATCAGATACAAGCTATCATTATCCAAGCCCAATGCTTTCCAATATGAAAAATTGATCAGCTCTTAGTATGAGTTGGCCTTTGTGCACAGTTTCCTCAGAAGTGTTTAAGCCTGCGTTGCTCCCAGTATGTTTTGCTCCCTATGATGGCAAAGAAGGAAAAGTTCAGTTGCTCTTGACGCATAGATAGAATAAATTATATTGAAATGAAGAACATATAAAAGGTTATTTTTATGTTTTTGTGCCGAGAAACAGTTGGAGTGCTAGAGTATTAATCTTTCACTGACATATGTAGCATGAAGTGCATTGAGGTGGACGGAGATTGTTGAATCTGTGTTCGCTGGAAATTATTTTAGAATTTGCTTTGGGCGAACTTTACCAAGTTGTCTGGTATACACACTGCCAGATTTCCACTGAAAACAATGAAAATAAAAATTGAATGGTGTGTAAGATGATTGTCTAGTCTGCTCTTGATCATGTTCTGCCCAGTGGTAAAAGTAAAAACTCCCCCATGGTTCATCAGTCAGAATTTACAAATGTCTATCTCAAACAAAATTATATTTATCCATTTTGAATTTATTCCAGTGATTTTTACTTGGTCACTTTCATTACTGCTATAAAACTTCTGTTCAAACACTTCAGGCAGCAAAACTAAGTAATCTTGTTATTAGATAAACATTTTTTTTGTTTTAATACAGTAAATCAAACTATAAGAAGTGGACTAATTTTAAAATTTGTGTCTGATAAATAAAACTTGTTTTCTTGCATGCAAAGTGTGACAAACATTGTGTGTTATTTTTACAGTGGGACCGCATAATGCATCCTTCAGTTGTAGGATTTCCTCCACCAGTTGACTTTATACCTGTAGCTCCACATATGTACACCTCCTGGAGACCGTCAAATAAAGGTTGGGAAGAAAAAAGGAAGCCCGATTGCAAAGTAAGATTAATGTCTAGATGTAGTACACTATTAAAATGCAGGTCTCGTTTTCTTGATATCCCAGAATGGTTGTTGAGGAACCTGACGCATGTTTTACATTCCAGTAAAAATATGACAAACCTAAAATGAGAGGCCTTTTTTGGAAAAGAGAAGAAGCATTGGGATATATGAATTTCTGCTGGAAATTTTATTTGATAGGGCTCCTATAAAATGCTTTGGTATATTACATTCTATAATCGTTATTTAAAGTGTGGATTTTTGCTGTTACTTTTAAAGTTCTAGAGACCTACAAAGTAGGTTGCATTGTTGGGAATACCCATCTTCTACCTTTTGTTTATAGTCCACTGTTTATTTAGTTCTCTGGTAGTTTTAAACTTCAGTTAATCATTAGCAGAAAATTTCAGTACTGAAATACTTTTGTATTGTTTCTAATTAATATTATAATTATTAACGTCAGTTATTTAATTTGTGTCATCTGATAATTCAGTTTTTAGCACTTAGTTTCACTTTATATTGCTTATTGAAGAATTCAAATTTTTTAGAGTTCCTGCTATTTGCAATGTTTTAAATCTAACGTCTGACTCATTGACAATTCCTAAAATATACAGGATGTGTCTTTTAGTGAGGAAACCTCAATTGGATCAATTTATTGACTCTTATTCTAATGTTCAGATTGTAAGGGATTCAGAAATAACCCAGCACTCTTTTGACATCATTTGGACAAAGGTTTTTTATTCCAAAACTTTCTTTGTTTTGATGAATTGAATTAAGGTTGAGAGTTGACCTACTAGTACAGTGCTAGAATATTGATCTGCTGTTTCTCCTCCGGTTTCCAATAAGGAGCAACTGTTACCTGTCTCATTTTGGTCAGTGGAGGGAGAAAAGCTTTACCAGTGATGGATTGCCTAGAGAAGAACTGTTGTGCTTTCCAAAACAAAAGTATATTAAGAATAGGGCAGGAAAAGAAAAGTATTTGAAAACATCATATTGAATATAGTGCATGTATTGCACACATATGTGACCTGATGCACTTATGTTCCCCTGTGCTACTGCATAACATGTTAATTAACACGACCAAATCCATCTTAACCATCTTAATCCATCTAATTTGTTCTATCATAGCAAAATTTCCTGAGCAAATCTAAACTACCCAAATGGCTAACTTCCCAACCTGATCATCCATGTCCTGTCTCCTTCTTTTGCTGAAGTTGCAGTAAAGCAGAGAGAAGTTAATTAAAACAATTGAAACATTGCTGAAAAGAGATAAGTCTTCCTGAAGTTTTGACTTAACTCTTCAAACAGAATAAAAAATTTCAAGCAACCACAACAATTCATAGTACAGGAGAAGTGTGTTGATTGGTTGACAAATCAATGCTCATTGGTTGAGATGTTGCCATGGGGAAAGCAATAAAAAATTATTGGCACTGTAAATGTCCAGCTAATCCAAAACACGCACAAGGTTCAAACATATTCCTTTTGTTTACAGAGAATGGGTCCCTGAGTGTGAAAGGAAGTGTACACAAGCCTCCTAACACACTCAAATTATTATTTTAAATTGTTTATTGTAGCTTTTTATGCACTCAGGACTTTTTATTTATTCATTGGGCATCATTGCCTATTGCTCAATTGCCCAGAGGGCAGTTACAAGTCAACCACATTGCTATTGATCTGGAGTCACATCCAGGTCAGTCCAGGTGGAGACAGCGGTTTCATTCACTAATGGACATTCATGAACCAAACAAGTTTTTCCCACAATGGTTTCATGGTCATCTTATTAATACTTTTTTTTTGAGAAATTGAATTCAATTTCTACAACCTACCATGGAAGGATCTGAATTCGGATCTGTCTCCACAACGCTACCTGGGTCTCTGGATTAATTATCAGCAATAATACCAGGAGGCCATTACATCTCTATGCTAGACCATTGCGAGCCATCACCAAGTTCCACTTAAGCATAGAATTACATCTAAAAGTTGACATTTTGTGTTTAGTTTTTTGAAGCACGGCACTGGTTGAGTACAGTCTGTACTGTGCTTATTATGAACAACCGAAGAGGCATGTTGTTTGGTCTTCTTTGCATATCTTCTTTGCATAGCAACTGTATAATAGCAATGTGAAATGGCTTCCTCAAACTCCTGTTCAAAGTTTTGAGATATAAACAATTTAGAAGAAATCTTCCCAGCCTCTGAATGCCAAAGGCTATGGGTGAAAAATTTGGGAAAATCAGATGAGAAGCCCAGCAAGGCCCATCTTGACTTTGAGACCAAAATGTTGCATTCTCTAAACAAGTTCTGAATGTAGGTATGAGCTTCTCACTAGGAAATAGTGATAGGATTGTTAATGGGGTTGATTACTCATTATCCCTAATTACTGTCTAATCTTATCAAATTAATATGCCATTTCCCATTTGCTCACCTCCCAGATAGAAACTGATCATCAAGAATTCCCAGCATGAAAGTCAGAGCAGGTACACTGTGCCTCCAGCTCATCACTTGATCCATTGAACCTCCATTTTGGATACTCCAGCCTATAATCCATGCGCAGTGGCTGCATGTATGCTGTCTTGCCATCTAACAGCCTTGCTGTATTATCACTGAATATCTCAAATCCACTCACAATATTTTGCTGCACTTTGGAGTACACATCGAGTCATAGAGATGTACAGCATGGAAACAGACCCTTCAGTCCAACCCATCCATGCCGACCAGATATCCCAACCCAATCTAGCCCCACCTGCCAGCACCCGGCCCATATCCCTCCAAACCCTTCCTATTCATATACCCATCAAAATGCCTCTTAAATGTTGCAATTGTACCAGCCTCCACCACTTCCTTTGGCAGCTCATTCGATACACGTACCACACAGAAACCTCCTATTGGAATACTGCTACAAGGACAGTCACCCAGCTCAAGGAATGTGCATATCAGGACTGTTCACTTACTCTCTTGCCACGCATTCAATTTTTTTCAGACTCTGCTCACAGCTTACCTGCCTTGTCTTTCCACTTGCCGTTTTGCTCCTTAAGCCAGACCTTCAATGCTCACAGTTTGTCTGTCTTGGCTTGTCTGTTAGCACTGACACAAAGCCAGGAAGCTTGTCATGGTTGCCGACAATCGTCATTCAGAGCATTTCTTTGACGTTTTTGCTCTAAGTATTTTTAAATATTCATTTACTTCATAAGTTTAGCCTTTGACTGGATGTTGTTCCTGAAGAATAATTAATGGCACTTGTGAACACATACAGTTTATAAAATATTGTTGCTTTCAATTTATATGAGAATGAATTGAAATAAAATGACATCTCCCATCACCCTTCGTGAATTTTTGCATGTTTTGCAAAATGTTTTCAAAAGAACTTCTGACTTATTTAAATATAGAATACAGGAATGCAAATGCATTCATGCATTGTTGGGAAGCTGATCGAATCAGACAATTTATGTAATTTGACAGTTAATAATGAATGTAATTCCTAATATAAACACTGGCATGGATCATATAGGGCTCAATGGACTGTCTTATATTTTAGATTCTATGTAACAGAAAAAAAAACCAAGTGAATGTGGTCGAAGTACATAAGTGTCATTTAAGACATTTATTACAAAAATAAGGGCAAGTGGCATCCGGCTTTGCTGTTGCCTTCTGCACTATTGCTGACCAAGAGGCTCACCAGCTGTTATTGTCTGTCATCAGGTGCATTAGGAAGATTTACAGGTTGAAAATCAACCTGTATGGCCACATTTTGAACGCATTTACCATCATGTCCCAGAGTGATACTTAAATCCAGACCTAATGGCTGCTACCCACTGTACCACAAGATCTTGAAAAAGATTATGAAATGGAAAACACATGATAGGGATTGAAAGAAGCATCTCAGGCTGGTAGAAAGTGGGATGTGATGTCCTGTAAGGATTTGCATTAAGATCAGCATTATCTGACAAGTCATGAATGACTTGAATTGAGTCATGCAAGGTTTAGTACTGAAATATACGTGTTATTAGCAAAGCGAAATCTGCCTGAAATCAATGATAGGAATAGAATACTGAACATTGGAAAAATCATTGGCTGCTCAGGTCTGTTTTAATGGGTCTTCACAGGGTACTTTAGGCTCTGAAATGTTACAGTACACTGATAAAAGGAATGCGGTGAAGGCTTTATGAATGGGTTTTGAGTAGCCACTTGATAAGATGCCATGTAAAAGGTTTATGCAATAATTTATGCAGCATGTTATGTGGAATGCAGCCATATGGACTGAGATTATGAAGGGACTGGAACAGATGGTAGTTGTAAATGGATGTTTTTTTCAGACTGACAGGATGTGGCTAATAGTATGCTCATAAATCTATGATTGACCTGTGTTCTGTTTGATTATACAACCAATATGCAAGCTGATGAAAAAAAGAGTGATATCAATATGAGAGTGAATCCAAGCTATCATAGAATGCCTTTTAACAGGTCAGTGAAGTGAGTGAAAGCATGGAAGGTACAGTTGATTACAGGAAAATATGGAAGATTATGGTTTAGAGGGAAAAGAATCTTCAAAAGAATTGGGTCCTATATGATAACATTCTGAACAAAATGGAAGAAGTGAGATGGTTGAAAAGTGCAGATGTGTGCATTTTTAGATCTGGACATGACATTAGAATCAAGCATAAAGAAGCAAATTGAATGTTGGGGTTTTTTTACAGTACAATTAATATAAAAACCATGAAATGAGGTGACATTTATATAATGATTTGGAGATGCTGGTGTTGGACTGGGGTGTACAAAATTAAAAATCACACAACACCAGGTTATAGTCCAATAGGTTTAATTGGAAGCACACTAGCTTTCATCAGGTGATGAAGGAGCGTCGCTCCGAAAGCTAGTGCTTCCAATTAAACCTGTTGGACTATAACCTGGTGTTGCGTAATTTTTGACATTTATATAAGACATTGATTGGGCCATAATAGCTTGAAACATTAACTCTACTTATATTTCCAGTCCACCTACTGAGTTTCTCCAGCAATTTCTGCGTTTATTTCAGATTGCTAACAACCACAATACTTTGATTTTATTGATTTAGGTTGCAGTTGGAGAGTTAGCCATGGTACTGGCAACCTCATTGTTTGACAGATTGAGCCATAATGATATATGTTGGGACCAACAAAGTAGTGAAAGGTAAATGCTCCTTTTTGGAGAATACCAGGAACTACATCTAAATGAAATAATAGGACCTCTGGAGTTTTAACCCTAAAATTATTAACCATTTACAAATTGGCTTAAAGATAAGCAGTTTAGGAAGATGATTATGTGACCGATGAAATGATGTGAGATTCAGTGAATGTTTCAAAAGGATGATAAACACTGGTAATGGGGCATGGATCAACAATGCTATTGGGTGGGCTCTACTTAAATCGGACTGTGGTTAGAGTCCTAATGGGAAGAATGTGGTAGATGATCCCTAAACCTTTAAAGTTGTAGATTGGAGAAGTGTTCAGATGGAAAAGGTAGTGCAGGTGGTGATGCAAAAACAGATAGAGAGGTAAAGTAACTGTCAGAAATGGCGTCTCAAATGCAAAGGAAACTAATGTATCTCATGTTATTAGACCAGGACTGAGCAATAATAAATGTTAAGTAAAGCATTGCAGCAGAAGGTTAAATAAGCTTTATACAAATGTAAGGCATTGAAAGAACAAATTGAATGAATTTCAAACACAGATTCAACTTAGAAGGTATGACCCTGTAACCACTACTGACTGGGCTTGAGGTTCCACTGCCCTGACCTCCACTGAGATGCTGTTCCTGATTTCAATTAACTGCCAGTAGGCAGGAAGACTAACCAGTGAGGGAACAGCTGAGGCCACTGAAGTGATGAATACGGTGCCAAATCACACTAATTGAGTTTCTGGCAGCCTGTTAGATGAGCTACTAGCATTCATTCACCTCAGCCCTCATAGATACGGGTGTCAATAAATACACTGCAATGTTCTTAGCTTTATGTGTTTTTGATGTTTGTGCAACCTTCCCGTTACTGGTTCTGAGAGTAAGCCCACTGCCTTTGAATGTACCTGTTCCATTAAAGAGCTCGCCTCCCTTCCACAGCAAACCTACTGAAAGTGACAGGAAGGAAGGCATCGTTTAGTGATAATTCTCTGCAGACTATCCTCTCAGCTTTTCAAGAAAGACAAGAGTCCTCCTTATAAGGCACTGCAGGAGAGACCAGGCAACTGGTTTTAGGCTGTCTATGATAAGAAAAGTAGAAGAGGAAGAGGCAAATAACCTTCATGATTGAAGACAAATTTGCTTAAGGTAAGAGGTTATAATGAGGAGTAAGCAGATAGTGGAGGTGATCTGGATGGAACTCCGGAATCGTAAAGGATTTAAGACTGGATTGGCAACCATGTATAAGTCCTCTCTTAGCAGTGCAAAGTTGTAGGGTTCATATGTGCTAGGATTAGACATTTGTTTGAATTTATTTGGTCGTGGAAAAAGATACAGAATGGAAGTACAGTACTGAGTGCTGGGCAGACACATATGGAAGGAAAGCCGAGCTAATCAAGATAAGAGAACCTGGCAAGGTTGGGTGGCTTGTATTTTACTGTAAGGAGCCTTGCGAGTAATGTAGATGAGCCAAAGGTGCTGATTTAACGCGTGGTAGTATAACATATTACTATCACAGAGATATGGTTGAGCGAAGGACTGGACTGGCACGTCATCCTCAGAATCTTCAGGTGAGACTGGGAAGGGTTTGTCAAAAAGGAGGTGGTGTCAAACTATTGATCAAAATCAATTACTACAACATGAAGGGATAATCTTTTGGGAGGTTCCAATTGAGAACATAAACAGAAAGGGAGCAATCACATTGGGAGTGTACTATAGACCAATAAACAGTCGGGAAGAGATGAAGGGAAAATATCTAGGCAAATTTCAGAAGTGTAAAAATAATAGGGTAAGAAAAATAAGGGTTTCCAACTTTGCCAATATTAACAGAGATGGACAAGGTGTTAGAGGCACTGAAATTTTAAATGTATCCAGGAGAGCATTATAAGCTAACAGGTCCAACAAGAGACAGGCTAATGCTAGATCTATGGTTAGGAAATGAAGTTGGGAAAGTGGATTGTGTCAGTAGGGGAACAGTCAGGTGACAGTGACCATAACTTAGTAAGATTTAAGGTGGTCATGAAAAAAAGACAAAATGGGCCAAAATTTTTAACCTGGATGAAAACTGATTTTAATATGCTAAGGTAGGATCTGGTGAACGTGGACTTGGAACAGTTACTCAGGAAAAGAGCAATGGAAGTCTTTCAAAAAGAAAGTAGTGAAAGTTCAGGGCAAACATATACATAGAATCATACAGTACAGAACGTGCTCTTCAGTCTATTGAGTCTGCACTGACAAAAAAGGCTACTCTAAATCTACACCAGTCCCACTTTCCAGCACTTGGCCCAAAGCCTTGGATGTTATGATAAAGTGTAGGTCCAAAAATACTGGATATCAAGGAATGTAAAGGATTATACAAGGAGAAAAAGGGAGGCTTATGGTAGATATTGATGTCTCAGAACACCAGGAGTCTGAGAGATGTAAAAAAATGCAGGATTTCTAAAAAGAAAAGAAAATGAGGGGAACGAAGGGTGGAAGGGGTGGCATGGAGAGAAAAGTAGAGGCAGGTTGTAAGGCATTTTGCAAGAATATTTAGGGGCAAGAAGATAACCAGGGTGGAATGGGCCCCATGGACTGAAATGGCAGATTGTGGATGGAGCTGGAAGAACAGAGCTGAGGTTTTATATGAATAGTTCCACCTGTATTCACTTCAGAAAAGAACAATGTAGATATAGAATTCCGGGAAGAGAAATGTGATAATCTTGAACAAACTACAATTTACCAAAGGAGGTTTTAATGGTTTTACCAGACTTAAAGTTTAATATATCTCCAGAACCAGATGCGATGTATCCCAAGCTGCTGTAGGAAGCAGGAAAGAGATCACAATAACACCTAATTTGAATTTTAAAATCCTCTCTGGGCACAGGAGAGGTGCAAGGAACTAGAGGACCACTGATGTGGTCATAAAGGGTGGGAGGAGTAAACCAGGGAAGTTTCGACCAGTAAGTCTAGCATCAGTAGTAGGCAAAACTATTGTTAAAAAAATGGAGGGAGAGAATTAATCTCCACTTGGAAAAGCAGTCAGCATGACTTTGTCAGAGGGAGATCATGTCTGACTGTTTTGATTGAGTTTTTTGAGGAGGTGAGATAACATATGGATGAGCAGAATGCAGGGAAGATGGTCTACATCGACTTCAGTGAGGCATTTGAAAAGGACTTGAATAGTAGACTGATCAAGAAAGTAAGAGCTCATGTGATGCAGGGTGATGTGGTAAATTGGATCCAAAATTGGCTTAGTGGCAAAAAGCAGAGGATGATGGTCTAAGGTGATTTTTTGACTGGAAGCCTGTGCCAATGACGTACTTCATGGTTCCCTTGCTGTTTGTAGTGTATATCATTGATCTCGACATGAATATGAGAGGTTTTGTCAGTAAGTTTATAGATAACATGAAAATTGATGTGGTAAAAGAATAAGGCGGAAAGTCTTAGATTGTAAGACAATATAAATGGACTGGAGAGAAAAAAATGGCGAATAGAATTCAATTCTGCAAAGTGTGAAGTGATGCATTTTGGGAAGGCTAACAAGGCAAGAGAGTACATACTAAATAGTTGAGCCTGAAGAATTTTCTTTTGTTCACTCATAGGTTATGTGTTGCTGACTGGGTTAATATTTATTGACCATTCCTGGTTGCTCTCTAGAAGATGGTGGTGAGCTACCTTCTTGAATTATTGCAGTCTATATGCTGTCAGTAGACCTCCACTGCCCATAGGATGGGAATTCCAGAATTTTAATCCAGTGACAAAGAAGAAACTGTGATATATTTCCAAGTCAGGTTGGTGAGTGGCTTGGAAGGGAATGTGCAGGTGGTGGTATTCCTAGTAGAGAGGATCGGAAGGACCTTATGGTGCATCTCCACAGATCCTTGAATGCAACAGGACATGTAGATTAAGTAGTTAAGAAGGTGTCTGGAATACTTTCCATTATTAGTTGAGGCATTGAATACAAGACGATGGAGGTTATGATGAATCTGTATAAGATGTTTTTTACATCAGTATTTACTGTGGAAAAGGATATGGAAGATATAGACTGTTGGGAAATAGATGGTGACATCTTGCAAAATGTCCAGATTACAGAGAAGAAAGTGCTGGATGTCTTGAAACGGTTAAAGGTGGATAAATCCCCAGGACCTGATCAGGTGTACCCGAAAACTCTGTGGGATGCTAGAGAAGTGATTGCTGGGCCTCTTGCTGAGATATTTTTATCATCGATAGTCACAGGTGAGGTGCCGGAAGACTGAAGGTTGGCAAACGTGGTGCCACTGTCTCAGAAGGGTGGAAAGGACAAGCCAGGGAACTATAGACCAGTGAGCCTGACGTCCGTGTTGGGCAAGTTGTTGGAGGGAATCCTGAGGGACAGGACGTGCATGTATTTGGAAAGGCAAGGACTGATTATGGATAGTCAACATGGCTTTGAGCGTGGGAAATCATGTCTCACAAACTTGATTGAGTTTATTGAGCAAGTAACAAAGAGGATTGATGGGGGCAGAATGGTAGATGTGATTTATATGGACTTCAGTAAGGCATTCAACAAGGTTCCCCATGGGAGACTTGGGCCAATGGACTGAGAAGTGGCAGATGGAGTTTAATTCAGATAAATGCCAGGTGCTGCATTTTGGGAAACCAAATCTTAGCAGGACGTATACACTTAATGATAAGGCCCTAGGGAGTGTTGCTGAACAAAAAGACCTTGGAGTGCAGGTTCATAGCTCCTTGAAAGTGGAGTTGCAGATAGATAGGATAGTGAAGAAGATGTTTGGTCTGCTTTACTTTATTGGTCAGAGTATTGAGTACATGAGTTGGGGGTCATGTTGTGGCTGTACAGGACATTGTTTAGGCCACTGTTGGAATATTGCATGCAATTCTGGTCTCATTCCTGTCGGAAAGATGTTGTGAAACTTGAAAGGGTTCAGAAAAGATTTACAAGGATGCTGCCAGGTTTGGTGGATTTGAGCTATAGGGAGAGGCTGAACAGGCTGGGACTGTTTTCCCTTGAGCGTCGGAGGCTGAGAGGTGACCTTATTGAGGTTTACAAAATTATGAGGGGCATGGATAGGATAAATAGACAGTCTTTTCCCCAGAGCTAGAGGGCATAGGTTTAGGGTGAGAGGAGAAAGATATAAAAGAGGGGGTGGTACGTGTATGGAATGAGCTGCCAGAGGAAGTGGTGGAGGCTGGTACAATTGCAACATTTAAGAGGCGTTTGGATGGGTAAAAGAATAGGAAGGGTTTGGATGGATATGGGCCGGGTGCTGGCAGGTGGGACTAGATTGGGTTGGGATATCTGGTCGGCATGGACTGAAGGGCCTATTCTCATGCTGTACATCTCTATGACTGTATGACTCTATGGCTATGTTAAGTGAGGCCAAAGCTGGAATACTGAGTGTAGTTCTGATTGTCATACTATAGAAAACATTTGATTGCGCTAGAGAAAGTGTACAGTCAGTTCTGTTATAATGTGTGTTTCTTCAACACAACTTGGCTTGAACGCGATTGAAGACTTTAGACCATTATTTGTAGAATGTGAACTTTCCTTACCCGTATTGGCTATAACATGATTCTTGCCCCATTAGTTAAAATGGCACAGCTGTTGCACGAATTTCTTATAATGCATAGAAAGAAAAAGAAACATTTCCCCTTAGTTTAGGAATCATAACCAGGAAGCATAGATTTAAGATCAAGTCCAAGATGGTTAGAGAGGATTGAAGAAAGCTTTGCTATCTTCATTGAAGGAGTATTTTGATGATCACTTGAAGTATTACGGCATATGGATCAAGTGGAACTAGGCCTGCTTGATGACCACTGCCAAAGGCCTCTTTCTATTCTGTAAAATTCTGATCATATGAAGAATAGCATAGGCAGCATGGATTTAAATCGGGAATTTTTAACTTGCATGGGGAGTAGACTTGAATAAATGGACTAACATATGTCCGAATGTTAGTAAAACTTCAATTATGTCCAGGATATTTTTTTTTATTTCACAATATGTCCTAGTACCAACAAGGGTGTAGAACATACTAGGTTTATAATGAGAGTCGCGTAAGATTTAATTAACAATCTAATCGTGCGTGAACATGGTGTGATTAAGTTTGCTCAGTGCTGGAAATGGAGAAATGTGAAACAGTTATTGAGATTCCAGATACAGAGAAGGCTGACTTCAGCAGAGTGCAAATTAGACTGTCTATATTACACACTACAACAGAGACCTGTTGCTGGTTGAAACAAGAGATAGTGAGGGATATTCAAAAAATGATTCTCTGTCATATGAAACCAGTTAGGTTCCTAAGGGACAAGACCTCCTCTGACAACCAAGGAGATAAGAGATGCCATAAAACTAAAAGAGAAAGCAAACAAAAATTTATAAACAGTTGACAGAATGGGAGAGATTAAAAGAATGGCAAAGGGTGATAAAACAGATAGAAAGATACTCTGAGAAGCAAACAATTAATTTTGGAAAGGTTTGCCATATTATTCGGACAATTTATTAAGCAACAGAAGGAAGGTCGGCAGTCTTCTAATTCAGATGGTACTTGCTTCCCATTGATCCTGGTCGCTACAGGCAACTTGTAGAATGTGTACTTGTTTCTCTCCTTATGTCATCTTCAAATGTATGCAATATTGAACCTCTTTCATTGTCCTTTTTTCATCCTCTGCAGCCAGGGCTCATGCTGTGCACGAATATTGCTGTGATACTTTGATCTTATTATTCAATTTGTCGATGGTGATGGACCTTGACAGAATTTCTTCAACACATTGTTAACTTATTGCTGTATTATCATTTTCTGGGCGCCATAACCCTTGCAGTCATTTTAGTTATAACTCCAAATTCCACTGATCTAAACATTTCAAAACCTACACTTTGCTAATGACTGGTAAGATAGTTTGGAAGTTTGTCCTAATTTTATTTTTGCAATTCACCTTACTACATGACTTTGATTTTACCCTCAATAACATAAGCCATGCAACTACACTGAGAATTAACCCTTCATCAACCAGAAGCTTGTACACAATACAAGAAGCGTGTAAAATTGAATTCATAACATAGAAATTATTTTTAAAAATTACATAAAGTGTAAAAATGTATACTTTTCCTGCAGAATTACCTAAATAGAGTAATGCAAATAAATTACTGAACAAAAATAATTACAATTATGAGTGGAAAGAGGTGGCAGAAGCAATGAGTGCATGAAAGCTGCCAAAATTTAGATTGTCAATGAAAGTAAGGAAATGGGAATAACAGCTTTGCATCACTATTGAGTAATTGTAATGCAGATGTTCACTAAAGCTGTTTAGACAACACCTTCCATGATCTCTCTCGTCGAGAAGAACAAAGGCAGCAGGAACATGGGAACACCGCCTGCGAGGTCATCTCCAAGTCGATCACCATCCTGAATTGGAACTTTATTTCATTCTTTCATTGTTGCTGGCTCAAAATCCTGGAATTCCCTCATTAGCAGTGCTGTGGGTGTACCTACACCAAATTAAATGCAGCAGTTCAAGAACACATCTCACTATCACTTTCTCAAGGCCACCTAGGGATAACTACTGACAGTAATCAAAGCCTACATCCCCTGAATTAATTTTAAAAAAAGGTGAAGGAAGAGTGTAGAATGCTGGACATCCAAAAGAAACAAATATTCAATCAGCAACGAGGGGCACTACTTGACTAATTCAAATTGCAGAGAATCCTCAATTCTGTATTTTCTCAGTTGCAGTGTCATTTTAGTGGTTATTAAAGTGGGTGATCATTTTCTTCTCTGGATATCAAACTGATGGCCAACTGAACTCTCAGTCGGGCAGGGAACTGGACACTGACAAGACCACACAAAGTATATCTGCTTGGAGAATGGGAATTAAAACATTATTGGGGATGTGGTGAACAGTATCTGAGGGTTCACTGGAGCTCAGAGTTGATGAAAGAGAAGTTAGAGTGAGGAGTGGGCAACTGATATGGGATGTGCTCAGAGTTGGGAGGAGGGGGTGGCACAATGGGGACTGCTGATCCTAAGAATGAGGTCATGACCTGGGGATTGGAAGGAAAGGTGTTCTTGGTAGAAGGGGCTTGCAGGCACTGGGATGGGGCAGGTTGGAGTCAGCAAGGGGAGTCATTTAGAAAGGCTTTGATCGTAGACAAGTAGTTTGTGTTCTTATTTTGAGAAAGCTGTCATTTCATCCAGTGCTTGATAGATCATAGAGTCATAGAGATGTATAGCACAGGAGCAGATACTTCAGATCCAACTCATCCACGCCGACCAGATAACCAAAATTAATCTAATTCCATTTGTCAGCATTTGACCCATATCCCTCTAAACCCTCTCTATTCATGTACCCATTTAGATGCCTTTTTACATGTTGTAATTGCCCCAGCCTCCATTACCTCCTCTGGCAGCTTATTCTAAGCAAACACCACCTTCTGTGTGAAAAAGCTGCCCCTTAGGTCCCTTTTAAATCTTTCCCCTCTCACTTCAAACCTATTTCTTCCAGGTTTAGACTACCCTACTCTGGGATAAAGATCTTGGCTGTTCACCCTGTCCAAGTCCTGCTTGATTTTATAAACCTCTCACCCCTCAGCCTCTGACACTCCAGGGAAACTCACTCCAGCCTCTCCCTATAGCACAAAACCTCCAACCCTGGCAACATCCTTATAAATCTTTTTCAAATTTCACAACATCTCACTTATAGCAGAGAGACCAGAATTGCAGTATTCCAAAAGTGGCCTAACTAATATCCTGTGCAGCCGCAATATGACCTCCCAACTCCTGTACTTGATGCTTTCACCAATAAAGGCAAGCATACCAAATGCCTTCTTCCCTACCCTGTCTACCTACGATTCTACTTCCAAGGAACTATGAACCTGCACCCAAGATCTCTTTGTTCAACAACACTCCCCAGAATCTTAGTACGTTAAAACTAAAAAAGCAGGCTAAGGTCAGGAAACAGATTTCTGGTCATACATCTAACCATCAGTGAAAAAGATATTGCAATGGAAAATAATGTGGTTAAAGGCTGACAAATCTCCAGAGCCTGATAATCTACATTTCAGAGTATTAAAGCCCTGGAAGGTATTGAATGAATTTGTAGGTATCCACCAAATTTCTAGACCTTCTGCAGTGGCTCCTACAGATTGCTGGGTGGCAAATGTAACTACACTATTTAAAGAGGGAGAGAGAGAGAATGAACAACTACAGTTACTGTCAGTCTAACATCGGTCATGGGGAAATGCAAGAATCTGTTATAAAGATGTGACCTCAGAAACTTGGAAAACATTAATATGACTGGACAAAGCCATCATGGGTTTATAAATGGCAAATCATGATTATTAAATAAAGTGGAGCTTTTTTCAGAATGTAAGTAGTACAATAGATAAGGGAGAAGCAGTGAATGTGGTATATTTGCATTTTCAGAAGGCCACTCAAGGTCACTCAAGAGGCTAGTGGGTAAAAACTTAAGCACATAGGACAGGGGTAACATATTGGCATGGATTGAGAATTAATTGACTGACAACAAACAGTGTGAGAATTAATGCATCTTTTTCTGGGTGATTGCCATTGACTAGTGGTGTATGCCCGAAACGTCAATTCTCCTGCTCCTTTGATGCTGCCTGACCTGCTGCACTTTTCCAGCAACACATTTTTCAGCTCTGATTTCCAGCATCTGCAGTCCTCACTTTCTCCTAGTGGTGTGCTGCAAGGATCCAGGCCCCAACTGTTCCTGACTTTTATAAATGACCTTGGAAACAAATGTTTGCTGACAACACAAAATGGGCAGGATTGAGAGTTGTGAGGCAGCTGCAAGAAGGCCTAAAGATGACTTGGTCAGATTGAGTGAGTAGGCACACACCTGACAGCTGCAGTACAACATAACTGTATGTGAAGTTATACACTTTGGTGTGGAAAAAAATGGGCAATATTATAGGACAAATATTACTAAATTGGAGAGGATTCAGAAAAGATTATGAGGATGTTACCAGGACTGGAGAGTTTGAGTAATAGAGAGAGGCTGGATAGGCTGGGACATTTTTCACTGGAATATAGGAGGTTGAGTGATAACCTTTTCGAGGTTTATAAAATCATGAGGGGCATACATAAGGTGAACAGCAAAGGGTAGGGGAGTTCAAAACTAGAGGGCACAAGGTGAAAGGAGAAAAATTTAAAAAGAATCTGAGGGGCAACTTTTTAACAGAGCCTGGTTTGTATCTGGAATGAACGGCCAGAGGAAGTGGTATATGCGAGTACAGTTACAACATTTAAAAGACATTTGGATAAGTACATGAATAGGAAAGGTTTAGAGGATATGGGCCAAACACAAGCAAAAGGGACTAATTAATTTGGGGAAACTTGGTTGGCAAGGACGAGTTGGACCGATCAGAGTGTATTCATGCTGTATGATTCTATTTAAATGTCGATATATTGGGAAGTATAGATATATGGAGAGATCTGGGTGCCCATGTACATCAGCCGATGAAAGTAAACAGTTGCAGCAAGCAATTAGGAAGGAAAATGGTATGTTGGCCTTAATAGCAAGAGGATTTGAATTAAAAAGCATGTCTTGCCTTACCTTTATCGCCCTCCGTCCACGCATCAATGAATTCAACACGCGTCGTGACATCGAACACTTCTTCCGCTGCCTCCGCCTCCGAGCTTACTTTTTCTCTCAGGACTCCCGCCCACCTTCCGAGAATCCCTTCACTCGCCTCCAACACTCTCCATCCACCTGGATACCCTGCCCTCAATCTCTTCATTTCCAACTGCCGCCGAGACATTAACCGCCTCAAACTGTCTACACCCCTCCCCCAGTCCAACCTTCACCTCCACAATGCGCAGCCCAACACTTCCTCTGCCCCAATCCCAACCTTCCCATCAAACCAGCAGATAAAGAGAGTGCAGTGGTAGTTTGGCAGACTGACCTCTACACCGCTGAAGCCAGGCGACAACTCAAAGACACCTCCTCCTACTGCTCCCTCGAGCATGACCTCATCCCCCCCATCTCCCAGACCATACAGAACTCATCACCTCAGGAAATCGCCCAGCCACAGCTTCCAACCTCATAGTCCAGGAACCCCGCACCACCCGATTCTATCTCCTTCCCAAGACCACCCTAGCTGACCCATTGTCTCAGCCTGCTCCTGCCCCACCGAACTCATCTCCACCTACCTCGGTACTCTCCTTTTCCCCCTAGTCCATGAACTCCCCACATACATTGCGACACCACCCATGCCCTCCACCTCCACCAAGCCTTCTATTTTCCCGGCCCCCAACTCCTCATCTTCACCATGGACATTCAATCCCTCTACACCTCCATCTGCCATGACTAGGGCCTCCAAGCCGTCCATTTCTTTCTCTCCCGATGTCCCCAACAGTACCCTTCCACTGACACTCATTCGTTTGGCTGAACTGGTCCTCACCCTTAACAATTTCTCCTTTGAATCCTCCCACTGCATCCAGACCAAAGGGGTAGCCATGGGCACCCACATGGGCCCCAGCTATGCCTGTCTCTTTGTTGGCTACGTAGAACAGTCCATCTTCCATAGTTACACCAGCACCACTACCCAACTCTTTCTCCGCTACATTGATGACTGCTCCTCGTGCTCCCGCAAGGAGGTTGAGCAGTTCATCAACTTCACCAACACATTCCACCCTGACCTTAAATTTATCTGGACCATCTCTGACACCTCCTTCCCCTTCCTGGACCATCCATCTCCATCAATGATGACTGACTTGACACTGACATTTTTTACAAATGCACTGACTCCCACAGCTACCTGGATTACACCTCTTCCCACCCTACCTCCTGCAAAATGCTATCCCGTATTCCCAATTCCTCCGCCTCCGCCTTGTCTGCTCCCAGGAGGACCAGTTCCACCACAGAACACACCAGATGGCCTCCTTCTTTAATGATCGCAATTTCCCTTCCCATGTAGTTAAAGATGCCCTCCAACACATCTCATCCACATCCGCACCTCCGCCCTCAGAACCCACCCCTCCAACCGTAACAAGGACTGAACCCCCTGGTACTCACTTTCCACTCTACCAACCTTCGCATTAACTGCATCATCCTCCGACATTTCTGCCACTTCAAACGGACCCCACCACCAGGTATATATTTCCCTCCCCACCCCTTTCTGAGGAATTGCAAAACCTCTGCCCACACCTCAACCCCTCACCTCCAACCAAGGCCCCAAAGGAGCCTTCCACATCCATCAAAGTTTCACCTGCACTTTGCCACATGTCATTTATTGTATCTGTTGCTCCCGATGCAGTCTCCTTTACATTGGGGAGACTGAGCACCTTCTCGCAGAGCGCTTTAGGGAACATCTCAGGGACACCCGCACCAATCAATCCCACTGCCCCGTGGCCCAACATTTCAACTCCCCTCCCACTCTGCTGAGGACATGCAGGTCCTGGGCCTCCTCCACTGCCACTCCCTCGCCACCCAACACCTAGAGGAAGAACACCTCATCTTCCGACTTGGAACACTTCAACCCCAGGGCATCAATGTGGACTTCACCAGTTTCCGCATTTCCCCTCCCCCTACCTTACCCCAGTTCTAACCTTCCAGCTCAGCACCATTCTCATGACCTGTCCTATCTGCCAATCTTCCTTCCCACCTATCCACTCCACCCTCCTCTCTGACCGATCACCTTCAACCCCACCGCGTGGGCGGCACGGTGGCACACTGGTTAGCACTGCTGCCTCACAGCGCCAGAGACCTGGGTTCAATTCCCGCCTCAGGCGACTGACTGTGTGGAGTTTGCACATTCTCCCCGTGTCTGCGTGGGTTTCCTCC
>NC_057731.1:22899802-22918859 GCF_004010195.1 Chiloscyllium plagiosum | reverse complement strand
CGGGTCGGTGTGGACTTGTTGGGCCGAAGGGCCTGTTTCCACACTGTGAGTAATCTAAAAAAAAAACCTCCATCCACCCATATGACTCTATGACTCTATTGTACTCTTGGCTACCTTCTCTTGAGCCCCACCTGCCTCCCATTTATCTCTCCACCCCAGAGGCTCCCGCCCTTCATTCCTGATGAAGGGCTTTTGCCTGAAACGTCGAATTTCCTGCTCCTCGGATGCTGCCTGACCTGCTGTGCTTTTCCAGCACCACTCTAATCTAGACTGTAGTTATATAAAGTCTAGGTGAGACCACACCCATGGCATTGAATGCAGGTGTATTCGGTCTCCCTACCTAAGAAAGGACATACTCACTGTAATGGAAGTGCAACAAAGGTTTTCGAAGCTGATTCAAATGGACAGTCATATGAGGAGAGATTAATTTAAAAGGATGAGAAACACAAAGTTCTAACATGACTGGATATTCTAGATGTAGGAAGGATGTTTTCCCTGTTTGCGGGCATCTAGAACCAGAGGTTACAGCTTCAGGATTCGGGGTAGGCCATTTAAGACTGAGGTAAGGAAACGTTTCTTCCCTCAAAGGGCAGTGAACCAGTGGAATTCTCTGCCACAGAAGACTATTGAGGCAAATCTCTGAATATATTCAAAAAATATATTGAAACAATTTTCGACATTAAAAGCATCAAGAAGTATGAGATGAAAGTAAGAATATGGTGTTGAGTTAGTGATCAGATTGAATGGCGAAGCAAGCTTTTCTTGGCCTACTATTGCTTCTAGTTTTGATGGCTTCGTCTAGGTTTATTTATTCTTGCTCCAATCACAAGAAGAAATTGATCTGGTTTGTTACAAGTGGTTATTAGCAAAAGGTTCACTTTTTTTCAGCAGAAGAATGCCAGAACCACTATTTCAGTCAAACGGCTGATATAATTATTGTAGCTGATCAAAAGGTTCCTGTTGAACTCCTGACAAATAATAATAACTCAGTGAAAATTGATAGGTCGGAAATACCAGAATGGCTGATCATGTTTAGGGGTAGATAAATTGTCTGTTTGAATGTCTTGCAACCCAGGTTTCTAAGGGATCGTTGTTGATGGTATACTCAAGTCTGCAAGGCTCTTCAAAAATGGCATTTTTGTCAAGTTTCATTGTATATTTACACTTTACATTTATTTACACTTAGAGAGTCATAGAGTCATAGAGATGTACAGCATGGAAACAGACCCTTCAGCCCAACCTGTCCATACCGACCAGATATCCCAACCCAATCTAGTCCCACCTATCAGAGCTGGCCCATATCCCTCCAAACCCTTCCTATTCATATACCCATCCAAATGCCCCTTAAATGTTGCAATTATACCAGCCTCCACCACATCCTCTGGCAGCTCATTCCATACACATACCACCCTCTGCGTGAAAAAGTTGCCCCTTAGGTCTCTCTTATATCTTTCTTATCGCACTTCATTAAATTATTTTTGCATAATTATTAACATCATGCTGCAGATGTTCCCTCTATTTATCAGTCTTCCATGGGATGCTTTCATGAATCATTTATCCTTTAAACATAACAAAAGGGACTTCTGGTTGGAGTTTGCAGAAAGACTAGTATCCCATCTTTGTCCTATATAAGGGAGGTGCAGAATATTGGAAAGTGACAAATGTAACACTCTTATTCAAGAAAAGGTGTAAGAATATTCCTAGCAAGTGCTGGCTTTTCAGTTTAACATCTGTGGTGGATAATGTTTTATGAATAATTCAAAGAAAAATGAAACAACACTTGTGGAGGCTGGAGTTTATTAAGTATGGGCAGCATGGACTTGTGAAAGGTATATAATGTTTTGCTGATTTGGTTTAATTGTTTGAAGTAACTGTGAAAGGTGTTTGTATAGATTTACCAAAGCACTTGACATGCAAAAAGCATTTTAACAAAATTGTTGCTCAGTGAAGACAGAAGCCTATGTGAACATGAATAAACTAAAGACTTAAGGACTGAAAATCTGAATCTGGATTATTGGTTGTTTGCCTGACAAAAGGAAAAAGTAGATAGTAGATAGTGGTGTCCCCCATTGGTTAGCACCATGACCACTGCATTTTCTGATGTGCATAAGTAACCTGGATGTTAGAATACAAAGTAAGTTTGGAATACACAAAAATTGACAAAGATACTATATTTGGTAGTGTAGCACAGCATGAGGATGATACTCATTAACTGCAAAGGAACATAGATAAGCTAACAATATGTAAGACAGTGGCTAGTTGAATTTAATACAGAGAAGTGTGAGGTGATGCACTTGGGATAAAGAGACTGTTATGAAGATGTAGATGTACTGTACCTTTAAGAGAGTTAAAAGCTAGCAAAACTACCTGACAGCACCAAGTGCTCTCAATAGCTAACAATGTAACACTTGGTCGAAAGCTAGATTAGCTGGGTTGCGTGGAGACAAAAACAGATTCAAATTAGGCCAATCACTTAAAATTATACCTCCCCCAAAGAAAACAAACTCCATTCCAGTTTGAACTTAGTATATTGACAATCTTAAAAGCCAATGACACAATCTGATGCTTTGGGGATATAAGACCAGGGAAGGGGGGAGAATGAGTGGGAGGTGGGGAGAGATGGAGGGAAGCACAATAGTCCAGATTTGGAAGCATGGTGAGTTTGGGGATAGTGGATGTTGGCTTTTATAGTTGGCGAAGATAGAGCTTATGCATGGATCCAAGGATGAGGATGAGAGATTTTATCTTGGAATTATGGGGAGATGAAGAGAATAGGATTTAGTGCAGAATAGGATGAGAGCTTTAGCCAAGCAGTTATTTAAAGTGTAGAGGTTGGCAGTCTGGTCAGTAGAACATTGAAATTGTCACCTCTGAAGGAGACAGTTATGTACAAATTTAGTTGAGAGGAGAACTGCCAAGCCACCAGTATGTAAAGACTGCCCCAAAAAAGTCTCTCTTAAAAGTACCTTTATCGATCAATAGCCTGTGAAGCAGAATCCCCAACAAGCAGAAAAGAAGACAGAAATACAGAGAAGAACGGAAAGCTGTCTGGTTTTGAGATAAGACGTTTTGTTTTGTAAATCTTAATAGGGACTTTTATTGGACTAATATTATAGAAGGGAAGGTTAGAGGAAGGAGTTGTAAATAGTTGTTAGTTAGTTATTCTATTTTATTTTAGAAATAAAATTGTTAATTGTTATTTTAAATAGTTCTTGGCCTCTCGAATTTTCACAGATTACTGCATGGGATAAATCTTTTCTGTGTTGCTGGCTTAAATTAAGCATGAGGGTCTACCCCATTTCATGACAGAGACAAAATGGATTACACTTCTAAAAAGTGTACTAAGCCATGGGGATCTAGAGGTCGATGTGTATTTTTGAAGATTGCAGAATATATTGAATGAGCAGTTAGAAAAACATTTTGAGAATGTGGTTTTCATAAATATGAAAGCAATGAATAGAAAAACAGGGTAGTTGTGTTGAATTTGTGTGAAGTTCAGGCTAGGTCTAATTCTGGTTGTCACACTTTAAGAAGCATGTATGAATACTTAAGAAGCTAAGAACATCTGTTAGAATGGCTTCAAGGATGAGGAAATGAAGCATTCGAGGTTTGATTGGAAAGTTGGAGTTGATCTTGGGGCAAAAGAGGTTGAGGGGAGTTTATGCAGAGGCCTTCACGATTACAAACTGGTTTAGATGAGGTAGGCAAAGAAAAGCTGTTCCCAACTTCTGCTTCTTTTGTGATGTTTAAAGAATAAACAAGATGCATGAGAGAATCCATGGGGCAATAGATAAATAGAGGTAAAATCTTTAAAATAGAGAGGATGCATTCTTACAAGAAAACCCATCAAAATAATGTTATGTTAATAATTAGGCAGAAATAATGTTATAAAGTATGATAAATGTAAATAAGCGCGAAGTATAAATATACTATGAAACTTGATATTTTTGAAGAATCTTGCAGACTTGATGAATGTACCACCAATAAAGATCATCCAGCTCTGGAGCAAAGCCCTCCTGGCATGTTACCTGAAGGGGGCGAGAGAGAGAGGAAGGGAGAGAATGAGCGGGTGGTGGAGAGAGATGGAGGGAAGCACAATTGTCCAGATTTGGAAGCATGGTGAGTTTGGGGATAGTGGATGTTGGTTTTTATAGTTGGCAAAGATAGAGCTTATGCATGGATCCAAGGATGAGGATGAGAGATTTTATCTTGGAATTATGGGGAGATGAAGAGAATAGGATTTAGTGCAGAATAGGATATAAAATCTCCTATGGTGATTTTAGCGAATCAGTTATTTAAAGGGAGTAGAGGTTGGCAGTCTGGTTAGTAGAACATTGAAATTGTCACCTCTGAAGGAGACAGTTATGTATAAATTTAGTAACTGGGCTATGGCTGGGACAGAGGAAGTCAGTGTCGTGGAGTGGAAATAATGGCCTTTGTGAAGCTTTGCATTGGGCTGACTACAGTGCCAAATTTGCTCAAAACATTCAGCCTTAAATAGTTGAACAGGTCCCAAAAGTATGGAATTGGTGGAGGCCAAAAATGACTTTGAGTTTCTCATTGGCCATAAATTCTTCCAGTTGAACAATCAAAGAATGGGACAAGTGGTTTGTTGACATTAGAAGTAGATAGTTGAAAGGAGTGGTAGTGCTGGGTGTCTTCGGATCATGTTGCCAAAAGTAGAATGCAGATGAAGAAATACATACATTTCAAAATATAAATTCTTTGAGAACTCTGGAGGTTAAGTCAAGCTCAATCAAGTTATAGAGATCCAGGATTGCTATTTGTTAAGATAACACATTCTAACCCTTACATTTTTTTTGGGGGGGGCTTTCTTCCATAAGGCTCAGCCAAGACAAAGAGCTGAGTTTTAACATGCTGCATAATCCATCCTATTTTTTAAAAAATCAGATTTTAGTGATCGATCCATAATTATATTCTCAGATCAGCTTATAACTTGCTTACAAAGGGTACATGTCTGGGTATGTTGGATTAAAGATGAAAAATATTTAGTTTCAAATCTATTGTGAAACAAATATTATGGAACAGACATAATAAGTTGTCTGTTGTGATACTAGTCAAGAGCTAGATGGAAGGACTTTTAAGTGATTAAAATTTGTTGACTGGTTTTGTTATATAATACAATCTACATGCTTTCATCAAGCTAATTAACAGAATGTGTTCTTTTGAGAAAACTCTGCTTGTGATAGTAGATTAAAATTGAGGAATTTAAGTGCATTGTGACTTCAGATACATATGTATCATGCATCAGAAAGGTTGATGGAGACATTATTTGTGATAAAAGCTTTTTAATAACTTACTGTTCCGATCCAATGGAAGCATTTCTGCTTTGATGCAGCTCTTATTGAATGCCAAATTGTTTCCATTTTTAAATCAAGTTAAAAATATTTTTATTCATTATTTTCAGTTCGATTGTGAAGTGGAATGGCGAACCATTGTCTGCAAGGTTATTTAATCCAACAAATTTAAAAAAAGCCCAAAATGTTAAAATGTAACAAAGCATTTATAGTTATTGACATGTTCCACTCTTCAGAAATGTATATTTAATATGTTTACAGCATTTACTCCTCTTATTTTGAATAGATTTTAGTCGTAAGGTAATTTTGTGGCTTTCCCATCCCTTTTAGCATCTGTGTGTACTGGTTACTTGTTAACTGATTAGATTAGATTAGATTAGATTAGATTACTATGTGCTATGTGTTTGTGCTATGTGTTAACTGCTATGTGTTTATCCCAAAAAGGCTTCTATAATCTTAATTTCATAGATTTGATTTGTGGTTGAAACAGATCTCAGTTTTGAAGAAGGGTTTATGTTTCCTGATGTTTTGCCATTACTGGCAAATGGCATAGCAGCTGTGCTATGATTTTTACAGTCCTACTATATGACTTATATCAATAACTGCCAAGTTCAATTTATGGTTTAGTGATTCTTTGTATATAGTTTGAAAGGATCATGGAAACTATATCTGAAAAGGAAATATTTAGAAAGGTAAAGATGGCCAATTCAAAAGACTAATGTGCAGAAAAAAAATATATTACAACATCAACTAAGAAATGTATGGGATATTTTTTCATCTGTCTACATTGAGTTTGGAATGGACTATGAAGGCTAGTCTTGTAAGCAACTTCAATAACCTATGAATGAATAACGCAAAACCAAATATGATAATATAGTTTTAATCAGGGTACAATTTGAATGAGTAGGAATGATTTGAACATCAAAAAACTACAAAATTTGTGTTCAGTAGTTTCAGAAATACTTGGTGTATGATCAATAATTAATTAGTCTGCAGTAAGTTGGCCTCCATCGTAGAGTCAAAAATAGATCAAAGTCTGCTTCTGGCTCACATCTGCATAATTTTAATGAATTATTTTGTTTAATGCTAGTCAGTAATTAAGTGTACTTAATAATGCAAAGTAACTATTTGTGTGTGTTGTTGTTTGGTAAATATTACATCAGTTGACTTCTTTGAAACGTTTGATCAGCTTAGATATATTTTATATTTATTCCCCTGAGCTTGGCATGATTAGGCTTGTCTCCTACCTGTCACATATTAAGGAATGACCTATATAATTATTCACACTAATTCTAGCATTTACTGCTGAATTGTCTATTCATGTACTCTTTTGTTGTGCACAGGTATATTTCAATAATGCATTTGCTGTGGAATCAACCTGGGGAAAGTCAGAGGAAGTTAATTTTTTTCAAGGACACAAAATACCTGTTTTAAAAGCAAATCAAGTAGCAGTGGCATTATCAACAGTGACTAAACCTGCATCACCTACCGGATCCAAACCCTTCCTTGTGGTTACACCTCAAACAATAACTGGTGAGCTGCTTAAAATGTTTACAATAGTTCATGTAACTCATCTATTCTTCTTTGTTTTTGTGTTAAACACCTGTATTTATTTCGTACAAAATAGACCCTTCAACATATTTAACTTGTATGCTTCTGTAATTCCAAATATGCTGCCTTTACATTCCAGGATTTAACTGTTTCATCTTGAAATTGGTTCATTGTTATACTTTCAATTGTTTGTCCTTTAGAACACCTTTGCACTACATTCTGTGTACATTCTGTGCAAAGAAATTCTTCTTGACACCTGTGGTAATTTGTCCTTCATAACCCTGAACCTCTGCGCTCTTGAATTATCCTGCCACAACTATAAGTATTGCTTTGGGGTTGTTCTCTCTATTCCACTAGGTATCTGATTTACATCTAAAAAGTTCTTTTGGATGCATCTTAAAGACTTTATAAACCCATCTATCAAACAGATCCATGCACAATCTTCCTTTTTGTTACTGAGTGTGAATCTCATTGTAGTCCTTCAGTCCCTCAATGTAGATGTCTTGTGGTTAGTACTCCAGTCAAATAGATAAGGTTTGAGAGCTAATTTTTAGTTATCATCTAACTGGTCAAATACCTGAAGTTAAAATGCTGGTTAGACAAAATAAAGCCATAAATCTTGTTTTTATTTCAGTCAGCGTTTGATTACTACTGGATTGTTAGTTGAGTGACATCATCAATGCATCAACACTTCCCCAGTATAATGCAAATTTTAAATACTCTTCTTGCAGTGTTTCTTAGAGATTCTGCTTTCCTTGAAAAGTAAGCAGTTGCTGTCATCCACTCAATTCAATTTGCATGTTTCTCCCTTCTCCATTGTCTGTTTTCAAACTGCAATATCTAACCCTCAGTCTTTTCAGAGTTGTTATTTATGTAGGATTGAATGGGCCTTACTGCTAAATCACTTTTTAGAATTTCTTCCAATATTTTCACTCAAAAAATGCTGTATTTACCGCCTTAATGACAGTGAGATTTTCTGCTGCTGAGATACTTTTTACAACCCTCCTAGTCTTTTCAGCTTTCCTGGTTAAAGGGCAATACTTAATTTCCCTTCACAAAGAACGGTTATGAACTCTCCTACACCTCATGATTTGAAGATGCTGGTGTTGGACTGGGGTGTACAAAGTTAAAAATCACACAACACCAGGTTATAGTCCTAGCGAGTTTTGAGAAGATTTGTAGCTCAGGTTGAGGTTTTGGATGTAGGTTTGTTCACTGAGTTGAAAGGTTCCTTTCCTAGAAGCATGGCATTCTAACCAGAACTCTATCAACAAACACATTGAGTTATACCCCATCTACCACCCCCTGAGAAAAGGAACAGGAAGTGACTTCACCACAGGAAATAATATCACCAACCCAAAGAAACCCATACATATAAATAGAAAGCAGGAATTTTCAGCATTGCTTCGCATGAGGTCCACTGAAGATGTTACTTTGTAAGGTAATGAAACATCTGGAAATGAACCTTTCAGCTCAGTGAGCAAATCTACATCCAGGTTATAGTCCAACAGTTTAATTGGAAGCACTAGCTTTCAGAACGCCGCTCCTTCATCAGGTGGTTGTGGAGGACACAATTGTAAGACACAGAATTTATTGCAAAAGTTTAAAGTGTGATGTAACTGAAATTATTGAAAAATACCTTGATTGTTTGTTAAGTCTCTCATCTGTTGGAATGACCATGATAGTTTCACTTCTTCCATTTGGAAATCACAAAACGTTTTTAAAAAGTTACATTCTCAGGTTAACTTTAACAATTGGTGTCAGCCCAGATAATGTGTTGAAGGTGTTCGCCCCCTATGTGCTGTTGTCTGTGCCATAATGTTAAGACTGATTTGAATCTAAAAAATGAGTTGACAGAGCCTTACATAGATTCATGCAGATTTTGAACACAGTACAATGTAACTCTGAAAGTGCAAATTCATGCCACAAATGTAATTGCGTGTGTATGTGTGTCTGGGGTGGGGGGTTGTGAGTGTCTGTGAGAGAGTGTGTGTGTGTGTGAGTGTAAAGGGGTCTAAGTCTGTGAGAGGGTGCATGTGAGTGTGGGTGTGTATGTGTCTGTTGGAGAGTGTGTGTGTCTGGGGTGCATTGGGAGAGTGTGTGTGTGTGTGTGTATACACCATGTTCTTCGTGGCCTGCAACAAATTATCAATGAGGATGATCACCTCGCCAAGACCTTCCCCACACCTCCACTGCTCACCTTTAAACAACCGCCAAACCTCAAACAGATCATTGTTCGTAGCAAACTGGCCGGCTTTCAGGACAACTCCATACAACCCTGTCATGGTAGGCACTGCAAGATGTGTCAGACTGTGGACATGGATACCACATTACACATGGGGACACCTCTCACTATGTACGTGGCAGGTCCTCCTGTGACTCAGCCAACGTTGTCTATCTCATACGCTGCAGGCAAGGATGCCCTGAGGCATGCTGCATTGGTGAAACTGAGCAGAGGCTACCGCACCGCACCGCAAAACAATCAACAGACAGGAATGTTCCCTCCCAGTTGGAGAACACCTCAGCAGTCCAGGACATTTGAACTTGGACCTTCAGGTGACCATTCTCCAGGCGGACCTTAGGACAGGCAACAGCGAAAACTGGCCAAGCAGAGGCTGATAGCTAAGTTCGATACCCATAGGGAGGGCCTCAACCGGGACCTTGGGTTCATGTCACACTACAGGTGACCACCATTGCACTACACACACACACACTCTCACTCACACATGCACCTTCTCACAGACTTAGACCCCTTTAGACTCATACACAGGTATACACTCTCTCACAGACACTCACAACCCATCACCCTAGATACACACACACACTCCTACAGACACACACATTCCCACACTCACACATGCACCCCTCACAGACTTAGATCCCCCACTCACACACACATACATATACACTCTCTCTCACAGACACTCACAACCCCTCCCCACCAAACACACAGGCACTCCTATACACACGCACGCACATACGTGCACAAGCCCACATAGACATATATGTTTGTGGCATGAATTTGTACTTGCAGAGTTACATTGTACTTTGCTCAAAAAGACTCTGTTAACTCATTTTTTAGATTCGAATCAGTCCAAACATTACGGCACAGACAACAGCACATAGGGGGCGAACACCTTCAACACATTATCTGGGCTGACACCAATTGTTAAAGTTAACTTGAGACTGTAACTTTTTAAAAAAGTTTTGTGATTTCCATATGGAAGTAGTGAAACTAACAGGGTCATTCTAATAGATAAGAGACTTAGCAAACAATCAAGGTATTTTTCAAAGTATAATTTCAGTTACATCACACTGTAAATTTTTGCTATAAATTCTGTGTCTTACAATTGTGTCCTCCACAACCACCTGATGAAGGAGCGGTGCTCTGAAAGCTAGTGCTTACAATTAAAACTGTTGGACTATAACCTGGTGTTGCGTGATTTTTAACCTCATATACCTCAGAATCTATCACAGGGATTCACATAAGATGCATCACAATAAAAACAATTTTCATATCTCTGGCATAACCCAATGGTAGGAATTTCAAAACACAAAGCTCCAATTATTTTTTCAATGCTTTGTTTGCTTGAATAATATAGAATAGCATTTAGAATAGAACAGCAATTTATTGTGTCTTCCATTTGTGAAAATACTATGAGATGAGTACAAGTCACACAATACAGAAATGAGAAAAGGGTTTGGAAGGATATGGGCCGGGTGCTGGCGTATGGGACTAGATTGGGTTGGGATATCTGGTCGGCATGGATGGGTTGGCCCGAAGGGTCTGTTTCCATGCTGTACATCTCTATGACTCTATGAGAGAAAACAAATAATTGAGACACAGTTAGGACAAAGTTTACCTTTAGTTCCCTCCACGGCTCTTGGCTTTATGGAGTGGCTATAGGAAGACACTGCAGAAGCCGCCTGTGAGGCCACCAAAGCAAGGATTTCTGGACCTAACCCACCACATTGCCGCAGCCAAAGCAGATACTGAAGCAACTGCATCGCCGCCATAGCAGGGAGCGACAGACCAGAGCTACCAGTGATCAATCCATCGCCACTTTCGTCTCTGGCCGAAGTCACCACATTGTTGCCATAGCCAATGGGAACAAACCAGAACCACCGTACCGCTATCGCTGCACCGCTGCCAGGGGCAATGGATCAGACCCACAGATGATGAAGCCTTCGGTAAGGCTGTGGCCACTCTGGCCATTCACCAAGCTGCTTCTGCAGGTGGCACTCACAAACACCTTCCTCCATCACAGCCACAGAGTAGAAGGAAAGGTGCACTTTGCAAATGAAAAATGAAGAAATAGGGCAAAAAAAAGAATGCAGCCTTTGGGAGTGTATGGGCACAGACTTTCTATCCTGCTGCTGCTGCTGCCATCTTGGAAAATCAAACACTCCACATTCGAATTTTCACAGTCATACCCAACTCTAAGAATTCAAAATTAATACCTGGCCTTATTTGGGTGGCCAGCCAATGCAGCTGTCTAATTAGATTACAGAAATCCACCATTTCAGATTTGGAAAATGCTTCTTTTTTATTTGCGAGACCCTGCACTGACTAACACTAATGGGGCTAATATTTTCCAAATGAAATTGCTGATACAAGTTGGCTCTCTCCATTCTCCCTGGGTGGCACAGTGGTTAGCACCTCAGAGTGCTAGGGACCAGGTTTGATTCTAGCCTCAGGTGACTGTCTGAATGGAGTTTGTGCATTCTCCCTGTGTCTGTGTGGATTTCCTCCAAATGCATTGGTTTCTTTCCATAGTCCAAAGATGTGCAGGTTAGGTGGATTGGCCATGCTAAATTGCCCATAGTGTTCAGGTGTGTGTAGGCTAGGTGGATTAGCCATGTGAAATGCAGGGTTACAAGGATAGAGTATGGGGATTGATCTGTATGGGATGCTCTTCAAAAGGTTGGTGTGGACCTATTGGACTGAATGGCCTGCCTCCACAGTGTAGGGACTTCTATGATTCTGCCTGATTTTCAATACAACGTATTTAAAAACTCATGAAACCTCAATTCCAATTTTAAATTCCACTGTATGCTCATTTATGGCAGTGTTTTCAAAACTCATTGCTCCCACTCCACACATGCGTTTCACAAAGATGCCAGAAAGCTGTCTTCCCACCCCCATCCCCCATCATGCCAATAAAACATAGAAGAGGCTACTTTAAACTGGAAACAGCACAATTTTAAATAAAACATAACTTCCTGAGAAATGTCAAACTTTAGAGAGATAATTTAGCTCATGTAGATATTTATTTAACTTTCAGTGTCTGGATGTAGGTTTGCTCGTTGAGCTGGGAGGTTCATTTCCAGACGTTTCATCACCCTACTAGGTAACCTCTTCAGTGGGCCTCAGGTGAAGCAGTGTACATGCTTCTTGCTTTCTAGTTATATGTGTGGGTTTCTTTGGGTTGGTGATGTTATTTCCTGTGGTGATGTCATTTCCTGTGGCAATAACATCGCCAACGCAAAGAAACCCAAATATATAAATAGAAAGCAAGAATCATGTACACTACTTCGCCTGAGGCCCACTGAAGAGGTTACCTAGTATGGTGATGAAACGTCTGGAAATGAACCTTCAAGCTCAGCGAGCAAACCTACATCCAGACCCTCAACCTGAGCTACAAATCTCCTCAAAACTCGCTAGGTTTCAGTGTGTTTGGTGGCTAAACTGGACAGTGAAGAAACACTACTATTTGAGTTGAGTTGATATTTCTGCAGAAATGCAGCTTTCATATCAATTGATCAACATTACAAGCATTTTCCTTTGGTCACAAGGTCAAAAAAATCTTCAGAATTGTTTTTCTTGCTGTAAGTGAGTCTATTCTTATGTCTTAACCCCCTAGTTTTTCTTCAAAACCTTGTAATACCAGCCTTGGTTTAGTCAAGAGACACTCTATTTTGGTGCATATCCACCCATGTGGTCAGGTTGGCTGTCCACTCTTTGGTAGCTTTGTGAACACCCCAAATACTCTCTAGCTTTGTAATTCTTGCTTAATTATTTGACCAATTGTTAGTTCCTGGACACTAAGATTTCCTGATCATGGGCTTATGCTCCTTAAACAATTTCTAGCCTGTACTTCATTTCTTAACATTGTTAAACTACAACCTCTCTCTTGCCCTGTGGCTCTTTCTGGAATGTTTCTTATTGATCTTTTCCTTCTATTACAAGGATGTTTTTTGATGGTTTGTGATTTCTTTCAAAAGCCACTCTCTGAGCTTGCAGTGCATTTACTTGCCTCCTATTTTTGTACCATATGTTCCCATACTGTGGACCTAACCTCTAACGTCTTTCCTCTCTTTCTGTACACTCAACCAATTGTTTCATTTTCCAGAGGCCTTTCCTGCTTTGCTTTTATAATTATTGCATTAATGTAACCTTTCTAGAAAATGTTTGACTTTCATACACACTTTTGGCAGTTGCCCTTTGTGACTGATGACTAATGAGATCAAAGCTGGGAATTAAGTCTTCAAGGTATGTGACTTTTTGGAAGGATAGGAAGAAAGGAAAGCTTGGTAGGTATGAGATAGAATAAATGCAAAACAAGAAATGAGCTTGGATTGGAAAATGTAATATTCGAATGAACAGAATTAAGAAATGGCCAGACCATTACAGAAGCTTCCATCCATGGACTCCATTTGCATTTCTCGCTGCCACGGAAAGGCTGTACCATTACCAAAGACCCCTTCCATCCAGTAATGCTCTCCTACAACCAGTTCCATTAGGCAAAAGATACAAAAGCTTGAATACACACACCAATAGGTTCAGGAACAGCTTCTTTCCTGTCATTATTACTCTGTTGAATGGACTCTCTAACTTAATATAATGTTGATTTTGTTAATATTGATTTTGTTTCATGCACCTTCTGTACAATTGTAACTTGTATGCATCACTCTGTCAAAGTGACTTATGATCTGTATGTCTTTGCTTACTATGATCTGCCTGTACTGCTCGCAAACGAACCTTTTGACTATAGTTAGGTACATGTGATTACTATGCAATAAATCAAATCAAATAACAAGGGGAAAAAGACACAGCTGTTAGGAGTCTGTGGGTTCTGTAACAGTAGCTGTACACTGGAACAGACTAAATCAGGAGATAATGAGGACTTGTAAATAAGCAGTACATTAATCATAAGTGTCTTTAATCTTCATGTCGATTGGGGAATATCAAATCGGCAGAAGTGGCCACAAGGAAGAATTCTCAGAGTGGGATCTTATAGGGGCTTGAATAACCAAGGCAGTGGTGGTAAATGTAGCAGAATGGCACAGACGTCCAAGGCCTATATCGATATCAGGAGCAACTTGCTGCATGTTTTAAGTAAGTTCCAGGCATTGAGCTGAGATTCCTGCTAGGAATTGGCAAGTTGCCAATTATGGGGATTATTGCAAGTTAATGACCTTATAATATGCCCATCTTTCCTCATTAATATACAACCTTGTCACTCCCACATGCCACAAACAAACTATATGTCAAGAATTCTCTATGCAAGTCAGGGTGAGCATTTGGTGACTTAAGTTTGCTGCTTGCTTCAAAGTTTGGATACCGAGCCCTAACAACTTGGGGGTAATCTCTGTGGGCAGCAGTTGCATGCACCCCATGTCCACAGACATTAGGATAGAACATGTGCCAGTCTCTCACAACGTATCTCTGATTCGCTTACAATACACTGCTGTACTTCAATGCTGCATCATGGTCTGAACCATAATGGTGGAGAAGGACACTCTGCACCCAGGAACATGCGTCTTGCTCATGGACTGGACCATTTTGTACACTTGCTGTCCCAGTGCTCACTCACTACCTGGATCCTCATAGCATCCCTTACCTTGAGTTTTTGTGATTTTCCCCCCTCTGCCAGAAATACCAGGCTCCTAGTAACGCGATATTGGTGTTCTGTAAGCGCAGATGCAAAGTCAGGAAACTTGTCAGGAATGTCAGCAGTCTTCAGTCAAGCCAAGGGCAATAGATTTCAGTCAGGGGGTCCTGGCACAATAAGTCAGAGTCAGGATGCTCTCGTTATGAGTGACGTGAAGGTGAATGTTGACCAGCCCACCCCCAGCTTGACTTTTTGATGCCCTATGCCTTCTTCCTGGAATGAGAGAGGAGCAGGTATTACAGAAGATGAAGATAACACAGCTATTACCTTTGGTGTCGATAGGGAGATATCCCAAGCGAGTGAGTAGGGCATGCAGGGTTAGTGCTATCTGGGTTATGGTGGGTGACAGTGAGCAAGGGCGATTGTTACAGGCAGTAGTGAGAATGGTATAGCATGAGGCCTGGTGGGAGGGTATATACAGTGGCAGAGTGAGTATGAGATAGCAGAGAGATGATGATAGCACTTGCACTAACAGAGTGGAGAAGGTCATTGACCTCCTTCTGACAGGAATGTGCATTCTTCCAGACAGCTGAGGCTGAACAGACAACCTTGAACCAAGCTGGCATGGTGTTGTATGGAGAGCTCGACTGTTCATCCTAGACGATGAGGGAAATCCCACATCGGCACCATCCCATCTACCAAATCATCCAAGTCCCTGCCCACAAAGTCTTCTCTGGGGCAAATGTGCAGGGCTCCTCCATTCTATCAGTTTGTCCAGGTGTACAATGTCTTTTTAAAGATGATGCTATTGTCAGGAATGTTGGCCATTTCTGGGATATACTGGTGAATTGTTCTGGAAATGGTACATAGTAAGTTGTGACTAGAATCAGTGAAGAACACCTTAGGCTCAGGAGACACGGGTATTGAGGTGAATTTGGTAATGTATGGCAAGCAATCTCACTAGGTTTCTTGACAAGAAACTTTTCAAAAAACTTAACAGAACTGACAATTTGCTGAAACAAAGTAAGATTCAGCTCAGATTTATTCAGGACATGTTTCGAGAACAATGTGTTATGGATTCAACCAGGAATCAGGGTATTTTGGATCTGGTAGTGTATAATGAGACATTTAATAAATAATCTCAGAATAAAAGATCCATTAGCTAGTAACATTTAACAATATTGAATTTAGAGTTCAGTTTGAAAGTGAGAAATATGGGTTAGAAACAATTGCACAAAATGTAAATGCAAGAATAACCTTTAATATAATTACAAAGAATGAGGCAGAGTTGGATGGACTGGATTTGAAAATGAATTATTGGAAAAGTCACTTGATGAACAATGGCATACATTTAACAAAGTAAGTCATGACTTACAACATAGATGTATCTTTGTAAGAACAAAGGAATCTAGAAAGGATTTCAACCAATCATGGTTAACCAAGCAAGTAAATAATGGTAGAGCATGAGGTCTGGTGGGAGGATAAATAAAGTGGCAGAGTGAGTATGAGATAGCAGAAAGAAGATGGTAGCCCTTGCACTGATGAAGGGCCTATGCCCAAAATGTCGACTCTCTTGCTCCTTGGATGCTGCCTGATCGGCTGTACATTTCCAGCGCCCCCCCCCTTTTCAACTCAAGTAAAGGATGGTATCAAATTAAAACAAAAAATGCATTGTAGCAAAGATTAGACATCTCCAGAGAATTGAGAAAGTATTAAATAAAACAAAAAGAGGAGGGAGAAAGCAAACGTTGAGGGTTAAGTTAGCAAGTCATGTAAAAAGGAAGGGAAAGGTCAAAGTGAACATAGGCCCATTGAGAATAAGGCTGGGGAAATAATAATGTGGATGAAAGAAATGGCAGAAGTGTTTGATAGATACTTTACATAGGTCTTCATGTTAGAAGCCATTCATTCAGAGTGTAATACTGGAGCATTTAGAAATGCAGCATAAAATAAAGCAGACCCATCATGGTTTTATGAAGGGAAAATCATGCTTAACCAATTTAGTAAAATTCTTTTGAAGAGGGAGCAAGCAATATATATTAAGTGGCATCATCAAATGCAATATATTTAGATTTCAAAAAAGATTGATAAGTTACCACTCATGAGGTTTCTTAACAAGATAAGAGCCCATGTTATTGAATGTAGTATGTTAGAAAGGATGTAAAATTGCCTGAAAGATAGAAAGCAGAATTAAAATAAGCAGGGCATTTTCAGTATGTCAATTTGGAACTATTGTAGTGCCACAGCGATCAGTACTGAGGCTACAATGATTTACCATATTTATTAATGACTTATATGACTTACCATATTAAATGAACATAATACTGCCAAGTTTGCAGATAATACAAAAGTAGGTTGGGAGGCAAATAATGGGGTTGATGCAGACTACAAAGGGATATAACTGTGTTAACTGAATGAGCAAAGATCTAGTGGATGGAATGTAATGTGGGGTAATGTGAAGTTATGCACTTTTGCAGGATGAATAGAGGAGCTGAATGTTATGTAAAGGGAGAAAGACTGCAACAAGCTACAACACAGATATTTGGGGTTCCTTATGTATGAATCACACAAAGCGAACATATAAATTCAATGGTCTGTACAGAAGACAAGTGGAAGGTTGGCCTTTTACTTTACGGATAATGGAGTATAAAAGTAGGGAAGTCATGCTCAAACTAAAAAATCAGACTGCTCCTGGAATACTGTGAATAGTTTTGTTCCCCTTTTCAAAGCATTGGAGGCAGTCCAGAGAAGGATCTCTTGATTGATCCTGGGTATGGAGGGTTTTTCTTATGAGCAGAGTTCTGTAGGTTGGGCTTGTACTCATGCGAGTTTAGAAGAATGAATATTGAAACATATGAGATTTTTGGGGACTCGCCGGAGTACTTGTGGAGAGGTTATTTGCCTTGTGGAAGAGTTCAGGACCAGAGTGTATAATCTGGATAAGGAATTGACCATTTAAGGCTGAGATGAGGAGGAATCTCTTCTCGGAGAATGGTGAATCTATGCAATTCTTTACCACCGAGGGCTATAGAGGTTGTGTCAATGTGTTGAGATAGACTGATATTTAATCCCTAAGGGAAAAAGTTGTGGGAAAACGACAGGAAAATGGAGTTATCAGCTGTGACCTTGTGGACTGGGCAGAGCAGCTTGATGGTCCAAATGGCCTAGTCTGCTCCTCAGTCATATCATCATCTTGATCTTCAGAACTTGTATGTCCTTTATCTAATGATCTGTTGTTGTGACAATCTATTCCTCATAGCTATGCAACACATAAATAATCATGAGTGATACCTGGTTCCTTGTAACTTTATAACTTCTTTGGAATCTGTAACTTTGAAATTTATACCCAAAAGTGATATACAATCATTATCTTTCCATTATTACCAATGCTCATTCCTAGGCTTCTCTATTGTTTAAGCCCCTCTCTTATAGTAAACCATAGCCTTAATAATATTTTAAACTTGCTGATTTCTTCTAGACTTTGACTTTCTAGCCTTTCTGTCTGCAAGGGGAGTATTCAAATACTCAAAAAAGTAAAGCTAATTGTTGTCCTTTCCCCAAGCTGGGGCCCACTCACTATTACTGATGGAACGTTAGGATTTCTACCTGAATCTAGAGTATATCCTTTGAACATCATAAACTTCAAAACACAAACAGTCTGTGCCAGTGTAGTTGATAATTAACAATGCGGCTGATCTACTAAAAGTTTGTGAGCTGTCACACCCATTACTTTGATTCTTTTTGTACACCACATTACTAAAAGGGATTTCTGCTGCGGTATTCATAACTATTGTGTTCTTATTTGCATACATAGGCTCTAAATTCATCACTAGCAAATTCCTCCCATTTCTCCACCCACTATCTTTGAGGAATTTTGTTGGTGGTCTAAGTCTCATCTTAATCCACATTAACATTACCTTATTTATGATGATTTTCTTACCTTTACAATGTATTATTGTCAGCTAACTAAATCTAGTTGCCACATCTACAAATTATAAAATTGCGTTTGCCTTTAACACACACCTTTAAATTCATAGCCATCACCTCATTGAAATTTCTTGTTAAAGGTAGATTTCCTATAGGTTGTGATGATGTCCTTTGGCATACATTATAGATCTTTCATCTATCACTACTCTCTTCCATAAGGTTAAAAATCAAATAACACCAGGTTATAGTCCAACACGTTTAATTGGAAGCGCACTAGCTTTCGGAGCGACGCTCCTTCATCAGGTGATAGTGGAGGGCTCGATTGTAACACAGAATTTACAGCAAAAATTTAGTGTGATGTAACTGAAATTACATTCATTGTTCGTAGCAATGTAACTGTGTGATGTAACTGAAATTATACATTGA
>NC_057731.1:22898623-22899725 GCF_004010195.1 Chiloscyllium plagiosum | reverse complement strand
ACATAAATTCATGCAGTTTTTGAGCTCAGAGTTCTACATGAATGCATGCAGTTTTTGAGCAAAGTATAATGTAACTCTGCAAGTACAAATTCACCCCACAAAATATATGTGTGCATGTTGATCTTTGTCTGTCTGTGTTTGTGTCTGTCTGTCTGGGGTGGAGGTTGTGAGTGTGAGTGTGTGTGTGTATAGTGAGTGCAGAGTGTCTTAAGTCTGTGAGGGGGTGCATGTGTGAATGTGGGAGTGTGTGTGTCTATAAGGTTGTGTGTGGGTGTCTGTGTGCGCATCTGTGTGTACTTGTGTCCATGTGTATGTGAGACTGTGTGTGTAGAAACATGTGTGTGTGTGTAGTGCAATGGTGGTCACCTGTAATGTGACATGAACCCAAGGTCCCGGTTGAGGCCCTCCCTATGGTACCGAACACAGCTATCAGCCTCTGCTCGGCCACTTTTCTCTGCTGCCTGTCCCGAAGTCCACCTTGGAGGATGGTCACCCGAAGGTCCGAGGCTGAATGTCCTGGACCACTGAAGTGTTCCCCAACTGGGAGGGAACCCTCCTGTCTGTTGATTGTTGTGCGGTGCCCATTCATCTGTTGTCGTAGCCTTTGCTTGGTTTCCCCAATGTACCATGCCTCTGGGCATCCCTGCCTACAACGTATAAGATAGACAATGTTGGCTGAGTCACATGAGTACCTGCCATGTACAAGGTGGGAGGTTTTCCCAGGCATAATAGTGGTATCTATGTCCACAATCTGACACGTCTTGCAGCGTCCATCGTGACAAAGTTGTATGGAGTTGTCCTGAGAGCCGGGCAGTTTGCTACGACCAATGATATGTTTGAGGTTTGGCGGTTGTTTAAAAGGAAGTAGTGGAGATGTGGGGAAGGTCTTGGTGAGGTGCTCATTCTCATTGATAATGTGTTGCAGGTCACAAAGAACATGGCGTAATTTTTCAGCTCCTGGGAAGTACTGAACAACAAAGGGTACCCTGTCAGTTGCAGCATGTGTCTGTCTCCTGAGGTGGTCATTACGGTTCCTTGCTGTGGCACGTCGGAACTGGTGATCGATGAGTTGAGCATCGTACCCCGTTCTTGTGAGGGCATC
>NC_057731.1:22817909-22898288 GCF_004010195.1 Chiloscyllium plagiosum | reverse complement strand
AAAGTGGCTGAGCAGAGGCTGATAGCTAAGTTCGGTACCCATAGGGAGGGTCTCAACCGGGACCTTGGGTTCATGTCACATTACAGGTGATCACCATTGCACTACACACACACACACACAGATATTCCTACACACACACACACTCTCACATACACATGGACACAGGTACACACAGACACGCACACAGACACCCACCCACACCCTTATAGACACACGCACTCTCACACTCACAATCCCCACCCCAGACAGACACACACACACAGACAGACAAAGATCCACATACACACATATATTTTGTGGGATGAATTTGTACTTGCAGTGTTACATTGTACTTTGCTCAAAAACTGCATGCATTCATGTCGGACTCTGAGCTCAAAAACTGCATGAATTTATGTAAAATCTGTTATTTCACTTTTTAGATTAGAATCAAGCTAAACATCATGGCATAGTCAGAGAACACAGGGGGTTAACACCTTCAACATATTGTCTAGCTATCACCATTGTTAACAGCTAATCAGAGAATGCAACTTTTATAAAAAGGTTTTGTGATTTACACATGAAAGAAGGGAAACTATCACTGTATTCTAACAGATGAAAGACTTAACAGACAATCAATTTCTCAATGTATAATTTCAGTTACATCACACTGTAAATTTTTGCTGTAAATTCTTTGTTACGATCGAGCCCTCCACTATCACCTGATGAAGGAGCATCGCTCCGAAAGCTAGTGTGCTTCCACTTAAACGTGTTGGACTATAACCTGGTGTTATGTGATTTTTAACTTTGTACACCCCAGTCCAACACTGGCATCTCCAAATCACTCTTCCATAAGGTTATTGTCTTCTTCATTCCTTCCATTATTCCTGTCTTCTAAATTTCTGCCTCCATGTCAATGATGTGTCCTTAATATCTTCATTGGAGAGGTTTATCCCATTGTGGTAGTGCTTTATAAATTGCAATTTTTCAAATTTTTCAAATACATAAACTGTTTTATTTTTTATATCTAGTTTCCACTGCACTTTTGTTAAATCAATGGCCTACTTCATAACAATGGTTTTTCACTGCTTCCATGCTGACTAAGAAATGATTCATGATTTTACTGTCTTATTATCCCTACATATTAAACCGGGGCAGGGGTAGAAAACTCTCAAATTCCTTAATTTTGTTCTGATTCTTATTACATGGAGAGTCATTTCCGCACATTGAAGACTTGCATCTTGGGTTGAATACTGTATAATTGAAAGATCCTGCTATTAATACATTCATCATTGGACAGAAACATCTTGTGACCAATACATTGCCCTCTCTTTGATCCAGGTCTCCAGTCTCTCTCTCTCTGGTCTATAATTTTTTTTTAATCTGAGTTTCAAACACTGTTATTCTGATTGGGGCAGTTCATGGCATTACGGTACTTTGAATTACTCCTAAACATCAATAGGCTGCCCATTGGGCATTTCTAAGGTTCAGTTTGTTTTTTATTATATGTTCCACATTGTCTTCACTTCACACAATTGTCAAAAGCATTTCTGTCCTCACTTCTTCAAGTTTTATTGTTTTGTATAGTCTCCTGTGATCTGTATCAAAAATGGTCTTGTTAACATTGTGGCTCCATTTTGTGTCAGATGGCTGATTGTCCCATTTGTGGCATGTTCGTAACTGAAAATGAGTGCTTTAAGAATCTTTTTTAAAAAATGCTGCCAATATTTGTTCCAACAATTTGTGTTTTTGCAGATTTAACTCCCATCAAAACAAGTCTGTTATATTTGATATTTTTACATAGCCTGATAATTTAAATGCCAACACAAATGGACAAAGTTTTAGCTGCAAATTCTTTAATCTTGTGTACAATCAACTGAATTCTGTTGTGCATTTTTCTATTGTGTTATTGTCAATCATTCTAAATTTGACTATGTTTCAGAAACAGTAAATTATCTTTTAGATAAATTTTGTCCGTGAAAATTAATTTACTCAAGGCTTCATCAGTAATCAAATCATTAGGATTCATTTCTGAATAAAACATTGACTTATCTTGCTATAGCATCATAATTGTCAAGGCTATCTCTTATTCTCAAATAAAAGCAAAATACTTCAGATGCTAGAAATCTGAAGCAAACAATGTTGGAAAAAATCTGCAGATCTGGCAGCAGCCATGCAGAGAGAAACAGAGTTAATGTTTCAGGTCCAAAGTGATGTTGTGAAGAAGTCATTCCAGTCTCAAAACATTAACTTTGTCTCTGTCTCCACAGATGCTGCCAGACTTGCTGAGCTTCTCCAGCATTCTCTGTTTGGCTTATTCCTTGTTTCTTCTTGGGTATGACAGTTATCGTGGTATACTTTCGTTATCTTTCTTCCTTTGCATATCAAACAATTCATTTTCAGAAAGGGTAAGCCTATTGCAATACTTCCCATTTAGATATAGCCATCTTTCCTAAATTTTCTCAATAATGTTTAGTTCTTAATCCTTGATTTACCAACAGGCAATCATCATCTGCCACCATTGTCAAATCCCAGATATTGAAGTGCTAATTAGACAGTGTGCAGTCACAATTGTTAGAGTTGTATTCCTATCTCACACATCACTATTTACAACAACATTGATTATATGCTCCCCATATTTATGCACCTAGTTTTCAACAAATTATCAGTTCATTAATATATAAAACCATCACCTGTTCCCTCGTTTTGATTTGGTTCTGCATGCTATGCCAGCCTTTAGTAGATGATAACAGTGCATTCACCATGGCAAAGCCTGGACCAATCAATCCATAGTCCATTGTCATAAGGCATAGTGTTGTTTCCCCTGTGCGTTGATAACTCTGACAAATTTTCATGCTTGTCCAAGACAAAATGTGGCTTTCTCTGCAATACCCAAGTTCTACACTACCAAATGACTAGTTGCTCTCAGTCTGGGAAACATTCATTTCTAATTTGTTGTCAAAAACCTTTGTGAATTTGAGAGCTACTGAAGGACTTAGAGTTTAGGTTATCATGGCCGAAAGAAAGAAGTGTGATTGGTTGGTTATACAAGATCCCCTGTCTCTAACAGCTGTATTGGTTGTTATTTATTGGGTTTATTTTCATGGGTGTGTTCTGTCTTTGGGCGTTAGGGAAAATGTGTGGGTAGAAGACTGCTAGGGTAAATCAGGATGGCATTGTGGAAATTCAGGTGATATAGGAGATGGAAAAATCAGCTGAGCTAGTTAGTGGGGATGGGTGGATAGTTCAAAGTGGGGTTTGTGGTGGAGGGGGTGGAGATGGGACACATGAGGCCAGGCCTAAGAGAATGTGGGAGGAAAATTCAGGGGACTGTGGCAGTAGATTATGGAGTTTGGGTCAGTGAGGTGATTGATGGGCCAAATCATAGCGATCTGAGGAAGATAATTGAGATAGGAAGATTTGATCTTGGAAATTGCAATAGACTTGCACCCACCCAACCTAAGTGGGATGTAGAGATTGACTCAGTGAGATAGTGGAAACTAATCAAGAGGGGAGTGAGAGTTATCATAGGCTGGGGTGGATAACATTATGTAGGTTGATGGGGAGCATGTGGAAAGATTGGATTACAGGGGGTAGTGTGAAAGAGTAATCAGACGTAGGTTTGCTTATAGTGATGAGCAACCCTCTTGCTTTTCCAGGCTCACAGAAGAGCTAGGAAGGTACTTAACTGTTAAGAGAACCATATGGTTCAAGGAATTTCTGTTTTTGGGTCAGATATGACTTGGTCTGTATTCCATTAATCAATGATATAGCTATTCTAATTTCAAGTAACTATAGATCTGATCTATTCAAAAAATTATTTGATTTTTCTGTCCATGCTTCTAAGAAGGAAATACATTCAAAATGGTGACAAAACAATTGATACGGAGCAATAAAATGAGCTTGGCATCCACATAAACAGGATTCCTTTGAGTGATTGTTGCACTGCTCAATTCACCATTACCTTATTATATTTGTTGGTATTTTACTTGCAAAACAGATAGATCCATTTACTGTTTTGTCATTTATTGTCAAAGTGAATTGCAAGTTTGTAATAAAATACTTTGAATAGAAATTTGCTTTGAATGACAATACCTTTTTTATGCATCAAAATGTTTAAATGTTTGTCTGAGTGTTTTCCCTGTGGCTCAGCTGATTAAGGGACCAGAAACAGAACTTATTTGACATTCTTATGACATTCCAAAATATTTCTTGTTAATGTGAAGAAAATTCATAAATTACCACAGGATTTTAGGTAGCAGTATTGTGTTGCAATTATCTCCCATATTAGCACTTGATAATGGAGGGAACCCTAATAGTAATTTCCTATGTAATGATTGATGTTATGAATACCTTTTCATTTGGAAGATTTAGAAAATTACAGCAGTGTGATTTGACTTGAAGCCGTGGTGATGAGGAGGTCAACATATTTAGCAATTGGATGTAAGTTTGCTCGCTGAGCTGCAAGTTTTATTTCCAGACATTTTGTTACCCTACTAGGTAACCTCTTCAGTGGGCCTCAGGCAAAGCAATGCTGAACATTCCTGCTTTCTATTTATATGTTTGGGTTTCTTTGGGTTGACGATGTCATTTCCTGTGGTGAAGTCACTTCCTGTTCCTTTTCTCAAAGGGTGGTAGTGAAGGAACAGTGAAAAAGTCCTAAATCAGGCATGGTGTATGGCGTGGAGAGGAGCTTTCAGGGAATGATGTCTCATGTATCTGCCCTTGCCCTTCTAGCTAGTATTTTCAGGTTACTATTGTGATAATGTCACTGGATTAGTAATCCAGAAACCCAGGTAAATTTACTGAGGACATGTGAAAATCTCACCATGGCAGGTTATATACCTTATATTCTGTTAATAATTGTCAAAATTGAAGGCCACTCTCAGTTATGATGACCAAGAAACCATTAAAATAAAAGGAGGAACTGTGGATGCTGAAGATGTGAAACAAAAACAGAAATTGCTGCAGAAACCCTCAGCAGATCTGTGGAGAGAAAGTTAATGTTTTGACCCCAGTGACCCTATCTCAGAAATTCTAAAGTTCAGAAGTGCTCTTGAGAAGAGTCACTGGACTCAAAACATTAACTTCTTCTTTCTCTCCACAGACGTTGCCAGACCTGCTGAGTTTCTCCAGCAATTTCAATTTTTGTATCATGGAACCATTAAAAAATCTAGTTCATTAATGACCTCCAGGGAAGGAAATTTGCAGACCTTACCTGGCCTGGTGTACATGTGACTCCAGGTCTACAGCAGTGTGGTTCAATCTTAAGTTCCCTTTGAAAATGCCATGCAAGCCACTTACTTTAAGTGTAGCTAGGGAAGGCAACGAAACAGGGTCTTGAGAGTGACATGAATATCATCTTAAAGAGAAAGTAGTGGTTGTAGTTTTAGAAGGAGCCTTCATGAATTGCTACAGTGTGTCTTGTATTGCATTCAGACTTCTGCCCCTGTGCATTGATGCTGGTGGGAGCGCATGTTAAATCTGGTGGCTGGTGTGCCTATTTAGTGGATTACTTTGTCCTGGATGGTATCAAAATTCTTGAACAGGAATGCATAATCACCAGCAAATATCTTCTCAGCTTATGATGGAGGGAAGATCAGTGATGACGCAGTTGATCTCAGATACTAATTTAGGAACTCCTGCAGCGATGTCCTGGGATACAGATGATTGACTGCGAACAACTACAACCATCTCCTCTGTTGTCAAGTAAGACTTCAACCAGCAGTTAATTTTGTATCTGATTCACAATGAGTGATGTTTTGCTAGGGATCTTTGAGGCCAAGTTCAGTCAAGTGCAACCATTATGTTCAGTCACTCTCACCTCAGCTCTATAATTCAGCTATTTTGTTCATCTTTAGATTAAAGCTGTATTGAGGTCAAGAACTGAGCAACTCAGCTGGAACCCCAACCAGGCTTCAATAAGCAGATTATGCCTGTGCAAATGAAACAGTAATCTGTAGTTATAATTTTACACAAAGCCAAACAACCTCAGGGGCTGGCTGGAAGTTGGCAAAAATGGATGGAATGATTATATTGCTGAGTAATTGAGCCTATTACTTTCCCATGAGTCTGTTGCTGATAGTGCTATCAAGTAACATTTAGTCAACAAAAACTTGCTTAGTTTGAGTTCCCTAAGGATCATTCAACTTCAGACATGGGTTACTGTTTTGTTGTAAACATGAACATAAGAGTTGAATGCAGAGGTGAGGTGAGACTGACAATAAATTTATAATTTATGTATATTAATGTTATTTTTGGAATTTGAATTTCAACACAGTGGCATGTAGCTGTTGGTTACTTTTATGAAAACTTTCCTTCAGAAAAAGCAAGGTTGGAGATTCCTTCCAGAAGAGTGACCTAATCCAGTATGTATCAGAGTGCGGGTAAGTGTAACTCCAGTGGTGCCAAGGGTATGATGTTTACAAAGGGTAGAAGTAAACAAATGTAGCCATTAAATTTGTTTTCAATTTAGAAAATTTGAGAATGAGCAAGATTTATATATTTTTTTAAAATTCAGTTCTGGATCAAGTCTTTTTTCTTAGATCAGCTTGGTTGCATTTAGAAGCCAATTTAACTTGTCTCATTGAAGAAAGATCCAAGGCAGTTCGAGGAATAAGTTCCCTTAGCAGAGGCATAGTTGTGCACCTTCCAAACCAGGAGAATCTAGTTGTAGCTTATTAGGACAGAGAGTTAATGCTCTTAAATGTTTGGAAGAGTTCATTTTGGATTTGGAAAAGACTTGTTAGATTGCCTTCATAGTCCCTGGCTAAGAAATAGTTGAACTCAGATAAGTAGCACAGTTAAGAATTGAGATATGGAAAGTAATTTCTCTAGACTTGAGTCTCTGGAACATATAGGTCCAGAATCAAGTTGAAAGATTGTATTGCCATGTGATGTGAGATTGTTCAATTGTTTTGGATATTTTGTCTTTGTGATAAACTTCTGTTATATGTTCAAGAAAATCTGCAGTTTTGTGTGAATGTCTCTGACTAATTACTAAACAAAAGAAAAAAAAACACTTGGCTGATCAAGCAAGGCCTCCTTCTGGGATCTGACTTGTCCAGTAGTACATTCAGTTAGGGCATAGCAAGAGAGACTGACATTGACATCAGTGTGGCATTAAGGAACCCAAGCAAATGTGAATTTAATGGGAATAGAAGGAAACATATTGATTGGAGTAAAACTTAGCTCAAAGGAAAATTGTTGTGGTTGTTGGAAATCAAAAATCTCAGTTTTAGAACATTGCCTTTGAAATTCCTAATGGTAATGTCCTTGGTCCAACCATTATAATAGCTTCACTGAATAATTTCCCTTTAACATAACATCAGTGTGAAGTTATTTGCTGTTGATTGTATCGTGCTGGATATATGCACAATGCTTCAAATACTGAAGTATTTAGTTCTGTGTATGGCAAGATCTAGGAAGTTATGTTTATATACAATCACTTCCAGAGTCCACAAAGGATCATCTCCAAGAAAAGAGAATCAAGAAATTTCCTTTAAGCATTCAATTGCACTGCCATTCTGAATTCCTTCAGCAACCTTGAAGTTACCATTGATCACAAACTTACCTGGATCAGTCATTAAATACTGTGGCTACCAGAGTAGACCAGAAGCTGAGAATTAAATTAGATTATTTGCAGTGTGGAAACAGGCCCTTTGACCCAACAAGTCCACACCGACCCTCCGAAGAGCAAACCACCCAGACCCATTCCCCTACATTTACCCCTTCACCCAATTTAGCATGGCCAATTCACCTAACCTGCACATTTTTGGACTGTGGGAGGAAACCGGAGCACCCGGAATAAACCCACGCAGACACGGGGAGAATACGCAAACTCTACGCAGACAGTTGCCTGAGGCGGGAATTGAACCCGGGTCTCTGGCACTGTGAGGCAGCAGTGCTAACCACTGTGCCACCATACTGCCCGCAAATAAATCTCTAATACTTTTCCACAAGGCACATGTCAGGATTATGATGGATTACTCTCCATTTGCCTGTATAGGTGCAGCTGAAATATCATTTGAATTGCCAGACTCCATGCAAGATTAATCAACAACTTATTCAGTCCTTCCATGATTTGTATACAATGCCAGCAATGCATGACAAACAATGCGCACTGCAAGAATTTACCAAGGTGCTTGAACAGAATCTTAAGATGGTGACTTTCATCACCTCGAACAATAACAGCAGATGGATGGGAATGCTACTACAGTAAGCTTCCTCCAAATCAGACACCAATGTGACATGGCACTAGATAGTGGTTGGTACACTGTTGTTGGGTCAAAGTCTGAGCATTGTGCTTGCCACATGGACTGCAGTGATTTGAGAAGGCAGCTCATCACAACCTGCTCAAGAATAATTAGGTTTGGGCAATAAATTCTGGTCTTGCCAGTGACATCCCAAGAAAGCATTTTTAAAAAATCAATTTCATGAAGAGATCCTAAAACTGACCCTGATTAACATATTCACAGTGGCTGCCAGGAATTCTTGACTGGTAAAAACACTTGATTCAGTAGTTGTCAAATCTATTTCTGACATCTTTCAAGTTTAGGACACCGGCCCAATTTCATGGTGATAAACACATTTACCACCTGAAAATGAATGCAACAAAGTCCAATATCGACCCTGTTTTGACTTGGGTCTTTTAAAAACACAGTGCTTCAAATTGCTGACATTTGATGAAATATAGTAATTGAAGCTCTGCAATCTCTGCTCCTTTGCTCTCTGTCAAAAAATAAACAAACTGACAAAAAGGTTAATATTAGGGATTTGTAATTTTAACTCTTGACATATAATGTTGAAACTACAAATAGCCTGAAAAATATTCATCTACATAGATAACTTTCTGTCACGAATTACTGAAACTGAATGAATCTTCAAGAAAACCGAGTTAAAGCTGTAACAATATTCTTTAATCTCATGTCAGTATAGTTTCTGTTTTAAGTAAACCACCATTGTAAATATTTTCAGAATATATATTTTACAATTTATTGTCTAGCTTTTCTCAAAATAACTTTGAAAAATTTTTCGGTGGAAACTGTGGAATGTTCCAATGTACCTTTGGCTGATGGTGCCGATGCATTGTGGGGAAATTGCGTGTACACACTGTGTCATTGTAGCTTGTACTTTTCTGAATTGGCATAATCATGCATAGCTGCTTTCTGTATTGAGGCATGAAGACAGAAATTGCTAAAACCAGCATGGAACATAATGTCAGAAGTATGTAGCTGTTGCTGTGTAGATTTTGAGAACCAGGGTGTTAGTTTAGTTTTCAGAAGTTGTTGGGGTTTTGAAGCTGCCATACATCTCCCCCGCTGCACAAAATGTTTGCCTTCTCTTACCCTCATTCCCAATCTCTCTCTCTCTGTCTAGCTTTTGCTCTCTTGCTCTCTCACTCTCGCTTACCTTCTCACTCTCTTACAGTTCTTCTTTCTTTTGTTTGTGTTTTAACTATATGAAAAAATAAAGTGCGATTTGCTTAAAGCTGAGTAATGTGACCAATCGAGTTACATTTGGAACACAGCACCTTATACTTGCTTTTAAATAAGATAAAAATGAGGGTTAAGGTTACGTTCTTGATATATTTAAAGGGAGTTTGGTCTGGTCCATAACGAAAGATTTGGCCTGTTTTCATTAGAATTGAGAAGGTTATGTGTGATTTAATTGAGGTTTCAAGATACTAAAAGGAAAGGGTTGAGTAGATCGATAAACTATTTTTATTGGTTGGGGATTCTAGAATTAGGGAGCACAGTGTAAAAATTAGGGCCAGACTATTCAGGAAAGATACCTTTACACACAGGATGGTTGAGGTTTGGAACTCTGTTCCACAATTGGCAGTTGATGCTAGATTAATTGTTAGTTTTAAATCTGAGATACATTTTTGTTAAGCAAAGATATTAAGGGATATGTGTAGCAGGACCTAGATCAGCCATGGTGGAACAAGGGACTGAATGGTCTCCTCTTGTTCCTAATATCCGATAACAACCAACAACAATGACTACATAGGACATAAAAAAGATCTGATTGCTTTAAAGATGAAGTATGTAATGCATAGCAGAAGGTGTAGAATTTGCATGGGAAACATGTTGCTATCTGAAATCGTACACTTGTTCCCCACCTTATTCATTTCTTAATAGCAAGCATCTCTTGGCTTTTGACAGGTTTGTCATCCACAAGTCAGCTTCATTGACACACTCTGTTTTACTGGCTGGGTGTAGATATTGGCAGGGGAATGGGGTTTTCTCTGAAGCATTCTCTGAATTCCCATTCCCAGGAAGTGAGTTGGTTGTCCAAACCCCAGGAACTGGGCTTGCAAAGTACAGACCTTGATGCTGAGTCTAATCTCTGCCCACAATTTATTTGGGTGGTAATTGCCAAAAATTGAGATGGTCTACTGAAGAGGTTGAGGTGGGGGTAAGTTTGGGGGCTGGAAGCAACACTTCTGCCCTTCCTAGCCTGCAAGTAGTGATGCAGAGACACATGTTTTCGCACTGGAATTGTTTGTTTTCCCCTCAGCTGCCTGTTATCTTTTTTTTGCTAATTTTGCCAATGTTTTGTATTCTAATTTTTAATTCCCTTTTCAGCTGCTTTATTTTGTTTTAAGCATTGCTCTGCTTTTCTGCAGTCTGTTTTTCTTCTTTGTGTGCCTGTCTTTTCAAAGAGTGTCTGATTGAGAAACAATCACCAACATCTGCCACTTTCTGCCAGGCAATTCTGTAACTTTTGGCTTGGGAGAAAACACTTTTCCTGTGGGGCTAAAGATCTCACAACTGTATTGACATTCCTTGACACTGGCTTCTTTTAAACCTCAATTGGAAACTTGTGTAGAATTTCTCAACCAGCAGTCCACAAGTGGTTTTATGATTTTACTAATGTCCTTCACAGGAAAACGGTTCAATTTGTCCTTTTCACCATTGACCCAGATATCAACATCATCTGAGTCATGGGATTTGCAGCTATTGCTGGGTTCCCTTGGGAACAAGGGACCATAATGAAATCTATAGCACTCTGAGCTCCCTGGTATCATGCAGCCATGTTCATGAACAGGAAATGGTTTCACTCCCTCAATGTCCAAATTGTTTATGAATGCAAGGAGCAATTCCTCCAAATGTACTCCCACTATCCTGTCACAATGCTTATATTTTGCATAACTTCCAATTTCCTAGATTGTTTCCTTGCTCCAACCCCCATCTTTTCCAGCCTTCGCTCGTGAGTGACAAGGCATATCCCCAAAAAAGCATAGGTAATGATCCCTTCCCAAAATCCTCTGGCTGCCTTGCTTCAGGAGATGTTGGTGGATGTACTCTGATCACATGGGTCCTTGAGGGTCCGGGCCTGCTGGGTATCTGTTGCATAGCTGCAGGTGTAACTTTGACCTGAACGAAAGATGGTATTTGTTGGACCAGGCATCCTGGTACAGCAGAGCATCCCTGGAGTGTCCTGAGAGGTTTATTCCTGGATGCCTGTGTATTGTACCTGCTGCCTGTCTTTGCATAGTGCAATCACCTTTACCCCATGAGGGCTAGAGCATCTGGAAGGGGTGGGGGGTCAAGCTCTCTTGGTACCATCTTACTGAGCTAATGAATTACTGAATGAAACCATAGCTTGAGTCATGGAGTGAAGGTCCAATATGTAGACAGCTGGACATGGTTCTTGAAGGTGGGTGTCACATGTTTGGTGGAGACAAGCAGATGCTGCAGACACAGAATAGAACTTAGGCAGAGTACTGTGTCATTCACACTGGGCTATGCAAGGTCTCTGATACCTGTGTCAGATCTCCCAATGCTTACCTCCTCAACTCTGTCAGCTCATTTATGGCCTAATCCTGAGGCTCCTCATCTGTACTAGATTCAGGAGAGGTCTGTTCTGCAGCAGTCTTGAGTGTCAGAGCCAATGGCTGTTTCTTCCCCTAGTAGCTGCACGTGCACTGATCACCAGTATGTGATCCTGAGCATACTCTAGATTCTTTAAACCCAAAGTGAATGTCTTTGCATTGGTGGAGGCTGGGGTGGAATGCCTTGATGCTACATCCTTTAAGGAGCGAGGTTGTACTTCTTCAGAGATGTTGGCTGTAGGCCTGGTAGAGATAGGCTTGAGAATTGGGTCTCTTCCTCTTCTGGTCCTTTCTTGACTTTCTGTTCCAGAGGCTGTAGAGATATATGTTAAAATTTGCTCGTGTTACTATGCCCCATTGTTTCCCAAGTTCCATTACCTTGCTGATGCTCAATGTGCAGCTGGTAGTAGCTGTTTGAAGGCTGTTTCACTGGATGGCTGATTGATATGGATAGAGATGTCAGTCCTCATAGTTATGATTGCCCAGGCAAGATGAATGTGATATGGAGGGCAGTTAAGAGTTAAAGGATTCTGAATGAGAAGTGATTCAGTGTGGTCAAAGAGCTAGAATTGCTCAGGATGGTATACTGAAAGTGATCCGTATGCCTGATATTTATGTGAGGTAGTCATCCTGAAGCCTATATCTCATGGCAGTATCCATGTCCCCTGCAAGCCTTTAGTGAGAAGCTCAGTGACATGTACATTCTCATAGCTGCAATAAAAGACTATTGAGCTGATAGTGCATGAGCCACTGAGTGCGGTAGTTCTTTTTATGTTTTAAGGGTGGCCCCGACTAGCTGGGAGAGTGGAAATAATGCATGTATTATTGTTCTGGCCATAACGGAGACGTGGGTTTCACAGGGGCAGGAATGATTGCTTGATGTTCCACGGTTTAGAAAGTTTAAAAAGAACAGGGAGGGTGGAGAAAGAGAAAGGGGTGTAGCATTGCTAATCAGAAAGTGCATCACAACTACAGAAATGAAGGTTGTTGAGGAAGGTTTGTCTACTGAGTCAGTATGGGTGGAAGTTAGGAACAGCAAGGGAACAGCCACCGCATTGGGCGTTTTCTATAGACCACCTAATATCAGTAGAGAGATTGAAGAACTCATAGGCAGGGTTGTTGTTATGGGTGATTTCAACTTTCCCAATATCAACTGGAACCTCCTAAGTGCAGATGGTTTGGATGGAGCTGTTTTTGTCAGGTGTGTTCAGGAGGGTTTCCTTACTCAATATGTAGACAGACCGACGAGGGAAGAGGCCATTTTGGATTTGGTGCTCGGCAACGAGCCAGGACAGGTGTCAGATCTCGTGGTGGAAGAACACTTTGATGAAAGTGATCACAACTGCCTCACATTTACCATAGTCTTGGAGAGGGAAAGGAGCAGTTATCGAGGGAAGATATTTAATTGGAGAAAAGGAAATTATGATACTATCAGACAGAGTTGGGAAGTACAGACTGGGAGCAATTGTTCCACAGAAAGGGCACAGCAGACATGTGGAGACTATTTAAGGAGCAGATGTTGCATGAATTTGTTCCTCTGAGAGAAGTAAGAAGAGGTAAGATTAAGAACCTTGGATGACGAGAACAGAGGAGCTTTTCATCAAAAGGAAGAAGGCAGCTTACGTAAAGTGGAGGAAGCAAGGATCTAGCACAGCTTCAGAGGACTACAGGCTTGCTGGAAAGGAGCTCAGAAATGGACTGAGGAGAGCCAGGAGGGGGCACAAAAAAGGCTTGGCAAGACAGATTGGAGAGAACCCAAAGGCATTTTGTTCATACGTGAGGAATAAGAGAATGATCAGGGAGAAGGTAGGGCCGATCGGGGATAGCGGAGGGAACTTATGCCTGGAGTCTGAACAGATAGGGGAAGCCCTAAACGCGTTTTTTGCTTTGGTTTTCACCAAGGAAAGGAACCCTGTTGTGAATGAAAACTTTGAGGAGCTGGGATACAGGCTTGACCAGATCAAGATTGATGAATTTGTTGTGCTGGAAATTTTGGAAAACTTTAAGATTGATAAGTCCCCAGGGCCAGACCAGATTTATCCTAGGTTGTTCTGGGAAGCAAGAAAGGAAGTTGCTAAGCCACTGGCGAGGATATTTGCCTCCTCACTCTCCATGGGAGTCGTACCTGAGGATTGGAAAGAGGCGAATATTGTTCCTCTTTTCAAGAAGAGTAATCGGGAAATCCCTGGCAATTACAGACCAGTCAGTCTTACGTCTGTGATCAGCAAAGTTTTGGAAAGAATTCTGAGGGATAGGATATATGACTATTTGGCAAAGCACAGTGTGATTAAAGGCAGTCAGCATGGCTTTGTGAGGGGCAGGTCGTGCCTCACAAATCTTATTGAGTTCTTTGAGGAGGTGATCAGACAGGTCGATGAAGGTTGAGCAGTGGATGTGGTGTATATGGACTTCAGCAAAGCAGTTGATAAGGTTCCCCATGGTAGGCTCATTCATAAAGTCAGGAATCCAGTGGCTATCTGGATTCAGAATTGGCTGGCTGACAGAAGGCAAAGAATGGTTGTAGATGAAAAGTATTCTGCCTGGAGGTCAGTGTTGAGTGGCTCTGTTCTGTGGCCTCTGCTCTTTGTAGTTTTTATAAATGACTTAGATGAGGAGGTTGAGAGGTGGGTTAGTAAATTTGACATACGATAGAGATGCATGGCATCCAGTCTTGTATATGACATTCCTGAGCGGTGACAGTTACTCTGGTAGTGCACAAGACATTATTCATCTTCTTGTGCCACCATGGATGCTGATTGCTACAGCCACTTCGGCCTAGACTGCCTTGGTGATGCTGGATGAAGTCCTGTTGACGTCATTCTGAAAAGTGCATCTTTTTTCTCTCAGCCAGCCTACAGGAGAACATGTGCGGATCACCCCTGAAGCCCATGGCCTTGTCTGAAACCAGGCAAAACATTTCCAGGAATGGTTTGGGGTGATGAGCAGAGGTTGTGTGAAAGACTTGTCTTGTCGGAAGTGATGTACTGTCCAAATACCTATTTAAGCATGCCAGACAGTATCAGGAGGTGGACAAGTCAACATTTCAGGTGTAACCCTTCTTAGGGCTGGGATGGCTGTAAGAGGAGCTGCAGATAAAGGGGGTGGGAGGCAGGGTGGATAGGTGAACAAGGATGGTCATATCGCATAGGGAGTGTGAAGAGGAATTAAAATGGGACCATCCTTGGCCTCCATTGCCACAGCGAATCAAACCGCAAATTGGAGAGTCAACACCTCATCTCCCGCCTGGGCAGCCTACAGCCCAAAGGACTCAATATTAAGTTCTCCAATTTTAAATAACCTCCCTTCCCATCACCCAACTCCCTTTCCAGCCCCTCACCCTCCCCTGCCTTCCATTCATCTCATTGACCTCTCCTCCCTGTCACCAATTGGTTTATTCCTCCCTTTGACCAACCTGGTCATACCCTCTATCTGTGTTCACCTATCCCTACCTCACCACCCTGCCCCATCACCCCCTTTATCTGCAGCTCCCCTTCCACCAACTCCCAGTCCTGAAGAAGGGTTACACCGAAATGTTGACTTCTCCACCTCCTGATATTGTCTGACTTGCTGTGTTCTTCCAACCTCCTGCTTGTCTACCTTGGATTTCAGCATCTGCAGTTTTTTTTTGTCTCTAACCTTTTTAAGCATGGTATGTGGAAGGTGCCAGAACCTCTTACCACCTAATGCTGAAATCTGATGCTTTACCTACACTTGAATATGAAATGAAGGTCAGAATGTAATTGCACAATACACTGCGCCTGAGTAAAAGTCTCTCTTGCCTGTTGGCCATCTCCCCATTCACCCTTTGAAATTTCTTAGAGTACTACATTTTTACTTTGGTCAATTATTGTTTTTCTGTAGAGGAATGGGAATGAAAACTACTATGTAAGTTTTTTAAAATGACTGAAAAGCCACAGAAATGAGGGCATATACTGACAAGAAATGAGCCTATATTAGGTGTATGTGGGTTTAGATTGGTTTTCAGATAGTACACAGATAAGAAAAGATTCTACTTCAAGAAGTGATTTTCTGATAAATTACGTGTATGCATGACACATTGAAGTGAAAAAATCGTCCAGTTCAGGATGTAAGAAAAGTTCCAATAACCAGATGGCAACTGGTATGCAATTACAGGTTCGCAAAGATGGATAAGACATTTGAAGTAATTTGCACCAATTACTTTATGTAATATATAGAAAAAAAGACACCTCTAAACTGCGAATTCAGGCATGAATCCAGATTGAAAGCCTCTGAGAATTAGATTTTTGATGGATGTAGCCGGCAGGATTTTCAAGGTGCATAATATCTTTACTTTGGTTTCCAGTAGTGAATGCTCCTTCATAATTTAGCTGTGGTATTTTTTATTAAAGTCCTTCAGATTTGAAATATCCTATGTTTGGTTGAGGGTCATAACACTATATAAATTATAGCCAGCGAGGCTTTTTAACTTCCTTGCCATTTACTTTAATTTCGATTTGTATTGAAAGTAGCTTTGAAACCCATATATTGGCCAAGACGTGGACTGAATTTCAAATAACAGGTGACTTAGTTTTTGTTTGTAATTAATTTTGATCTGTAATGCTGATTCAATAGCAAGGTGTTTAGTGATTCTTTTTAAATTTTTGCTTTGATTTATAGAACTGAATAAGAGCAAGTAACATATTGTACTAATAATTGTAAAGAAAACCATATAGGGGGAAAAAAACTGTCAACATAAATCAGATGGCAGATGTTTTCATCTGATAATAAATTATGCCTTTCTTTAACCTATAATTGTGAATAGTAAAAATACTACATTTTTAAGCTGTCAGACTGATATATTCTGTTGTTGTTTATCAGCCATTCATAAATAACTGCAATCTTCCCTATATAAATTTTTTTTTGATGATTCCTTTTCTGGTATTATTTCATGCTTTGCATACTGTAGACCTTCTAATGATCAAGTTGAGGCATATTTTGCTACACATGAATAGACTGGACTGTTCATCATTGTTAATAAAGCAGAATATTTAACAAATTCAACAATTCAAATCCAAAAGGTCAGCCTCATTTTTTATTTTTGTTTTGTTTCTAACAATTACTCACTAGCCTAGATTTTTAGAGTTTTAGAACACAGTGGACCTTCCAAATATCAAGTGGAGTCAGGAATATGAAGATCCACCCTCATTTCCATCAGATCCCATTCATTAGTAGGGTAAGGGCATGATTTAGACATGAGGGAAACCCAGAAATCAGGTCAGTCATTTGAACTTGATACTGAATTCAAACCGATCCCATTGTCACCATAATAAGGGCCTTAGCTGACATTGTGGGTACTTTTTTTAGAGTGGATGTGAATGCTCTTGAAGGATGGACACCTTAACAGCTATCATTATGCTGTTACTAATCCTTCACTGCATTCCACAACCTGCAATTATCCCAGCAGCGAGTTGAAAGTTCAGTTTGGCTGACAGCTCAAAGAGATTAATAAATGGTAACTGTAATCCATATGAGGTTATGAGGCAATTTATGAGGCAATGTTTTGAATAGAGATGGATGTTCATAAATGGGATTGATTCTTCAATTTAATAAAGACTGTAACCCAATATTGAGGACAATATTTTATTTTATCTCAGCTTGGCATGTGCCCATTGTGGATGGGATGTGTGAATTAATATGGAGAGTATTAGGCTGAAAAGGCTGTTGAGAGAGCTGGCACATGTTCACAGTGATGGTTCTCAAGGGCTGTCGGGGTTGGTGAAAGGACATGAAGGTAATCAGCCATTGGAGTGGATGGGAGGCCTGGGTTAGTATCAAAGTTATGAGACAATACTCTAGGTGATGAGTCCAAGTTGATTACAGTAGGTAAGATGGGTCATTTTGGATGTTTGGGATTATACATAGGGAGTGGGTTTGGGGAGTGATGAGATCTAGAGGACCTGAAAAATGAGGAAATCACTTGAACAAAAGCCCAGAGAATTGAGGTGATCCCTTTCAACAGCCTGCATTCTCACTCCATAGTCCTGTGACTACGTGCGATGTACCTTGTGGGGTTGCAGGCCAACCTTCACTTTGCTATATTCCCTCTGCAATAACAGTCCTGTCATTCAAGAAATTACTCCTGAGATGGATGTGGTGAGTTAGGAAGTTTACCATTTCGTGTCTGTCTGAATTATAATACTATAAAGTACTCAAAATATAAAAGTTCTATAAATAGAAAGTGTTTTAATAATCTTAACTCCACATGATTCCATCTTTTTTTTTATCCTTTTATGGCATGAGACCAACATTTGTTACCTTGCTCTAACTGGTACTGAGTAGTTTAATTTTATTTACATCAATTAAGGAAATAAATTGGCGGGCATTTGGAGTAAATGTATCTACTGATGCTTCCCCTTACCATCATACTGAACATCAAAAGATCAGCTGCTGATTGTACATGTTTTTTTGTTAGAAGGTGACAAAATCTAGTGTTAGTGGCAGAGACATACAGCCAGAATTATGAAGTTTGAGTACTTCAGTTTTTCCCCTAACAATATTTCACATTGCACATATTTCTCTGTTTTTTGTTGAGATACCACCCAGCCTTTGAGTGCCTCAGTGATTTGTGAGGTAATCAAAAAGCAGATGGCGATAATTATGCGATCTATTCTCTGTGTTATGAAAGAAGTATAAAGGAATGATGGCCTGAGCATGATTTGTTGTGGCTTGCCGTCATGGGTGATATACCAACATATGCTTCTAAAATTTACAGCTCAGGGCAGTAATTTTCAATTATGATAAGAATCGTGTCTGATGAGCATTTTGAATGAAAGTACTACAAAATTAGCCAGTAGCCAAAAATAGAATCATAAAATTATTCATTTCAAAAATATAAAAAGTGTAGATTTTCATCCATAAAGGGGTAGAGTCCCTTTCTTGGACTAGGTGTTAGGGTGAATGTGGTAAATGGTGACAACCATGCTATCCCCACTGCTGCGATAATTTGACAGTCACACACCAATCAGCTAATTGAGAGCTGACAAGCAAACGTGGGGGAGTTTCTTGGTCGATGACAGTTCTCGACACTGGCATCCTGTGGATGGGGTTTGGAGCAAGGGCAAAGAGTTGCCTTTCAGAGGTCATCCTCTTGCCCCCTATTTGAGCATCTGAACACCACCTCCCCTACCCACCAACCTGACATACTGATCGATCTAGCCACTGCACTGAAGACAGTTAATTGGGGAGGAGATGAGTTCAAGCTCTTAAATGGCTGTTAATTGCATACTTAAGGGCTAGAATTGCCCATGGACCATTTCACCCAAAAACTCACTGATGCCGTTTGTCTTTTTCTCAATGTTAACCCGCTTAACATATACCACAGATGGACATGCTCTTGAAATTTACTGACCAGGCTAAAGTGTCACAGCCTGAGTCCTGTACTTACCAATGTTATTGTATATTATACACACACTGATTACACTGATGCTATTACTCAGTGGCTGAAGCTGAGCTGGTGACTTTTATATTGGAACGTCACACTTGTGGTTTCATGTAACTGTTGTCATGAGGCCTGCCCGGTCTGGACTCTGTCACAATCCAGGTGAGATGGTAAAAGGAGTCAAGTGTCTGTTCAGAGCCAACTCACTCAATTTATTTTCCCATCTTTCCATATCAGTTCCACCCATTTGTTTCAGTTTTCCTTTTATTAGGATGCTTTGACTAGCTGTTTCACACGAATCATTCCATAGTTGAGGAATTTCAGTTATATGGACAGTTTGGAGAAATTAAGACTTCATTAGAAAAAAAAAGTTGGGAAGAGGTTGCGGTATCCAAAATCATGTTGATTCTGGACAGAATTAATAGGGAGGAACAATTTCCATTCGTAGTAGGATCAAAAACCAGAGAGCATAATTTAAAGGATCAATGACAATGGAAAAGCTTTCTCATGCCATAAGGGGCTAGGATCTACAAGTCACTGTCTGAGTGTGTTGTGGAGGCACATTGAATCAGGAAATTTCAAAGGGGATTCGATTGTTATTGGAAAAGGAAAAACAAACTGGGCCATGGGGAGAAAGTGAGTGAAATCCACCAGCTAGATTCTTCCTAGGAAGGGCCAGCATAGACATGAGAGAGGCTGAATAGTTTCCTTTGCTGCTGCTTCAAATCTATGATTTTAAAATCATGTATACATTTTTAAAATCCTGTATTTTAAAAGCTTACTCTTTGTGAAGTCTTTGAACACAGTGGGATTGAACCTTCATTAGAGGCAATTTAATCAATCTTCCCCACAAAAATAGTCTTTGAGATAAACCTTTCAAAATGACATGTACTTATCTTTTGATGTATTGCATATGATTTTTAAAAATAAAACCAAATACATTTCTTTAGAAGTATGATTTGAAGGGTGGCTGTGTTGCTCAGATGTAAACCCTTGTTTCCAAAGGAATCTTGAATCTGTTTTTAAAAATTGCCTTTCCAACTTCACTTTACAAGCAGCCTGTACTTAAGAGTGACTGAGTGAGTAAAGGAGACAATAAGAATGCACCAAGTATTTCCTGTATGTAATTTAATAAAACTAATACATTTCACAATCTAGCAAGAATACTATAAAATATTTGTCATTTAAAACCAGTAAAATACTACAATTTTCAAATGTATATCAATGTTTAACAATCTTTCTCAAATTAATTTTATATTGCAATAAATTTTCAGTTCAATAAAGTACAATTTCTATTCCTTTGACAAATGAACAATATAGCGGTAGTAATGTTTCACTTAAACGTGTCGTACTGCCTTCGCTGTGTAAAAGAATTCAGTCAGTGCATTTCATGAGTTTTTGTTTCAGCTGCAGAGATTCCTCCAGGCAAATGTCTAGACATCACAAATTCAGCCACACAGGTTAGCAGGCAGTATTGGTTTGGTGTTCATTAATATTAATTGGAAATTGCTAAAGAGGGGGGTATTCCTGACACCCTCCTTCCCCACCCACATTTTTGCTAACTTTCTGGAGGTCAGACTGTATGAGGAGCTCAAATTCTGAAAAAGTACCCTGACTTGGGCTATTATGACTGCAGTGCTGTAATGGCAACCTTTGCACTGGTGCTGCTGCTGCTGTTCCACTTATCCTGGGAAAACAGAAGCTCTTACATTATATGTATGAAATTATAGTTTTCACAGTTTGGTTTTAGAATGGCATTGGTTGCTAACTTCACCCTTGAGAGAGAATAGTAGACTAAATGGGAAGACAATGGCCTAGTGCACTGTTAATTCAGACATTCAGGTAATGGGGACTGAGGTTCAAATCCCATCATGACAGATAGTGAAATTTGAGTCCAATAAAGATTTGGAATTCAGAGTCTGATGACTATGAGACCATAGTTGATTGTCAGAAAACCTATCTGGTTCACTAATGTCATTTAGGGAAGGAAACTGCTCTCCTCATCTGGCCTATATGTGAGTCCACACCCACAGCAATGTTGTTGACTCTCATCTGCCCCCTGGGCAATTAGGGATGGGCAACAAATGCTGGCCTAACTAGTGACGCCCTCATCCTGTGAAGAAATTTTTAAAAAAATCTGTTCCTCATCTTTAATTTCCTACAAGGTTTATAGTTCCTTTGATTCTCCCCTCAAAAAAAAAATCATTAAATTGAATTTTGAAACCTTATTTCAGGTGTGCTTCACATTTAAGTCTGTTTCAAAATTTTTTTTATTTCTGACATGCTCGGTTTTGCTTGATTGATGGTTAAACAACATCCTTGTTTATTTGGCTATTTCATCAGTATTTGGTTGCTGTTGATATTTAAAAAGTAAAAGAAACATTGTTTAATGGAGAATGTATCTCCTAGTGGAATGGGTCAAATAATGCTTCTATTTGTTTTGAAAGTGATTTTAACCAAACTGAAAAATTAGGTTGAATTATTCAGCTGGAATTTTGTGGTTCCCTCGGGATAGAGAAGACCATAGACCATTCAGACCACTAAGTCTGATTTGCCATTTAGTGAGACCGTGATCGATCTGACAAGCTTGAACTTCACATCCCTGCCTTAAACCCATACCCTTTGATTCCCTTACTAATCACAAATCTGTCCATCTCTGCATTGAGTTTACTTAATGGCCGAACCTCAACAACCTTCTGTGGCAGAATTCCACTAACTGATTGAAACAGTTGGAGATCTGTGAGCCTAGGACACCACCCTGAGTAAGAAGAGGCCCTTCTGGTGCAGTAGTAGTGTCCCTACGCCTCAGCAAGGAGGCCAGAGGCGTGACATAACATCTCTGAACAAGCTTATCAGTAAAGGAAATAAAATACCTTGAGGAACACCAACCCCTTCATCTTTGGAGATCTACATTACCCTCAATAGGTTTTGCATGCAAATTTATCAGTTGGAACACAAGCGATTTCCTGGTTGTGGTGAATCGGTGGAAAAATACCGCAAGTGATTTGATGAAGGAAAGAAAAAGATCCTGAGGAGCTGGGGTTATTTTAGTACAGTGGTAAGGTTCCTGCCTCTGAGCCTGCTCAGAGTTGCATCACCGAATATTAGGAAATTTAAAATGTGAAATAAATATCTTGAGGAACGAGGGTTCTCGTGGTGGTGTCTCCACCTCTGAGCACCAAGCATCTCTGAGCAAGTTGATTATAAAAGAAAAATTACCCTGAGGAACAGAGGCTCTTGTAGCATTCAGGTCCCATGTCGTCCAGATATGTGTCATAATATGCCTGAGCAGGTTAATGAGAAGAATTCATGCAGCAATGTCCTGGAGCTGAGGTAACTGGCCTCAAACAGCCACAACCATCTTCCTTTGTGCCTGGTATGACTCCAATCAACAGAGAGTTTAATTCCTATTGAATTCAGTTTTGTTAGGGCTGTTTGATGCCAAGTTCAGTCAAATGTGGCCTTGATGTCAGGGGCAGTCGCTCTCACTTCCCATCTGGGGTTCAGTTCCTTTGACCATGTTTGAGCTAAGACTAATGGAGTGACCTTGATAAAGCCAAATTGAGTGTCAGTGACCAGGGTATTGCGAAGCAAGAGATACTTAATGCCAATAACCCTGCTAACCATAACCTAACCTTTCATCACTTTACTGATGATTGAGAGTAGCCTGATGGCATGGTAATTGGGTGGTTTGGATTTGCCCTGTTTTTTGTGCATAGGACATACTTGGGCAATTTTTCACATCTTCATGTCAATGCCAATGTTATAGTTTGGCTAAGGTTTTGCAAGTTCCAGAGATGATGTCTTCAGTACTATTGTTGGAACATTGTGAGGGCCCATAGCCTTTGCCGTATCCAATACCTCTAACTATTTCTTGATATTACATGGAGTGAATCAAATTGGTTGCAAAATGTTGACTCAATTTGTTGACTGTTAACTGTTGAGTACTTTGATTAAGTCAAAATGTTTAGCATGTGTGACTTCATGAACAGCACTGTCTGCAGGTCATTAGAAGCTCCAAAATTAGTAGCAAGAAGCAGAAGATGATGTTCGAAGGGTGCAAAAAAAGGCTCTGATTGCACTGAAGTGGGACTAAATAGGAAATTCAACAGGACATTGCCTGGGATGGAGGATTTGAGCTATACAAGGCTGGATAAGTTCAGGTTGTTTTCTTTGAAGCAGAGAAGTTTGAGAGGATCATGACAGAGGTGTTTCAGACTACGAAGACCATAAACTGCGTGAGTAGAAATCAGCTACTCCCCTGAGTTGAAGAGTCACTAACAAGGGGGCATATCTTGAAATGAAAAGCAGGAGGTTTAGAGGGGATTTGCGGAAAAACATTTTCACTCAGGTGGTAATGGGGGTCTAGAATACGTTGCCTGGGAGGATGTTTGAGGTGGGAAACTTCACAATCTTTAAAAACTACTCAGATGAGCAATTGAAGTGTCATATCATTCAAGACTATGGGCCTAGTGTGGGAAAGAGGGGCTAGTGCACGCAGTGGTGTATTTTTGACCATACAGATTTGAGGGGCCAAAGAGCTATTCTTTACTTAGATTCTGACAAAGTCTATAGTTTCTGTTTTTGTGTTCATGTATGGAGACTCCACAAGACAGAAATGAAGGAGAATTTGTTGAGTCAAAGTAAGTATTGATATAAAGGTGTAATTTTTCTGGCATTGAATCACTGCAAAGTTATGGTGTTGGGGGAAAGATTGAAATGTTGTGTTGGACGTTTTAAGACTTTTTTATCTGAGATGATTGACGACAATTATCTTCCTTTTGAGATAGATACTTCTTCCTGATTCTCATTAATTTCAGGTTTGATAGAGTTTTTAGATCCCATGACTACATCAGTGCTGTTGATGTCAAATTATTCATCCACACTTTCATTTTTGAGTTTGGCTGTTTTGTCCATGTTTTGACCAAGACTGTCATTAAGTTAGGAGCTAAATGGCTGTGGCAGAACGAAACTGTGGGTGAATAACAACGTGTTGCTCGTTAGTACTGTTCAGGATTCTTTCCATTGTTTGCTGCTTCTCAATAGCAGTCTGATCAGGTAGTATTTTTCCGAGTTGGATTTGCCCTGTTTTGTGTGGACAAGTAACACTGGCTTAACTTTTCACATTGCTGGAGAGATGCTAATATTGTTGAACTGGAACAGCTTCACTAGAGGTGCAGCTGTTGGCCCCCAAACCTTCCATTTGTTGCCCGAATGTTGTAAGTCCTTTGCAGTATTGAGCGACCTTAGCCATTTCTTGAACCCACGATTGAGTGAACTGGAGAGCGACATCAATGAGACTGGGTACCTCAGGAGGGAGCTGATATAGATCATCCACTCGTCACTTCTGGCTGAAGATGGTTGCATTTGCTTCAACGTTGTCTTTTGCACTGCGTTTCTGTGTTTCCCTGTCATTGAGGATGTGGATATTTATGGAGTCTTTGTCTCCAGTGAGTTGTTTAATTATCCACTTGCTGTTACAGGATAGCAGAACTTGGAACTGATCCATCAGTTACGGGATCACTTTGCCGTGTTTATCGCGTGCTTTTTACACAGTTTGACGTACATGTAATCCTGTATTGTTTCTTCATCAGATCAACACCTCATGTTTAGGTGTGCCTGCTGCTGATCCTTGCACATTTAGTGAACTCTTTTTCTGGAGCAGGTTTGATAGCTGGCTTGATGGTAACATTAGAGTGTTAGAAACGCTGGGCTGTCCCAGGCTGTAAAATTGCAAATGGTCATGGAGTACAATTCTGCTGGTGCTGAAGCCAAACCTCAAGCCTCATGGATGCCCAGTTTTCAGTTGCTGGATCTATTCAAAATCTATCCCAAATTAACATGGAGATAGTGTCACACAAAAAAAGGTAGAAGGTGTCCAAGGGACTGTAAAATGGTCACTCTGATCCATACTGTCATGGGCAGATGCATCTGTGACATGTAAATTGAGGAAGACCCATAGGCTTTCTCTCTTGTTGCTGATGGATAGTAAATCTGGTCTCATTCCCTTGAGATTTAATAGTGGTTTGTTACAACTCATTTGGCTCTCGCAGTCATTTAGGAATCAACCAAATTATTGGGCATTTGGAGACACAAGTAGGCAAAGGACACCAGGGCCAGATGGGCTTTTATGTCAATCCACAATGGTCTAATGGATTAGTTTTTAATTCCAGAATTATCAGTTGAATTTAAATTCCACCAGCTTTCATGGATGGAGTTGAATTCTTAACCCTGATTCCCTGAGCCAAATGACTTTACCAGTATGCCACTATGCCCTGTAACTTGACACTAAGATGATTTTTGTTGTGTAAAGTATAAATGCTAATTATGTAAATGGTCAGCCTAAATCTTCAGTGATATAAGAAAGCACATAACAGCAACAGATTGTGGAGAGTGGTGATCCTGTATTAAACATTGTGCTAAACCTTATAACATAAAAAGTTAGAAAATTTGTGATTAAAAAGTGAACGATCACACAACCCCAGATTATAGTCCAACAAGTTTATTTGGAAATACTTGCTTTCAGAGCATAGTTCCTTTATCAGGTAGCTGTGGAACAGGATTATAAGACACAGAATTTATAGTCAAAGATTACAGAGTCATGCAACTGAAATGATATATTGAACAAACCTAGATTGCTGTTAAGTCTTTCATCTTTTAGATGGGTTGCAGGTTTTGATTCATTAATATGTAAATCCCAGAACTTCTTTTAAGTCATATTCTTGAGATAACTCAAGGTTTTATAAACAAATGTGTCATCTCAGCTCAGACGAGCTCAGCTCAGCTCTGTTCAGATGAGAAGGAATATAACGGACACCTGAGGGTGCTGAAGTACACCTGCATAAGAACAAGGTGCGATGCTCAACTCATTGATCGCCAGTTCCAAGGTGCCACAGCGAGAAACTGTAATGGCCTCTTCAGGAGTCGGACATGGGTTGCAACGGAGAGGGTACCCTTCGCTGTCCAGTACTTCCTGAGAGTGGAGAAACTACACCATGTTCTTCGCAGCCTGCAACACATTATCAATGACGATGAGCACCTCACCAAGCTCTTCTCTAGGCCTCCACTTCTTGCCTTTAAATAACTACCAAAACTTAAACAGACCATTGTTCACAGCAAACTGCCCAGCCTTCAGGTCAACATCGACCACAATCCTGTCATGGCAACCACTGCAAGATCCGTCAGAGTGTCGACGTGGATGCCACCATTACATGTGGGGACACCACCCACCATGTATGTGGCAGGTACTCATGTGACTTGGCCAACATTGTCTATCTCATACGCTGCAGGCAAAGATGCCCTGAGGCATGGTACCTTGGGGAAACGAGCAGATGAATGGACACAGCGCAACAATCGCCAGACAGGGATGTTCCCTCTCAATCGGGGATTACTTCAGTGGTTCAGGACATTGAGCCTCGGATATTTGGGTGACCATCATCCAAGACAGACTTTGGGATATGCAACAATGCAGAGTGTCCAGGCAGAGGCTGATAGCCAAGTTCAGTATCCATGAGGTTGACTTCAACTGGGACCTTAGGTTCATGTCACACTACAGGTGACCCCACTACACAACACACACACACACACACACACACATACACACACTCTCATCAATGCACACACCCTCTCATTGGCTTATACTCCATCACATTCATGCACACACTCTACAAAGCGTGATACATGCAAACACACACTCTTTCACACTCTCTCTTTCTCACCTTTTTTTATAAAACTTAAGTTATCTTGAGAATGTGACTTAAAAAAAGTTCTGGGATTTACACATTAATGAACCGAAACCTGCAATCCATTCTAAAAGATGAAAGACTTAACAGCAATCTAGGTTTGTTCAATATATCGTATAATTGCATGACAGTGTAATCTTTTGCCTTACATTCTATATCTTATGGTCCTGCTCCACAGCTACGTGATGAAGGAGCAGCGCCCCGAAAGCTAGTGCTTCCAAATAAACCTGTCAGGGTATAACCTGGTGTTGTGTGATTTTTAACTTTGTCCATCCCAGTCCAACACCAGCACCTCCACATCATATTCACAAATAAGATTACCAACAGCTTTCACTAGTTTGGACTCAAGATGCAGCCTCCCCTAAGACCCATCATAATAACAGAGTAATGTGGAATGTAAGTGAAAAAAATACCTCATGGATCAATAAGTAAATTGTCTGGGGTATTCAGGCAAGGCGCAAGAGTTAATTTTTCCACTCTCATGCAGTCTTGCCCGAGGAGTTTGAGACTTGTCTTTTTCCTCATTCCCCCTCCTGATTCCAGTTGTAGATAAATCTGGGCTTTCTCGCTGATGCAGGTACAATAGGGAAACTGGTTATGTTGCAGCTTCACAGGCCTGAGCAATTTTCTTAACCATTCAAAGAACCGTTGCCACTACTTTATTTAACAATATTCAGCAGGGTGTGCCTTGGGGCCTGTGTCTGATCCAAGAACAGAGTTAAACTAAAACAACTACGATATGATGTGGCAGATGTGAGCAGTGATATTGGTGTTTTCCATGTTCCACTACTGATTATGTACCATGATGGAGACTTGGTCCTTTAGATTTAATCTGAATAGTCGCCCTCATCTTGCTAGTCATAACATTACAAAGTTGTTTTTTCTACATTTGTTCTCTGAATTAATGCATATTAGGCAAAGCATTGCCTCTCCCAGCTATGTAGTGGAAAATACACATGGATGACAATTGTTTAAATGTATAGCTCTTTGTGAATATGGCAGTCAACATTTGACACGTCTCCTATATCTAGGGACCCTACAACCATTGTAGGTGACAACTTGGAATCAGACATTTGGAGCAGTTACATAGTTGAACGCCTGAAGACCCTATGGTGCAATTTTACCGTGACCAAGATTGTAAGATGAATTATTTCCTTTTTTAAAGAGTGCTAGCAAGTCGTCTTGAAATGTTTTTCAATTTTCTGTAGTATGATGTGACACCACAATGCAATGGTTGTAGCTTTACCAAGGTTTTATTGAGTTGCATTTCAGAATAAACCTTCATGCTTTAGATCACATCTTCATTCCTCTCCAAAATGCTGTGGTAATAGTTCAATGATTCACACTTTAATATTTTTCTCCAGGTTGATGATTGAACCATCTTGATTCCAAATATCACATTTGCAGTGAAAGTCTGTCTTCAGTTTGTGTGTCTCTGCATTCCGACAGAAGTCATTTTAAATACTAATGGAATGTGTCACATTTCTTTTCCTTTTGAAATCTACAGTGTTATCAAAATACTAATTAACTTTAGAGAAAGACTGAGGTGTGCAGCAGTTATTTGCTATCTTGTTTTGCTCTTCCATTAGAACTGAAATATTAGTATTTACTCTGAGGTGTATGAAACTGACCTTTGCTCTGCTAAAGGATCAAAATGTATATGGAATTGTCACAACAAGTTCTGCAACTGTTGCTTTGAATGTTAATATGTATTACCTAGATTTTGAATGTAATAGACATTGGAGGCATTTTGGTCCTCATTCAATACAGTTACTGTTAAATTACGACCCAAGTAGAACATCAAATGCAATGTAGCTCCAGTACTGTTGCTAGTCAGCTGAATTATTTAATCAGTTCAAATATTGAATATCTTTCAGTGAGTAGATAAATTGAAACCCAGTGCAATTTCTGAGAACATTGGAACTGAGAGACAAGGTCTCAGGTTTGGGAGAAGGAAGATACAACGTCATGTAGATAGTGGTGTTCATATTACTTTTTATGTACTTGTTTGGCAAAATGGGCATCATCCAGTTGGGTAACCATGAATCTATGTACATGTAACTATATAAAATTGAATGAAAATTGAATTGAACCAGTTTCCCTATTGTACCTGCATCAGCGAGAAACAATATTGAATTGAATAATTTGCTAAAATAGGTGTGCAGGCTGATCAGTTTGCCTGACACTATAACCTGGTGTTCTGCTGTCTTGGTCCTCTAGTTACTTGTTGTTTCAATTGTTTTATTTCTGTATAGGCTCATGGGGTTAGCCTCAAATGTCATGCCCATGAGGTGGCTGCTGCATATATTAAATATTAACAGCTGGAATATTAACAGCTGGAACTAAGTTTTAAGCACCTGTAATATTTTATTGATGTTGAGACAGGAGATGAAGCCAGCTACTTTACTGTCTTTTATTTTAATTATTGTGAGTAAAAGTTTGTCTTTACACTTTAGGCACATTTTCAGTGACTGATTACTTCACTAAATTTCCTTTTGTGCAACGACTCAAAAATACCACATTGACACGTTGACTGATGTTTGACAAGTTGTGTTTGAAAACAGATCTACTGTACACAATAAACCCTTTGAAGATATGTACAGAAACTGGACTATTCAACATAGTGCCTCTTCTCACTGTCCACATCAGTGGTCTGGCAGAATGCACTGTGTGCACTGTAAAATTCATAGTAGCCTGGTGTAAGACTGTATCAGATCTACATGCTACTCCTGAAGGCAATGGATTGTTCTGACCAACAGCTCTCATATTTGGAAGACAGAACCAACATAGCCTATCAGTGCCAAGGGACCCAGGTTCAATTCCACCCTCAGGCGACAGTCTGTCTGTGTTGAGTTTGGACATTCTCCCTGAGTCTGCATGAGTTTTTTTGGATGCCATGGTTTCTTTCCACAGTCCAAAGATATGCTTGTTAGGTGGCTTGACCATGCTAAATTTCCCATAGTGTCCAGGATTGTGGATGTAGACTTATGGGGATAGAGGGGTTGGGTCTGGGTGGGATGCTGTTTGGAGGTTCGGTGTGGACTCAATAGGTTGAATAGCCTGCTTCTGCATTGTAGGGATTCTATGATTCTAAATCATTCATGTACATTGTGAGTATAGTGGTTCTAGCACTGATCCGATGGAACACCACATTCAATTTCTGCCACTCGGCCAGACTATCTTTCATTCCTGCTAACTGCCTTTCTTCTTAAGGCCAACTGGGAATCTATTCTAGCACTTATTGATTGACACCACATTCTCTGATCTTATTCATTAGTCTGTTATGGAACATTTTATTGAAGATATTTTGGAAATTCAGAAAAAAATTGCATCTATTACATTATTATTGTCACTTTGTTACCTCCTCAAAAAATTCAATAAGTTTGGGTCAGTTAAAATCTCCCTCTTGAAATCCATGCTGACTGTTCATTGGATTTTTTTTTTGTTTCTACATGTTTTACTTCTGAATCCATTATTTTTCCTACCACTGATATTAAACATGAAAATGGCAGAGAAAAAAGCCCTATAATTTTATTCACAAGGAAAATGGTAGAGGTGGCATGCTGAAGACTGGGTATTTCTTCACAGGCTTGTTTCTGAACCCAGACTTGGAGAGGTTGTGGGGAGGTAGCTGTACAACTTTGCTATTATTGCAGAGTAAAGAATATTTCAGTGTCCAAGATACAGCTCTTTGTTATATTTTTATGAGGTAAAGTTCGATGATTCTCACTGCATAGCTTAATTATCCAATATCTTTTACAACTTGCTTTAAATTGTGGAAAAAGAATCCAATGCTATGCTTCTATCAAGATTGTTATAAGTCCACTTCATCCTTTATTATCCATGGTTGTAAATATAATAAAACATTAAATTGCTTTTCTGTACTCTGGCTAAATCTTCAATTGCAATGTGTTATCCTTCAGAATTTCAGAAGGACATTAGCAGATCTCCACACGAAGCTGTAATGTATTTTTTTCGTAAAATTACATGTTCTACTTAAGTAAGACCTTTGGGAATTTTTTTCAAGTTTGATAGATATTTATGTGGTAAACAAGTTGGCTGAATAGATGGAAATAAAGGCACTTTTGCTTTGCTGATCCTGTTTAAGTTGACAACCTCATTTTAATCTACTGATGCAAACAGATTGGTAAGAATAACTTGAGTGTTCTGAGTTAAAAATCACACAACACCAGGTTATGGTCCAACAGATTTATTTGGAAGCATTAACTTTTGGAACGCTGCTCCTTCATCAGATGGTTGTGGAGTATAAGATCATAAGACACAGAATTTATTACAAACGTTTACAGTGTCATGCAACTGAAATCATATATTGAAACAAACCTGGATTGTTTGTTAAGTCTCTCACCTTTTAGAATGAACATGTCAGTTTCAGTTCTTTCATATGTAAATTGCAGAACCGTTTTTTAAAGTTACATTCTCAAGTGAACTTTAACAATTGGTGCCATGTCAGCCCAGGTAATGCATTGAAGGTGTGAGGTGCCCTGTGTGAGACTGTCTATGCCACAATGTTCAAATTGATTCTAATCTAAAAAGTGGATTTACAGAATCTTATATGGGTTCATGCAGTTTTTGAGCAAAATAAAATGTAATTCTGCAAGTACAAATTCACCTACAAATTTATGTGTATGTGTGTCTGTGTGTGTGAGTGTAAAAGGATATAAGTCTGTGAGAGGGTGCATGTGTACGTGAGAGTGTGGGAGTGTATGTGTGAGCATATGAGAGAGAGCTCGTGTAAGAGAGAGAGTCTGCTTGGGTGTATGACTCCATAGGAGTGTGTGTGTAGTCGTGCGTGTGTCTAGGAATGTCTGTGTATGTGTATGTTTGTCTGTGAGTGTGCGTCTGTCTGTGTCTATGTGTATGTGTCTGCGTGTGCCTGTAGTGCAGTGGGGTCACCTGAAGTGTGATATGAACCCAAGGTCCCAGTTGAGGCCATCCACATGGGTACCGAACTTAGCTATCAGCCTCTGCTCAGCCAATTTGCATTGTTCCCTGTCCCAAAGTCTGTCTTGGTGGACGGTCACCTGAAGGTCCAAGGTCAAATGCCCTGGACCACTGAAGTGTTCTCTGACTGGGGGTGGGGGGAAGCACTCCTGTCTGATTGTTGTGCGGTGTCCATTCATCCGTTGCATAGCCTCTGTTTACGTTAGTGCTCTGTTTACATTGAGTGTTCTGTTTATTTTAAATATTGGAACAGTAAAAAGAGACATGCAACATTTTGAAACAAAGAGTAGTCAGTCAAAAGGTTGAGAGAGTTTTAAAATTAGAAAAGGACCAAAAATTGAAGAAAACAGAATGGGAATATTGAGCAGGAAATGTAAAACCACTTTTTTTTTAGTATATGTTTGGATAAATGGAAGTCAAAATGGGGAATTTAGGGCACAGTTTAAACTAAGAACTTAAAACTCCATGTGACAAGGATAATAAAGCAAACATGAATGATTTCAATTTGCATTTAGACTGGGTAAACCTTATTATTCTAGTACTACGAAGGATGAAATCCTGGAATGTATACAAGATGTTTTCTTGAATTACATATTGAATAAATAATTGGAAAGTGGGCTATTTTAGATTCAGCATTGTGCCATTAGGAAAGGCTGATTAATGATCTTGTTATCAATAACCCCTTCGGGAAAAGTGTTTAAGCCATGATAGAATATTGCAACTAATGTGAAAGTGATTTGGTCCAATCTGGGACAAAGTTCTTAAATTTAAATAAAGGGCACTACAAAGGTATGAGGAGCAAAGTGGCCATGGTAGACCAATGATAAAAGGTATGACAAAAGGTAGGCAGTGGCTATCATTTCAGAAATTAATGATCTAGTTGAATGGTGGAGATGGCTCAATGGGCTAAATGGAGTCCGGCTCCTATTTTCTAAGTTCCTGTTGGGCTTTCGAAGCAGAGATGGGCAAATTATTAATGAGGAAAAAGGAAATGACAAAGTTATTCAATAATAATAGACGCAAAGAACCTACTGAAAATTGTGAAGAGCAATGATCCAATGAGGAACTTAAAATAATTAGTAAAGACCAGGTTCTGCAGAAATTAACAGGAATAAAAGTGAACAATCCCATTGGCCTGATGGCCTGCATCCTAGAACTCTAAGGGATGTTACATTGAAAGTGGTTATGTTGATTTTGAACTTCAGAACTTGCAGATACGAGAATATTTGCTATGGATTGGGAAACAACAAAGCTATTCACGAAAATTATGAGAGAAAAACTAGGCAATTGAAGGCCACTTAGCCTAATACCAATGATTGGTAAAATACTTCCATGTATTGACTAAGGTCCATTTAGAAAAGTTGGGGCATAAAGTTTAGTCACCTCAGGTTTGCAACAAGTCTATTTGAGGCTTAAACCAGCAAAATTTTCACGAGTAAAAGAGTACTGTAAGGACCACTGCTTGCTCCTCGGATGCTGCCTGACCTGCTGTGCTTTTCCAGCAACACACTCTGGACTCTGATCTCCAGCATCTGCAGACCTCACTTTCTCCGACTTGTTTCCAATCCTGGTCACTGCTGCCACTGGGACCTATGCCAGAGTGCACACTCATCTATAGGCTGCTGTGATTGGTGGAATATGCTCCCGGCTGACTATTCAGATGCTTATGTGGGCAAGTCAAACATCTGAAAAACCCTGCCCCTGGAATACTGTGAAGAGTGTTGGTTTCCTTACCTAAAGGAGGATAGTCATTTTAAATGGGCATGTTATGACACACAAGTGGGACTTAAACCTAGAACTTTTGGCATAGAGGTAGAGACACTGCACCATCAGGTCCTTTCTAAGGAAGGGTATGGTATGGCATAGAGTGGGTGCATTTAGTATTCACTCATTTATGGAATGAGACCTCCATGAGCAAAGACTGAGTAGAATAGGCCAATATTCTTTGGAGTTTGGAAGATTGAGAGATGAGCTCATCAAAGTACATAACATTATTGGGGGATTGCAGATGTTGAGAGGAGTTTTCTATTTGCTGCAGTCTAAGATGTTTGTTTGGAATTGAGACATGAAATAGCTTCAATCAAGAGAGTTGTAGAACTTTGTAATTCTCCACCTAGAAGGATTGTGGGCTCTCGAGGGTTTTTAAGATTGGGATTGATGATTTGTGATCAGTAAGGGATTTGGGGATAGACAGGAAAATGGAATTGATATAAAAGTTTGAGCAGACTCTTTTGAGTCTAGATTAGAGTGGTGCTGGGAAACCTGATGAAGGGCTTTTGCCCGAAACGTCGATTTTACTGCTCCTCTGATGTTGCCTGAACTGCTGTGCTTTTCCAGCACCATTCTAATTTAGACTCTGGTTTCCAGCTTCTGCGGTCATTGTTTTTATCCAGACTCTGTTGAGTGGCAGTGCAGGCTTAGTAGGCTGGATGGTCATCTCCACTTTATCTTCCGGTTTTTATGAACTCAACAGCATAATGATTATATAGAAATTTTAAAAATACCTCAGCAAAATGTTTTTATCTATATAATTTTATGATGTTTTGCTTTATTGTGGCTGTTGTCTGTACTGGCATCATTTTTCCCAGCAAGGAAAATAAATTAGTTGATGTCTTATTTGTGGATAGTTGGAAAATGTAAACAGTCATTTTGCACTTGTTAAGGTAACCTTCAGATCTATGTGGATATTAAATTTGAACCCAACTTTTTGATATATATAATATAAAATGTGTATGGTTTATTCTCAGGTGATTCTGAACCAACTTTCAAATGGGTTACCAATAATCAGGCAGTTGTATTAGCGACAGCAGCGGCAGCAGCAGCAGCAGCAATGGTCGCAGTTGAAACAGAAAAAAAACAAGAACTGCCTCCTGCAAATATGCAACCATATCTCCTGACACTATCTCCAATCAAAATCCCATTCCTAACTACACATCTTCCAAGTAAGTTAACATGTATTAGTTTGCTTAATTCTGTGTATGTCTTCTCTAAATTTCCTTTTATCGGGAAGTTTCATATGGCTATACATGACTAGAAGGGATTGCCAATTCAAGTTAGCTCTGATCTGTTTCCTGATGCTTTTTCCATTTATATCCTGTTAGAAATTTGTGATCACTGGTTTTATCTCCAGACAGCAAAATACTTATAATTGCAAAACAAAATCCAGTACAATTTAGCAGTGTAACATTAATAAAGGACAACATATTGCTGATGACTTAGAGGCAAAGAGCATTTTCCCTAGGTGTTGTAAATCCGTAACTCTCAAGTGCATTCTGTCAATCTTCCACATGGATGTCTCTAAACCTTTGAGTCAATTTTTCTGCTCATAGTAATATAATGGTGCATGGCTTCTGTATTAATTCTAGATATTTCCAATTAGCCTGTTCACAGATGCTATTACACATGTCCAGAGCAGGTGGACTTGAACAGGACCTCCTGGCTCAAATGTAGAGACACTACCACTGTGCCACAGGAGCCCTTCCTGATGTTAATTCTAACATGTTTGGATTTATGAAGAATAAAAACAAAAGAACTTTTGATGCTGGAAATTAGAAACAAAAACAGAAATTGCTGGAAAAGCTCAGCAGCTCTGTGGGGAGAAATCAGAGTTAACATTTTGGGTCATATGACTCTTCCGCAGAACTGAGTAATTCAAAAAGAAATTTTTCTGAGGAAGGGTCACTGGATCCCAAAGCGTTATTTCTGATTTCTCTTTACAGATGCTGTCAGACCTACGCAGCGTTTCCAGCAATTTCTGTTTTTGTTTATGAAGAATATGTGTTGCAGATAGAATAAAAGCATTTGGCTGTTTGAGTAAGAGAACACTAATCAAATGGTGCTCCAGCAGGACAGCTAAAAATATCTGCCATCAGTGAGACTTGCCTTTGTACGTTTGAATTCCTTTTTGAATGACAACTTCCTGCAAATGGAATTTGAGAATATTACACTGAGGAAAACTAAGCATCTGAGACCTGAATGAACGTAGTAGTCATCTGAAGAATTGTGAAATTAAATCTGTACATGTGGAGAAAAGGAGATGAAAATTAGATTAGTTGAATTTCGGGTCAAATGAGATATAAAGAGCAAAATAAGAAGTTTGGATTAAGGGATATAGATGGAAAGAACAGAAACAAGTAAAACATTAAAATTCCAGAAGTTAACATTTTATATTTTAAAATGTACAACAATTAAAAACTGAAGGAATGAATTAAGACTTGCATTTTTGTAGGAATTTGCATGAATAATGAATGTCTCAAAGTATTTTACAGCCAATGAAGACCTTTTTTAAGTGTCACCTTGTTATGTGGCAGATGCAGTGACTACTTTGCTGTCAGCAAAATCCCAGAAACAGCAATGTGATAATTGCCAATTAATTTGATATTTTCTTACAATATTCATTGAGAGGTAGATATGAGATTCCACACTTCCAACTGTTAATTTTCAGAATTAAGCACATATTTATAGCTTGTTTGACAGTGGTTAAGCATTTCAAACATTACAAGTGAGCTGAAATGCAGAAGCCCTGAGTTTCTATGGTGAGTATAGTTGGTATCTACATGGAAACGCAAACATCATTTCCTTGAGTGCCTTGGAATAAGGAGGCAAAGTTTACAGAGGTGCGGCATGTCTTGTACTTTCCATATTTTGGGATGTTTGACTAAGTCTCTTTGCTTGCCTGAAGTTGCCATTTGATTTGTATATGAACAATGGCAGGTGCTGTCAGCCTCACCGTTGGCTTCACACTGAATTCTGGCCCGAAATGTCTTTCTCAAAATTACCTGATCTCGATTCCAGGAAAGGATTCAGCATAACTGCCATTTTTTTTTTTGCATTTTTTTTTGCTTGTGGACTCTTTTCCAAATGTCTAATAGGAATTGAGGATATGTAATTACTTACCAATACTGCTTACTTATGCGCATCATTATCTTTTTATATAAATATAGTTAGCAATTTAGTATTTTATGGAAACTGTTCAGCATAACTGATTTTATCTTTTTTCTGAATTGGTGTGAAATGTGAATTCTTATTTAGCTGCAAATTGATAGGAAGGAAAGATTGTTTGCCTTGTAGCATATTACATCTGGTAAGCTAGGTACTGAAGATAAAGTGTCTGATAACAAGTAACATAGACTCGCCAATTAAAAGCTGCCTTTCACTGTGAGAATGAAAAATATTGTTTGATTTGAACCAAAATCAAATCACCTGCAGGTTTCTTTTTACCCCAGGTCCATATGTAATGGACTTTGACTCAGAAATTTGTTTTGGCAGATCTTATATGTTACCTACTTAACTTGCCTTCAGATCTGGTTGCCATTGGAAAAGAGCAGAGTTCGCCACATCGCATTCAAGTCCTAGAGGAATTGATTGGACCAGGCCATGAGATGCTGGCGTGAAGGAACACTTGTGACAGAGGCTTCTTGATTTTCTGTGCAAGTTCTTCAAGGTCTCCTTTCGAGGAAAACAGCCACAACATTACGCAAAACAATGCCATTATCTTTCTGTGCTTTACTCCAGGTTTTTTACAGTGCTCTTATTTTAGAACACTTTCTGCATGAAGTCAGTGTCAAAGGCAAATGAAGTTAAGAATCATGAGCTCCAATATTATGCATATCATGCCTCGGACAACCAGTAGAAAATGTTGAACTACAATTACTTCTTACACTATTGGAATTATCTCGCACCTCCAGGATTTATCTGCATTGTAAGATATGCATCCTATTAGGTCTCAATATTGTCTTGAACCTTGAGCACATTTCTTATATGAACAATGAGGCAGCAAATTAGTAATAATAGCACACTTCTCCTGTATGATCAAGACTAAGTGTAATTTTCAGCTCAAGCGGGATTAATTTGTGGATTGGAGCTTTTGTGAATGTAAAGATTTTGCAATTTCCTTAAAATCTTTATCTACCATGCATGTCAGAGTGTCAGCCAGCCTTGGCATGTGCAAAGAAAACATTTCAAAGACAGGATTGGCTTATTGAATTTTTCTAATCAGCCTTGACAAAGATGTTATTACCCAATTGTGGAACATGAAAGAATTGAACTCAGGCATCCTGGTTCAGATGTAGGAATGCTACCACTGTGGCACAAGTGCCCTTTGGTATTGTAAACCAATTATTCACATTAAAAGTTGTGGCATTATAAATATACACAGCATAAATTAATTGTGCAAAAAATGATTAATCATGATTGAATAAGACCACTAGACATAGCTGAAGAAGTAGGCCATTCAGCCCCTTGAATCTACTCTATCATGGCTGATCTGATCATCCTCAACGCTACTTTCCTCATCCCTCAACCCATGATTCCCTTACTAATAAAAAAATCTGTCTACCTCAGCCTTGAATTTTCTTAAGCACCAAGCCAAACCAATTCTCTGTGCTAAAGCATTCCAGAGGTCCACTACTCTCTAAGAGAAGGAATTCCTCTTCAACTTTATCCTAAATGGTTGACCCCTTACTCTGAGTTTATGCCCTCTGGTCCTTAACTCTCCTCACATTTACCCAAAATAAATGCCATCTGCAATGAAAGTGTCCACTCAACTTATCCATATCTCTTTGTAGACTCTTTGTGTCACCCTCATCACATGCCTATTTTTGTGTCATCTGCGAATTTGGCATTAATATATTTCCGTCTTTCAAGTCGTGAAATATATTGCAAATAATTGTGGTCCTAGCACTAGACCAGTGGCACTCAAATAGTTACATTCTAAAAATGTCCCCATTAGCCCGACTCTGTTTTCTATTATTTAGCCACACTAATATACTATCCCCAACACCATGGGCTCTGATCTTATGTGGAGTACTCTGCAGAATGTTCTTTGGAAATTATTCTACACCCCCCTCGTTATCTCCTCAAAGATTTCTAATTAACCTGTCAGATATCCTGGTCATAGACTCTCACAGAAAGGGAAACCACTTTACTCCATCTACCCTGTTAATATCCCTAAAATTTTTATATGTTTCAATAGGCTTCCCTCTCCTCCTAAACTCTAATGACTACAAGTCCAACCAACTCAACCTCTCCTCATAACACAGTCCCTCCATACCCAGTATCAATCAGTTGAACTTTCTCTGGACTGTCTCTAATGCCAGTATATTTTCCATTAAATAAGGGGACCAAAACTGTTCAGAGTATTCCAGCTGTGTCCTGACTGGTCTGTTGAAGTTTCAGTAAGACTTTGCTATTTTTATTCTCCAGTTCCCATTGAAATAAAAACCCACAATCCACTTGCGTTCCTGATTACTTGCTGAACTTGTATGTTAGCTCTTTGTGATTCATGCACAAGGAATATTGTGTGCAACTTTGGTCTCCCTCCTATAGGAAGGATATTGTGAAACTTGAAAGGGTTCAGAAATGATTTACAAGAATTTTGCCAGGGTTGGAGGGTTTGTTCCTTCTGTGCTTTAGCTTTCTGAATTCTTTTTTTCCTTTGAATAATATTCAGCTCCTATGTTCTCCCTTCCAAAGTGCATAACCTCACAGTTTCCCTCATTATATTCTGGCTGATCAGTATTTGGGCGGCACGGTGGCTCAGTGGTTAGCAGCTTTCTGAATTCTTTTTTTCCTTTGAATAATATTCAGCTCCTATGTTCTCCCTTCCAAAGTGCATAACCTCACAGTTTCCCTCATTATATTCCATGGACCAAGTTTTTGCCCACTCAGTTAACCTATCTGTATCCCTCTCCAGATTCTGTGTCAGTTAATATTTATTACAAATACCTGCGTCCCTGGTAATGATCTCTGTGACACTCCATTTATTACACATTGCCATCCTGTAAATGCTTCCCTCATCCCAACTCTGTTTTAGTTAGCCAATCCTCCATCCATGCTACATTCAACACAATGGACCCCTAAATTATTCAGTAGCCTAAATTGTGATATTATTGTTTGTTTTTAAAACATGTTCAGCAGCATGGTTGAACTGGCTGGTCAGTATTTGCTATGTGCATCCTTACAGCTTTTTTAAACAGCAGTCTTACATTTCAGATTCTCCAGCATTCTGGCACCACTCATTAATCAAAGAAAGATTGGACACCAATGATGAGTGTCTGCATTTTCCTATCTCTTACATCAGTATCCTTGGACAGCATCGTGTATAGTCCTGGTACATCACCAATTTTGAATACAGACAGGAGAAAGTGAGGACTGGAGATGCTGGAGATCAGCTGAAAATGTGTTGCTGGAAAAGCGCAGCAGGTCAGGCAGCATCCAAGGAGCAGGAGAATCGACATTTCGGGCACGAGCCAGCTGCGCTTTTCCAGCAGCACATTTTCAGCTTTGAATACAGGCAGCCTAGCTTTTACAAACATTTTCCTTAATTGTAAACCCTTCACAGAGAGTCAGAGAGACGTACAGCACAGAAACAGACCCTTTGGTCCAACTCATCCATGCTGACCAAACACCCTAAATTGATCTAGTTCCATTTGCCAGCACTTGGCCCATATTCCTCGAAAACCTTCCTAATAATGTACCCATCCAGATGCCCTTTAAATGTTGTAAGTGTAACAGCTTTCATCATTTCCTCTGATAGCTCGTTCCAAACATGCACCACTATTTGTGTGAAAAAGTTGTCCCTTCGGTCCCTTTTATATCTTTCCCCTCTCACCTTCCACCTATGCCCTCTAGTTTTGAACTCCCCCACCCTGGGAAACAGACCTTGGCTATTCACTCTATCCATGCCCCTCATGATTTTATATGCCTCTATAAGGTCATCCCTCAGCCTCTGATGCTCCAGGGAAAATAGCCCCAACCTATTCAGCCTCACCCTTTGGCTCAAACCCTCCAACCCTGGCAAAATTCTTGTAAATCGTTTCTGAACCCTTTCAAGTTTCACAATATCCTTCCTATAGGAGGGAGACCAAAGTTGCACACAATATTCCAAAAGTGGCTAATTAATGTGCTGTACAGCTGCAGCATGGCCTCCCAACTCCCATACTCAATGATCTGACCAATAAAGGAAAGCAGACTAAACTCCTTCTTCCCTTTCCTATTCAGACTCCAGCTTTGAGGAACTATGAATCTGCACTTCAATGTCTCTTTGTTCAGTAACACTCCCCAGGACCTTACCTTTAATTGTATAAATCCTGGCCTTATTTGCTTTTCCAAAATGCAGCACCTCACATTTATCTGAATTAAACTCCATCTGCCACTCCTTGGCTCATCGGCCCACGTCTGAACTATCTAATTTTGGCTATGATCGGAGTACCATATGCTTTGGTAAAGACTCTTGCAAAATATTCTGAGTGTCTTTTGTGCTTTAATCTCCTTTAAGGTCCCTGCTTCATCATACTTAAAATGTTTGGAAATCATTTTATTTTTAACTGCCAATCTTTTCTTATACTCTCTCGTTTTTTTCCCCTTATTTGCTCTTGGAAATTAAAAGTCCTCTATATTTGATCTACTTCACAATTATATTATTATCTGTCAGTGAATCCCTACATTATGGAAGCAAGCTATTTGGCCCATTGTCTCCAAACCGACCCTCAAAGATCTTCTCACCCAGTCCCACCCTCTATCCATGTAACCCTGCATCCCCCATGGTTAATCCACATAGCCTGGACACCCTTGGACTGTGAGAGGAAACTGGAGCATCTGAAAGTAACCTACGAAGACACAGAGAATGTATAAACACCACACAGGGTGGAATTGAACCCAGGTCCCTGATGCTATGAGGCAGTGGTGCTAACTACTGAGCCACTATTCCCTTTTCAAATGTTTTCAAATCTTTTTTATTGTACTAGGCCAGCAAATAACTAAATTACTTCACATGACTTTGCAAACTCAATATTCAAATGGTCAGTAGAGGGGCAATAACTGATTCACTCAGGAACTAACGAGCGCGACATTACCTTTAAAAAAACTTGCCTTGAAGATTGTTACTTAGAAGGGAAGTGAGCACATGCTGAAGCTGACTGAGAACAGGGCTGATCCTGGCTATTAAAACAAAAACAAAATATTGTGGTTGCTGGAAATCTATATGAAAGGCAGAAACCGCTGGAGAAACTCAGTAGCCTGGCAGCATCTGTGGAGAGAGAAACAGTTTATGATTCATGGTTAATGCCACTCCTCTTATACAGAAGTCACATTGCACTCATTGCATTCATTCTGTTTTTCTCTTCATTGATGCTCCCAAGCCAACTGAGTTACTCCAGTACTTTCTGTTCTTATTTTGGTCTTGTCCATAATATTCTTTACAATGCCTAGTGACTAAGTGCACTCATTAAGATTCCTCACTTGGCCAACAGAGAGCTGCATACTGAACCATACTACAGCAAGAGTCAGTCCCCTCAAGACAAGAGGGAAAATATATGTGGAAATAAGTAAAATGGAGTTCAAATATTTTTAAGTTTCTCGCTACCATCTATTCTATGGTAAATTTGAAATGTAGTGTTTGAACTTTGTTGAAACTCATTAAGTGTCTGCAGTGCCCATTACTCCAGTGGGTGGTGCTACAAGAGGTATTTTCAATATTATAAACATACAGTATGACAGGCCATTATATATTACCCTGAAATTAAGCAAGCTGATTGCCTGGATGTCATGAATCTCAGTCTGACATTTTCTTTCAACTGAGATTGTATTCACAGCAACTTTAATTACTAATGTCCAAAGTAAAAGTTCAAAATAAAAACATCTAAAATTCGCTGTAACATAATTAGCAGAATGTTATTGAAATGGAGTGACACTACAGAATGCTGAGAGATGGAAGTATAAAGACCATTTTTTTTCCCCCAGTATTTTTGATTGTGGACTGAACTGGGAAAAGAACTAGTTTAAAAGCCAAGGATTGTTGAAGGATCACTGCAATTTTTCTTGAAGAAAGTTACCTGACACTCACTCTGAGTGCTTTTTACAACTAGTTTATTTCAAGCCGTGGGTAAAGCCTAGTTACAGACAAAGTGGAGCCAAGGGTTGTGTATGAATGGAGACTTGGTTGGCAATCTTAAATTGAGACTCAGTGGGTTTGGTAGTCCTAAGTGTGGCTCAATAGCAGTGTTCACAATACAATTTACTGATGATCAAGAGTACTCCGTAGGTGTGTTAATTGGCCAGGTTGAATTTGCGTTGCTTTTTTTTGTTCAGGTCATTACCTGGTAAATGTTCCATGTTGTTACATAGGTGCCAAAGTTGCTGTATTGGAACAGACTTGGCAATGAGTGTGGCTAGTTCTAGAGCACGATATTTCATCCTATTCCCACCAGCATCTCACTATTAACTTCCTTTATAATTTTGAAGGAATAAAGCAAACTATTTAAATCTTACAACTTTGTTGTGGTACGCATAAGAGCAGAGAATTTTCTTTTTTTTTTGGATGGTTATTAACATTGCAGGCTCGGCCAGTATTTATTGTTCATCCCTAATTGCCCTGAAGAAGAAAGTAGTGGTGTTTGACGTGATGCCTTGAAACTTCATTGGGCCTGGGATCAACGTTGAGGACTCCCAGGGAACTCTTTCCTGTCTGTACATCTCTGGGCCACACATCTGGTGTGTCTGCCCAGTCAGTAGTGCAGGATCTATCCATGGGTATACTTCCATGAGCGTAGATATATCAGGCTCGGGGCAGCATGGTGGCACAGTGGTTAGCACTACTGCCTCACAGCGCCAGAGACCCGGATTCAATTCCCGCCTCAACCCCTCAGTCTGTGTGGAGTTTGCATATTCTCCCTGTGTCTGCGTGGGTTTCCTCCCACAGTTCAAAAATGTGCAGGTTAGGTGAATTGGCCATGCTAAATTGCCCGTAGTGTTTGGTGAAGGGGGTAAATGTAGGGGAATGGGTCTGGGTGGGTTGCTCTTCGGAGGGTCGGTGTGGACTTGTTGGGCCAAAGGGCCTGTTTTCACACAGTAAGTAATCTAATCTATTGGATAGCTGTCCCAATTTCTCCCAATCTTCCAGCCCCCTTGCATATTGATATTTTCCCACATTTGAAGACTAACCTTAGTTAGTCAGTGCAACCCAGTCATGCATTTGCTCTTTGATAGTGTCATATGCCAGACGTATGGATTGAAACTGAATTACTGCAGACCTGAGAACAATACTTGCCAACTCTGGTGTTTTTGGGTGCTATCCAGTATGAAAGCCTCCAGTGCTATAGATCTAAACGAATGACCAAATAAAAAGGGAACATATGCCTTTTTGCAAGTCTGTTTCCTTTGCTGGCTTGTTCTTTCAATTTGTCCCTAAGAGAGGCTTTGTGCAAGGCCTAAGATTTAATTCTGTGCGCCTTTTATGATTGGTGATTGCCTAGTGCTGCAGGGAGGGAATTATAGGGCAGATGCCTTTATTGTCACTTCTTCCTTGTGTGTTTGTATGTAATCTAGCTCACTTTAATATTCCCAGGTTGATGCAAAGTTACAAGTCTTTTTCCTCTCTATCCCTGCTTCATGGCAGACAACTGAGTCATCCTCAAATGCAAAACTGAGGAAAAGTGGTCATACTATTTTCATTATTAATGTTAAATTGATAAGTAACATTAAATTTTATTGCCATTTTCTATTATTGATCTGATTGCAGTTACGATCATTTCAAGCAATTATTAGCAGTAAGATTTAGATGTGTCAGTTGGCAATTATCAGAAGTAGTGTTCTTCCTGGCAGTAATAAAATGTTCCAGTCAGTGAGCGAGAATGCCATGCGAGCAAACTTATCATTATTTTCCTTTCATAGTTATTGATAGTGGAACACAGCTGCAGAGGTTCAGAGGACCATTGCCCTCTTTGGTTATACAGTAGTAAATAAGAGTAAGATTAGTTAGTTTATGGTAATATTTCTGCATTGGTAGCAAGATACATGATGATTACCTACTTAGGCATCAGTCATAAATTCTGTCATTCATGGATTGATTCATTTTGCATCCTTTTGAAGTGTTTTGGTTTTGTCAATTGAATATTAACTTTTTGCCAAGAATATTTCTCAGGCTTTTAGAGAATCACTTATAAAATAGCAGACTGTGTAATGATATAAATGTTATGAGATGGTTTTGGAATGAATTAGAAAACTATAGAATTATGGAATAGTACAGCCAAGACAAAGATTTGTAAGTATAATCATTCTGAAGTTGAGGAAAGTGGACTTCAGTGGTCAGTTCTGGACAAGTGTTTTTTTTTGCCCCAGAGGTCAGAAAGTCATTTTTGAGCAGAAAGTTCAGACATCATTTCCAAAGAAGCATCAAGTTAACTGATTTAATCAGGTACCTACAAGTTAATTGTAGAATGTTTGCAAAGTGAAATATTTATGACTACAGGAAGACAGAGTCCATAATTATATTTCATATCAATAGAATGGCAGTTTGATCATTTGTCAGACTTCAGGCTGGAAAGACGTAAGTTTCATTTAAGAGAAAAGAATCAGTGAGTTAGTGTGTATTTTTGTGTCTCAGCGAGAGGGAATTATATCTGGCATATGTGTAGAAAGATCAAAGGAAATGTGAGCAACCTGTCAATTAAGAAATTAAAGAGTTAAGATCAGAGCGATGCTTATTTCTCTTTCAAGCATTTATAAAATTCCCTTTTGAATACTACTGCTGAATAGTGACACCTTAAAGCCAAATCATTTGATGTAAAAGGAAAGGTTTCTCCAATATCGCCTCTGGTTCTTCTGCAAAAAACCTTAACCTGTTCCATTTCATTGCTGACCCTTCAGAACCAAAGAAAAAAATACGCTTTATTTATTTACATCAAACATCGGATGATTTTCAATGCCTCTATGAAATCTCATGTTGCCCTTTTCTGCTCCAAAGAGAACAATCTATGCTTTTCCAGTATATCCACGTAACTGTAATCCTTCAACCCTGGAATCATTCTAGTAAATCTTTTCTGTATCCTTTTCAAAGCCCTTATATCCTTCCTAAAATGTAGTTCTGAGACTATTGCACCGTTCTCCAGCTGGAGCTGAACTAATGCTTTTTATGGATTTAGTAAAACCTCTTTGCTTTTGTGTTCCATGGCCATAAATTTCCCTTATTTCAATATCACTGACATATACATGAACTGGAAGAAGGCCAAAACAGGGAGAATACATGCTCCCACTGTCTTCCTGTGTGGCGCATGTTAATTGCCATGTTTTAAAGTAGTCTTGCGTGGGTTTTTTGTGTGTTTACTGTAATCAGTATCTAAAACTAATTTTACAGCAGACTTGATTTTTTGGACCACACCAATTTTGTTAACACTCTCAGAGAAAACTTCATTGCTATATCACCTGTTCAAAAGTGGCTGGAGAGTAGATGGGAGTGAGGTCAGGGAAAACAGGTAGCAGCGGATTTTTGGTCTTTCTTCGTGGTTCTATTGCACTCTCTGCCTCCCAGCCAATGCCTGTGGATGGAATTAATTTCCGTCCTCCCTGCCCACCCCCAATGTATTCATCCTATCTCTGTGATATGTGCAATATGGCTGGATACAAATTAGTTGCTGTGTGTGAGATCAAATAGCTGTTTTTTCCTCCATGCTGTTCCTCTGGACCTTCATTCATAGGCACCACTTGCTGACTAGCCAGCAGTTCCTGATTTCAGAAGAGGATATTGGTGTAAGGAAGAGCTGAGTGGAACACAATATAGTTACAGCATATGGGACTTGTACATGGTATCATATTTTAAGAGGAGAATGAATAGGGAGTTGAGAAAGTCCATACAAGGAATGTACAATTAACCTAAATGCTCTTGGCAATAATGATTGCATTGACTTCAGTTATTGCTGCCCCAATAATTTGCAGCCGTCCCTTTAAGAAGACATGCATCCACGACTTGTGTCTATCCCCATCTGGTTCTTTGCTGCTGTCTGCACCACCCTGTCCTGCAAGAGAATGTAAGAAGTGTCAGTATTTGGTACAATATATTTGACTGATAGACTGGAAGAACATTGATGTGAGATGTAGCTAGGAAGCTTGCAGCTATGGTAAGTCTGTGAGTGTGAGGTGGCTCATATTAATATTCGACACATTATATGTTCTGATTGCTGATTGGTATATATTGGAGGTTTGGTGTGTGTGAGAACTTTACAAAAGGTTTGTGGTTCAGTTAATAAGTAATGGCACTTCAAGACATTCACAGACCTTTCCAACATCTGTGAGGTGATGGAACATTTTGCAGCACTGTATCACGTTCCTTGGTTCAGACTCATAGCATGGACAATGTAGCTCTCTGCTCCTATGTCTTAACTGTACTTACCTGTACTCTGCAAGAAAAATGATCTTTTACTTCTAAGGCCTGTAATGCTGTGTGTGAGAACAATAAGAACCTGTCTCTGATCTGTTATTCCATATGCCCAGCTTAGCTCATGCTTCCTACCAAAACATATCTCTTCACAGTTTACTGCACTGACTTTATTTTTGTTGTCCATAAGCCTGCCAATGTCCTCTTGAAGTCGACAGCCATGATCCTCAGTGTTTCATACACTTCTAGATTTGATGTCATTTACAGAATTTGAAATGATATCCTGTACAAGATCAAGACATTAACGTAGTCTCATTAATGTACATCTCATCTGAAAAGTATTCACCCCAGCTGCACTTCACGTGTTGAAATAATATAATCATTTTAATATTACTGGCTTTTTAAAATAAGTCTGTGTACAAGTATCATAATATCATATAGTGTATAATTAGAAGGTAAAACCTGGAGGTTATAATCAGACATTATTATCTGAAGTGCATAATCATATTTAATGAACTAAAATTCATTTGTTAGAAATAATTTGTTTGAAAACCATTCTCTCAAATGCCATGTTATACTCAGATGTATTAATCTAATTCTTAATGTTACAATTCTGGAGCCGGCCCCCAACTGTGGTTATGATCCATTTAGGAATAAATAGCATTTATCTAAAGTAGTCAAAATGTGGAATCTTGTTGAGGTCTGTGTGCAGTGGGCTTTGGCAAGATTGGTGGCAGAGAACTGGATGAGAAGTCCTGATGAGGCCCATTCCAATGTCAGGAGCATCTTGTTTCATATTTTATGCTTTTCACAAGTGGTAGTGAAGAGTTGCCAATTCTGGGGATAATTGCATGTTAAACACCTTGTTGGCAGGCCAACTCACCTCATTTAGCTTTCTACCTTAGCAAATCTGCCAAACAAACTAGATGTCCAGAAAACCCCCTCCCCTGTCTGCAGACATTGGCATTTGGCATCTGCCAACCCGCAGTACACACCATAGACTTGCATTACAGGATGCACCAGCAACTATCATTGAAAGGCTACAGAAGGGACACTTTGCACATTGGGCAAAAGCCAGCTCTCAGACAGGACCAAGCAACATCTCAGGGATGCTCCCTAATTTGCTTAGCACTTCCTCATTCAGTGCGACCTGCTTGCTTGCAGCACCCATTCTACTTTGTCTTATTGTTCCAATTAGCACAGTCACACAGCCAGGCAGCTTGGCTTGCTGGCCAACAGTCCTCAGTCTAGGGGATGTACATCTTTCTGTATGACAGTACATCAAGCTCACAGCTGCTTGAGTTACCACAGCAAACACACTGCATGCGGACCAAGCAAGCAGCCATGTCCCAAAGTTTTAGGAGCATGATCCTCACCGAGTTTCATGGAGGTAGCCATCAGCCATGGGTCCTGGCATATAAGTCAGCAACAGTCTCAGATTGCAGCCCAGAGCATTGGCCACAGTTAGGCATTGGGTCGAGGTGATCTCAGTCAGGTGCCTGAGCCTCTGAAGTCTGGGGAATGAGTCACAGACAATCTTGTAGCTCCATCACAGCCAGTTTAGGCTTTAGGCTAACATGGTCAGGAGATCAGGTACTTCTTATCCAGAGCTGTCAAGAGGGTGGGCCATGGTCACTCTGTTGGCTCCGTCTGCAAACACTAGCAAGCAAGGGTCGGTATTGCCACTGGAATTAAATTTGGCAGTTTAGTCTTTGAGACTGGGGACTGCATGCTGAGGGAGAAGCGGTGATGAGAATTGTGAAGGGGAGCAAAAGCATCTGCAAGGGGTGATATGGTAAACATAAATGGGAAGGGGAGTGTTATTTAGAATAGGTACTCATCCACAGTCAGCAGCAGCCTGGGATGGGAATGCAGTGAATGGCTCCACTTGGAGTTGTCAAGTTGGGCTGGGAAAGGAGCTGACTAGGAAAGATAGGCAGATGCAAGCTCACGTCAGTAGGCGGTTGCTTGGGGAGCAGAGGAAGTGTGATCCCAGTGGAGTTTACAGGAATTGCTTCCAGGAGGGGTCCTAGAGGACTCACTGACACATGCAGACAAAGGTCAAGGAGTGCTCACTGTCGACTTCCATCATATTGTAAATCAAAGTGCAGAATGGGGGAAGAAAATGGCTGTGATTACACTGTGATTGGGCATTGTAAGTGACTTGGCCGATAAGGGAGAGAGTGGCAATACCCACTGAAGGGAAGATTTTTAAAGGAAACTAATGTGGCACACAGACCCCTGTACTGTACATATGCATTGACCCCCCTTTGTGTGTTGCTCCTGTTGTCACATACATTGCTGAACAACTTATTGACAACTACAAGGACAGTGAAAGAATAGGAATGTTGTTCGGGGGGGGGGGGGGGGGGGGGCGGTGGTTAAAGGGCCAGCCACACCTACAGCCCTGTGTACACATTGTTTCTCTTGCTTTTAGATGATGTTACAAGCTCTCAGCCCATGGAATTTGTCTGCAGCTGCAATGTGATGCCCAATACTATCATAAAGACATTCCAGGCCTACAGAAAGAAACAAATAACCAGGTGTAAGCTAAACTCAGTGATGTTTCTACAAAAGTGCAAAAGTGCAAAATCAATTCCAATTCATTGTCAGCATACCACCAAAGTGATGTCAATAGATCTCCTTCCTCTCTCTCCTGAGGGTGCTGGAATTGTCTCTGCATCACAGCCTGTCTGCAGAGGCAGACAGACAGTCACCCAATTTGCTGGGTTACTGCAGCATCAGGGCAGTAAGGGCCATTGCCCCTCACAGACCTATCTGTTGCTGCTGGTCCTGCCTGGGCTTCTGTTTGGAGACTCTAGTGGGCAACCATACACTTCTCTCCTGTCTGGGCCTGATCAAGTACTTGGTCTCTAGCAGTCCTCTGAGCGCCAGTGACCTGAGACCATTCAGCCCAGCCAGCAGTAGACCTATCATGGTGAGATGTTCACCAGATTGTGCTGTCACACCTTTGAAGCCCAATGTTCACACTCACATGTCAGGATCTGAGTCGGTGTGGCTGAACGAGACAGCTGTGCCAATACTTCCTCTGAGGATTCAATACTCTTGTGCTCCAGGGTGGAGAAAATGGCTTCACAGGAAGCCAGGCCTTTCTCCACAGACTTTTGGAGATACTGGCACTACCTCCGAGACACGAGAGACAGAGAGAAAGAAGGCATCATAGTTCATGGTATGAGTTGGAATGCAATGGATGAGATTGACAGTGGGATTAATGTGAGAGTTGAGGTGGAATGAAGAGTGGTTCTTAACTTACTTAACTTGCTGCTTGATGGGCATGCATGTCTCAGCATACCTGTGAGACCAATTCTAATCATCCCCAGGATTTGTTCCTTGTAACGGGTGGGGAAACTTAATAGTGGGCACCTCTCAACCCGTAGGGACTTGCTGTGCCATGTCATGGGTTGTCTTTTCCTGTCGTGAGGATGGGTGAGGGACGATGCTGCTTGCAGTAGTGAGAGTGGCAGAGCATGAGCATTGATGGGAGGTAGGTGCAGTTGTCGAGATAGTGAGTGTGAGATAGCAGCGAGAAGATGGTGGAACTTAATCTGATGCAGTAGGGAAAGTTACTCACCTCCTTATTGGCACTGCTGGTCATTCATCCTGTCTGTGGACATAGCACTGACCTATGGGATGACTTCAGATCAGATTCCTGGGCTTGGTGGTTAGGCCTTCTCTGCCAGCTAACCAAGAAGAGAACTCAGTTCTTTTATAGGGCCCCTTTGATGGGGATCTGCAGGTCCCTGTTGGGGAATCAGTACCATCTTCTCTCTTTCTGATATCCCCACAATCTGTCCATGAGTGAGCATGGCAGCTTTGGAAAATGAGTGCTCCTCTGGATGATCAGCAACCTTTTTACAGATGGTACAGCCACAAAGGATGTCAGACTTTCAGTGGGTATCCTGTATGTGCCAAGTTGTTCCAGGAATGGCATATATTAGATGGGGCTGGAACCAGATGTGATAAATGCCATGGGGTACGTAGGCTAAGATATGGTGAGAACACTTGTTATCAAAATCTTCCAAAAACTTGACACAATTCGGACTTTTCCAAATAAACTGGCTCAAGGGTAGAAGACAGAGGCTTGTGACCAGTGGAGTGCCACAAGGATTGGTGCTGGATCCACTACTTTATGTCATTTATGTAAATGATTTGGATATGAACATAGGAAGTATAGTTAGTAAGTTTACAGATGACACCAAAATTGGAGGTGTAGTGGACAGCGAAGAAAGTTACCTCAGATTACAACAGGATCTTGACCAGATGGGCCAGTGGGCCAAGGAGTGGCAGATGGAGTTTAATTTAGATAAATGCAAGGTGCTGCATTTTGGGAAAGCAAATCAGAGCAGGACTTAAACACATAATGGTAATGTTCTAGGGAGTGTTGCTGAACAAAGGGACCTTGGAGGGCAGATTCTAAGCTCCTTAAAATTGGAGCCACAGGTAGATAGGATAGTGAAGAAGGCTTTTGGTATGCTTTCCTTTATTGGTCAGAGTATTGAGTACAGGAGTTGGGAGGTTGCAGCTATACAGGACACTGGTTAGGTCACTTTCGGAATATTGCGTGCAATTCTGGTCTCCTTCCTATTGGAAGGATGTTGTGAATCTTGAAAGAGTTCAGAAAAGATTTACAAGGATGTTACCAGACTTGGGTTTTGAGCTATAGGGAGAGGTTGAATAGGTTAGGGCTGTTTTTCCTGGAGCGTCAGAGGCTGAAAGGTGACCTTATACAGATTTATTAAATCACGAGGGGCATGGATAGGATAAATAGATTAAGTTTTTTCCCTGGGGTGGGGATGTCCAGAACTAGAGAGTATAGGTTTAGGGTGAGAGGGGAAAGATATAAAAGGGACCTAAGGGGCAACCTTTACATGCAGAGGGTGGTGCGAGTATGGAATAGGCTGCCAGAGGCAGTAGTGAAGGCTGGATAATTGCAACATTTAAAAGGCATTTAGATGGTTATATGAATAGGAAGGGTTTGGAGGGATATGGGCTAAATACTGGCAAATGGGACTAGATTAGGTTGCGCATCTCTATGACTCTATTCAGCTTGATTTTTGGGAATTGCACAGGATACAACACTAGTATTCTTGCATGCTAATAGATTAAAACCATAAGGTTTCTTGAGGTTTTAGAATCTAGACTTTGCTATGCCAAGTTTAAATAACAAGGTAAAATAGCTAGGTAAAATAAGGTAAAATCAACATGAGGCAAAAATAAATTCACCAGTAGCTGTGGTCAAGCATAAAACATTTCACTTCCCACCCAGATGTCAGTGGGAATCATAATCATCTCAATATCTTACTCCAGAGGAATTTTTCTCTTCACTCTGGAAGACTCCATCTCTTAGCTCCTTCCAAATGTTGCTGTGACTAAGTGCAATGTTATCTATCAGATTGTGCTCTGGTACCAACTCCCTGGCTAACATTCAACTCCTTCTCAGCTCTTCCAGGGCTTCTCTCAGCCCAGTTTACTCTGAGCCTGAACACACTGCCTGGAACAACTTCTTAGTTCCTTAGCTGGTGATCCCCTCTTAATAGTCTCCACCCAGTCCACAAAAAGATTTGTCCTCTCCTCCAGGTTTGTGTTCCCTTGTTTTCCTTTTTAATTCCTTCTTGCTTTTTTTTTATCCCAGAACTTCTGGCTTTTTCTTGTTACCTCCTTATTCCAGAACTCCTCCTATGATTTATTTTCCTGGCTAACATTTACAGAACTTCTGGATCCCTCTTCAGCTGCCTCCAACGTCTTAGGATCATCTTTGGAACATATTTTCAGTACTCTCTGCTTTCATGTATCACTGTATGACTACTGTGAACACTCCTTTTATCGGGCCCATACAGGGTCTGGAGACTCATAGATTTTGCAGCAGATCAGTGCATTCTAATAATCTAGATGACCAGGCCCTTTAAAAATCACTCAAATAGGTCCAGAACAGATGCATTGGAAGCTTATGGCCTGTGGGAAACAAACTGATAATATAAAACACTTCTAAAGTGTGTCCTTCCTGATTTGGTAAATTGAAAAAAATACATTGTTTTAGGAAGGCTTTTTTTGGCCTGATATCATTTGTAACATATGGATGATTTGATTTCTTTTCTCTAACTAAACCTTCCTATATCCTGTGGAGGAATGAAAATTCAGCGAATAGAGAATTGTGATAGTATTTTAGTTTTCAAATCAAATTTCATTTGTGCCCTTGTTGAAACAAATGTTGCAATTATAAAAATAGTTCAGGCATGTTGTAAACACTTTTTTCATCAAGTTATAGTATTGTACTTGCATTTAATGGTATCTTCTTAAAGCCTTCTGCATAAGATGTAATAGCAAGATGTGAAGTTTTTTGTCTGCCATGGTCCCTATTATTTATTGGGTTTGTAAAGCATGACTGACTTCATCTATGTCAAAGAGTGTGGTGCTGGAAAAGCACAGCCAGTCAGGCAGCATCCAAGGAGCAGGAGAGACGACGTTTCAAGCATAAGCTTTTCATCAGGAATGAGGGGTTGGCCCAAGGGGGCTGAGATATAAATGGGAGGGGGGAGTGGGGCTAGAGGGAAGGTAGCTGGGAATGTGATAGGTAGATGAAGTTGTGGATGAAGGTGATACGTCAGAGAGATGGGTGGAGCCAATACGTGGGATGGATGATGGACAAGTAGGACAGGTCAAGAGGGCGGTACCGATTTGGAAGGTTGGATCTGGGATAAGGTGGGGAATCTCAGTGGAAGGCCAATGTCCCAAACTGATAGCAGCCTTATTTTAAGAAGCAAATTGGGATCCTGTGCCAGTAATAGGACTCCAATGCAATTCTCAAAATACAAACAGGTTGCATGCTATTCTCATTGTGACTGAATACATACTGGCAGTGCAGCATTTAATTATACAAACATCCTGTTAAAGGATTAGACATGTGCCATGTGAGTTCTCAGAGACTGGTAGGTATCTGAGGAAGTGGAGAGCATGCGGCTGTTGCCCCGGACTATGCCCTGAGATGTTTCTGACCACTTCCCAACAGGGAGGTAATTCATAACAAGTGGTGACCTGGGTGTGCACTCTGGATTTTCCTGTGAACTTTCCTGACATCCAGCTTGTTTGACTAGTTTGAATTGCCTTGGGCTATTAACAAGACATTTAACAAGTAGTGATGACTATCAAAAGGCAGCTGTCCACTGCCTAGTGAGAACCTTGCCACACCACTTGTGGAATATGTAAAAGATGGAGCGAGTTTCTCCCATTGTTGAGATGGGCTTCAATGCATTTTTCATCCAAATGTGCCACTCAGCTTGCCTTAGCCCATGCCATTTGAACCCCTATAAAATTCTACCCATTGAACTTTACGAAATGGTTTTTAAGGGGCCTTGTGTTCTTTATGGATTTACAAAATGCTTCCCTGCAATCATTACCCTTTCCACCCCTCAAGCCAAAATGGTCTTCTGTTCACTTGAAATGAATCCTGCTTTGTTTCTGGGAACTGTTGTGTTTCAGCCCTCCTGTCTTTTGCATCCTGTAGGCTATTTACCATCAGTTGCTGAGTGCTAGAAACGTTCTAGTTATTTCTAATCAACCTGATTTGACATGTTATAACACACATCTAAGGCATGTGAGTGTTGAACCTGTGTATCCTAGTCCAGAGCCTGGGACATTACCACTCCAGTGCAAGACCCAACTGTCAACTTTGTAATCGTACTCAAAAACGGCATGACCATGAAAATGGCTTGGACTTTTTGATTATGGTATCTCACAGGAAATGTAATTACTCCAATCACAACTTGCATAATGTGAGCTATAAATAACAATGATAAATTATGTATCTCATCCTGTTAAAACTAGATCAATTATATTAAATTGCTCATGTGTTCACTAGTTTCTGACCAGTTGTGCACTGTGCCTCCATTTTGCTACTTTAAGCCATAATACAAATTATATTATCTTGAGTTAATTTATAATCATTTTCAAATGTATTTCTGAGATACTGATTCTATTTAGTAGCTGTTTAAGAGCTTACAAGTTGCAAAATATTTCAAAATACAAGGTGCTGTTTCCTGGGTTTAGTATTTTGTTTAAGAGTAAATAATTACAGAGAAGGAATTGTGAACTTTGAGGTAGTATTTCATTCAACCTCCTTTTTAAATTCTCTGTGCAATTGAAAACATTTTTTTTAACTGTAACTGCATTTTCTGCCATTAAGAGAATACACAAAACAGCAGTGATAAGTATTAAACAAAAAACAAAGAAATATGGATGCTGGAATTCTGAAATGTGAAAACAGCCTAGCTGGGGAAACTAGCTGGCAGCATCTGTGGAGAGAAAACAGAATTAACATTTTGGGTCCAGTAACCCTTCATCAGAACTGATTGTAGCTAGGAAAAGGAGGTACATATGCTGAGAACAGTAGCCAGATGGGTGGGTATGATGGGAAGAAGGGGGTGGATGTGAAAGATTAAATGAGAAGTGGAAATGGAATCTAGACAGAGAGAACTGTAGCAAACCTGAGATAGAAATTGTCCAGCAAGGCCCATCATCAGCTGGAAGAACATCATCTCATTTTCTACTTGGGGACTCTGCAGCCTTCAGAACTCAATAGGTATCAAGTTCAGTAATATTAAGGTCTGAGCACCTTCTTCCATGTCCTTTAGCCACCCTCATACCTTGTCATCATATGGACTACTTCCAAAACTGCCAACCCAATTTCACCTATTAATGGTCTCCATTAACAGCTCTTCTTTCTCTCTTGCTCAGCATTATCCTTCCTTTTGTCATTTTACCTGGTTCAAGAAAGAAAGGATTGGATGCATATTATTTTACCTGCCATTCTGTCTGTCTGGGCTCCATCTCCACCTATTGTCTACCCCTCTCTTCAGCTTCTTTATCACGTTTGCCTAGCTAGTCAGTTCTGAAAAGGGGGCACTGGACCTGAAACGTTAGCTGTGTTTTTCCACAGATGCCGCCAAACTTGCAATGTTTCTCCAGTGTTTTCTGCTTTTGACTCATAAATGCTTCGTCAGTTAAGAATATATCTTCTAAGTTGCTTAAAAAAAGTTGGGAGTTGAAAGATGTCAAGACGGAGGAATGTGTTTTGTTATCGGGAAAAGCTGTGCATCATGTGTTTAGGAGGAGGGAAATAAACGGTGCAGACCTGAAAAGTAAATAGAATTGTTTCAGAACTACCCAACAGCTCTTTATCTGCAGGAAAACAACATGTTCTTGAATATTAATATTTAACTGATCTGCTGAAGTTGACACCATTCTCTGTCTTTACTGTGCATTTTGTTTTGTTGCTGCTTTAGAGTTGTGAGAATTTGCTGGAGGCAGTTCGCCAACAATGGTGCCAGATAGAAGATTTACTGAGAGGGTGCTGAACATTTTGCAGTGAGAGAGAGTGAAGTGCTAAAAGTCATGCTCCATGCTAAAACCAACAACGGAAGCAAAAAGAGAGCTGTGGTCCTGCAGTCAGAGCATGAGGAGCTAAGAAGGAAGCTTTTCTAAAAAAAAACACAAGGACTTCAAACTTAACCATTGCTGGATAGCTCACGTTACTGAGCCACACATTACTGAAAGTAGAAATTACTGGTCGTGGAGCTTGATGAGATGGGATTCCAGATTCCTGAAAAATGGCAACCAGTTCTGAGATGGGTAATCTATTTAACATGCACAAGTTTTCACTAAACAGTAAGGGGCTGTTATCCTTATTGACAGTTGAACTATAGTGATGACGAAATCTTTAATCGATGTCAGCAGGGAGCTGGTCAACAAGATTTAATATTATAATGTAGAAGCAAAGAACACAGAGTACTGCAAAAACAATTAAATTTAGAAATTAAACAGAATTTGGTGGGATCAGAACAATTACAATGAAGTCTCAGTTAGATTTGCAGTACAATAAGATAAATACAAAAAGTGTGGAGAGAAAGGCTGGTGAGCTGCCAGTGTAAGTGTCCAAATGGGAATATGATTCACGGGAAGCTCAATCCTGGTTCAAGAAGGAAAGGATTGGATGCATATTATTCCTAAAAAGAAATAAACAGGGAAAGATAGGAACGGGAAGAATGGAAGAGTGATTGTGGTCTCAGTTAAGGAAAATATTGCATTGGTAGAGAGAAGGGATGTTCTTGTGAGGTAAAAGATGGAATCTACTTGATTGAAGCTAAACAAATAATAAATGAGATATTACAGTAATCCCATATTTGCAGGGCACCAAATAATAGAAAGGACAAGGCGAAGCATATTTGCAAATATTGAAAGATTGCTGAGAAATCAATGAACAGTAGAGCAGTAACAATACAAATTATAATTAGCACAATGATAAAAAATACTTTCACAGGGCACAGGCATCACTGACTGACTAATGTTTATTGCTTCCTGCCGAACTATTCTGGATGATGTGGTGGTGACGGTTAATCAGAATAAAAATGTAAAAATAATAGAGCATGCAGAATCCTTAAAATGCATTCAAGAGAACCTTTTCAGACAGTCCATAGCAAATCAGAGAGAGGGAGGAAGAGAACTTTTTCAGGGAATGAAGCTGGTAGATGTGTAGGGTATCATTGGGAGAGCATATTTGGAGACTTGATTATTATTCAGTTAGATTTAATGTATTTATGAAAAAGGACAAAGATAGACTCTTAAGTTTTCTTTGTAATTGTGGGAAGGCCTATTTCACTGAGCTGAGATGTGACTTGAAGAAGTGCCTGAAAATAGCTTCTTGAAGTGAAATCAGTGGGAGGCAATCAAGGTGGAGATAGAGAGGATTCAAATCAAATATGTTCCCACAGAGAAAAAGAAGTGAATTGCTGAATCTAGTTATCAAAGAAAACCACCAAAACATGTAAGTTTCTGCCAGATTCTGAGAGGTGAATATACCAGAAAGCTGAGAGGAGTACACAAAATGCAGAGTGAAATTAAACAGCAAATTAGGAAAGCTAAAAGAAGCCATGAAGAAATACTGCCATGCGTTGTTGAATATCTAGCTCATGCCTCTTGTTTAGTATGTAATTTGAAGATTTAGGAATTAAAACTTAACTAAAATAATGGGATAGAAGCAATTGAAGCACATTAAAATCTATTACACTTAAAAAGTATGATCATAAAACAGCAAGTGAACTTGCTGAGCTGAAAAGCTAGAATCATGCTATTTATACTGCTGGTAGAAATGACAGTCCAGAGAGATGATTGCTTGGGAGTTAGGGTGATATTATATGAGAAGCATTCAGTGATCTAAGATAGGTGTACAAATGTATTTCCTTTATTAGAACAAAGAAGCAACTGTAAATGGTGGCTACTGAACCATAAAGACCAAGTGGAGGACGATACAGAGCAGGTTACATCATCATGGAGATGGGTGGGGCTTAATAAGGACCGAACTGATGGCGTACAGCCTATCTATGTGGGACAAAAGGAAAGAGGGACAAAGTACAACAATTCCATGAAACAATACATAGAGCATTTGCTTAAAGTGGACAGAAAGTAATTTTGATTTGAGGGGTGGAAAGGATGATGATTGCAGGAAAGCATTTTATGAGTCCATAAGGAACATGAGGCCTCTTATTTTTATAAAAATCGTAAAATTCAATAGGTGGAATTTTATAGGAGTCCAAGAGATGTGGGCTATGGCAAGATGTGTGGTAGAATTGGGCAACAAGTGCCATGTGTGCCCATCTCAATGTCAGGAGCAACTCTTCTCCATTTTCACAAGCAAGATCCTGGCTAGGCACTGGCAAGTTCCCAAATGACATTCATTATTGATTGTTAACAGCCCGACACATCACATCAACAATCAGCTTCCAATCTTCGTATCATCATAATCTAGTTCCAATTTATTTTGTGTGTTAGGTGTGGGAGAAGTATGTAGTGGTTTGGGGTTTAGAGAGAACTGAAGCAAACCAGTAGCTTCAGGCAGAACAAGAACCACTATTAGCTGACTGCAGGCACTTCGGTCATGAGTAATCCCTGGGAACTATTGATAGTTCAGTGCAGCTGAAAGTCGGGGTGAAAGAGGCCCTTAAGCAGTGTTTGTTTGGTGTGTTTGTCAGATATTGGAATTTAGATAAACCCCTGAGCTAGTCTTAGTTTACTGATGCTTAACCATCTACAAAAGGACTGGAATTGTACTTGTGAGCACAGTGTTGGGAATCCAGTGGAAAACAGTCTCAGGTGAGAGAGTGAACTCCTATTTTGTGGTGAGCACTCTTTGAGACAGTCCATGATGGAGTGACTTTTGACTAAATTACAAGGGTGGGTCATCAAAAGTGAATTTATAAATACTTGTAAATAAGACAAAATTTGAATGAAGTTTAGTGACCCATAGTACCACTAACTTATGGCTGGTATCTGTCTTGATAGCATTGGCCATTTAAAGTGCAGTCTACATGCTGTTTGAGAATAGTTTGTCGATTAATTCATGGTTCAGATTAATTCTGCATGTTGTAGAATGATTTGTGTACATAATAGATTTATTTTTGCTTTTCAAATCTTGTATAGAGATACTTGGGTTTTTTTATTCAAAACCCAGAAATCTTGTGGTTGTGTTCTCTGAGGTAGCTGGGATCTCTCTCTGTTCAACAAAAAAACAGGTTACTAATGGGATCACAACATAAATGCAGTGATCTCATCTAGGATATAACATAATGAAAATCGTTAAGGTGTTTTATAAATGCATAAAGAGCAAAAGCATAGCTTAGGATCAGAGACTAAAAAACATTTTTGTATGCAGATGGATAATAGCTGTTAACACTTGATGTCTGCTTTCACAAAATAGAGCATGATGCATACAACCATGGATAAATAAAAGGAGTGTGAAATATTGCATGGTGAAACATGAGAGAAAATGTTAAATTTATGTTTGAAAGTATATAACATACCATGTTAACTGAAATGTATCTGGGCTTACAAGAAAGGAAAGAATTAATGGAGGTAATGGCAAGAAGTGTTCAGTTTGGTGAGCTTGAAGGATTGAAAGACAGCTAAATTTGCACAGTTATTTGTAAATAAAGGAAGGTTGACATTGGAGAATTACAGGTCAATTAACCTAACCTCAGTAGTTGGAAAATTACTGGGTTGAATTCAGGCGGATCAGCAAAAATGTCGATTAGAAAGGCACAACTTAATTTATGACAGTCATCACGAATTTGTAAAGAGAAAGTTGGTGTCTAATATATTTGAAATTTTTGGAGAGGTAATATGGAGATTCAGTGTGGCTAGAATATGCAATTTTGTCTTTTTAAATTTTGCCAAATACTTTGACAATGTTCCACTTGGCAGAGTGGTCTGAAAATTATTGTGTGGAACTCAAGGGAAATTAGCAAATTAGATCTAAAATTAATTAATTGGCAGACGTCAGTGGATGCTTCATTGGGGTTCTGAAGAGCTCAGTACTAGGTCCCTTTTCTTTTAGTTTGTATCAGTGATTTAGACTTGTGTGAAGTTTGCAGTTGATGCACTGATTTGGAGTGTGTTTGAGAACAAGAATCCAGACAAGATGATGTCAATGGACTGCTCATGTTGGCAGAAACCAAATTCAATCTGGAAAATTAGAAGATAATGTATTTGGGGTTAGAAAGATAAGTGAGGGAGTACACAATAAATGGCAGAATTCAGAGGATTGTGAGAGAACAATGGGACTTTGCAGTGCACGTCTGCAGGTCCCTGAAGGTAATAGGACATTGTTAAAGGGGTCAAGGAGGCTTACAGAATATTTTCCATCATTGGTTGGGACCTTGAGTATCACACAAGGTAGACTATCTTAAAATTGTATTAAAATAGTAAGGCATATTGTAAGTTTTGTACACACATCATAAGTGTTGTCAGCACACTGCTGGAAGTATGTGATGGCACTAGAGCGAATGTAAAAATAATTTGGAGGATATTGCCAGGAATTGGCAACTTTTACTTTGTAGAAAAATTGAATAGATGGGGATTGCTTTCTTTGGAATGAAGGAGATTGAGGGGAGAACTCATTGAAATGTATATAAAAGGTATCTAGATAGAATGGATAAAAAAAGACCTGTGTCCAGGTCATGGATTTAAAGTTCTATACAGTGGCATTAAAGGGGAATTGAGGAAAAATGTTTTTACCCAGTGAGATCTGGAACTCAACATCTGAAAATATTGAGGAGGCAGAAACCCCCATCACATTTTTTCAAAAATCTTTGTTGTCCACTGAAATACCATAAACTACAGTGTCGTGGACCAAAACTTGGAAAGTGAAATTAGATTGAAGAGCTTTTTTTCATCTGGCACAGACTAGGTTAGTTTATTGGCCTCCTTCCATGCTTAAAACAAAATTTTGCTGTTATGAATGCAAACCAGTCTGACAAGTAACCAAACATCCCTTCCACAGACTCCCATTGGTCAATGCAGGGTTCCCTGTTCAACATGACATATGTGAAACGTTACTTGCCAACAGGAATGGGTGAAAATATCATGCATAATTATATTCACTTCAGTTAAATCTCACACACCTTTCTGTACTTGTAGCATTCGGAGGAACAGGGACAGAGGTTTGCAAGAGTGACTTTTGCAAGTGGTTGTTAGATGGATACACTTTTCCAACTTAGCAGCAGCTCACAATAATTAGAATATCCTGGGGATGGTAGTGCATGGTCTGCACCACCTTTCTCATCTTCAGCTACCTTTCCCTCCAGCTCTTTCAAAGATCTTCTATGCTTCGCTGTGAGGTATTTTGCTCTTTCAAAGATCTTCTATGCTTTGCTGTGAGGTATTCTGCCAAGTAATACTGTCATTTTGCAGTTCACTATAACCACCCTTGAGATCCTGCCAGATGTTTACTGAAGTAAGTCTCCAGCTATATCAGATGACCTCTTGATAAACTCATTTGTTAGTAAGATGGCCGTCTTTGCTTGTTTCTGAGAGGTTCTGCATCAACCACATTTTATGTCTCTGAACAATTAGATGTGAAGATGTCTGAGCAGCTAAACCATCATGAGAAAGCATGGTAGCTTCCCAAGAAGCTTTTGCACCTGTGTACCAATTTCTTCTTTGTGGTATTCCACCAGACGCATATCGATGGAGTGGAACTCCCTTGCAGTTAACAGATAGCATTGAACAATCAATGGGTTGCTCAACTTCCACGTGTGTAGTCACTGACATCTTACACATGGATAAAGCCAGCTAGCACTGCAGATCTGAGCAGCTGCTTCTCCTGATGTGTTTCATTGAAGGCAATGTTGACGTAATTGCTCGTCCTGGCAAAAGACCATCGTTCACTCTTCACATACATTTATGTGTCGCTGATTAAAATCCAAGGAATTAGATCTGGCAGCACTTGTGAAGAATCTAGAGGCAAAAGTACTGAGGAGTTTTGACAGCCACTGATGAAGCTTGGTAGGAGATCCAGTGGCTCAATGGGTAGCACCCTTGCCTGTGAACTAGAAGCTCCATGTTACCATCCCACAACATGATGCATTGGCCACAGAAGCAGTAATTATGACAGTTCAACAAGATGCTAATCAGATGGCTAAACCTTCCAACAGTTCCCATATTCAATAAATAGAATATAAATCTGTGAAGAGACAAAATAAACAAACCAAAGTGGCAACTTGCCTTGTTGTGGATCTTGTTCCAGCTAGCTGCAAATGTCCTCCACCTGATATTATATCCTGACATTCTGGTATTCAGAAAAATGAAAGCTGAAGAAATGGGAGCAGCAATGTACTATCCAGTCTCTTGAGTCTGCTTTGCAATTCAGTGGTATACGATCATGTGTGATCTTCTGCTTCACCTCTTACCGTTACTCCCTATGGCCACTCATAATCTATTTGCCAACAAATGCTTCTCTCACCACCCTCAAAGGCCCTTTACAAAGCCTATGCCAACTTAGCATTGACTCATGTCAACCCATGACCATTTGTAGCCCATAAACCTATCACCCTTTCCCTTTCCACACCACTTGTCAATATCCCCAGGCACCACCATCGACAGACCTCAGGAGCCATTCTGAGATTAAAGAAAATAAAACTGGATGGATTGAATTTTACCAAAGATTGGCTAAGTGACAATTTTGAGGAGTTTCATGGAGTGTTTCCCTCTGAGTTCCAATGATTTATCTCACACTGTTCACCTCTGCTCACCTTTGTGTATGTCACTGTGACTCTGTGGTGCCACACTCACACTATTGTGCACTCGCTATTGTGTACTCACTCGCTATTGTGCTCGGACCTCCTGAGATTTCCACCATCAGCGCTATATTTAAAGCCCAGCTGTGCACCATGTCAATCACTGCCAAACATGAATAGCCTTTCACAGAACATGGACATGTAGGACTGACTGTGGCCCACTTCACGGCTATACACCTCTCTGACTACCCCAAGTGGTTGACTGATCATGTCCGAGCCACAGCCTGGGATTGGACAGCGCCCTAATTGACTGTAGTGACACCATAACTGATGACTGTTCCCTTTATGTTGGCTGAGGGCCATTTCCCTTGGACTTTAAAAGATGGCCATTCAGTGTTTGCTGTGTAAGTTGTCGGCACATGCTAGAGATGTGACACTGAGATAGCAAGCCAAGAGACTTGAGATGCAGCCTGCTCTGATGCATGAGATGAGTATCTGTTCAATGCAGCATTCCAATGTAAGTTGTTAATGTGCTCCAAAAAGCAGCATTGACATCCTGAACTGTGTTTTCAAGTTCGCCCGAAATGTGCCATGATGATGTGGTTGGGTTGGTGTATGTCCAATGCCAACCTTTGTGAATAATGGGTTACAAGTGGATGCTGCCCATGGAATGTAACTCTGAGCTGTTGGGTACAGCTGGTTAAGATGGATAATTGGAGGAGTAAGAGGCAATCTGGAGTTGCCAGGTACCCATTCAGATTTTAATGTCAGGAATTGTTGCTGACTAGTTCTTTCTGACACATGGGACATTGCATATAAATGAGGCAAGATCAGGTACTAATGAGATGGAAGTACATGGAAATAGGTCTCTCACCAGTCACTGGAAAGATTTACGTCTTGCTGTCAAACGTTGAGTATAAAATCTGTTTTTTCTTGATGTCAAGCATTTATTTTTCTAATCGCCACATATTTTCCCAGTTGATATGCCATTGCCACGATTGTTCAGTGCCAGAAAAATGTCCGTCCTCGGTGTCTATTGCAGACCTAAATGAGAAATAACAAAACAACTACTCAAATGTGTCAAAGTACTTAATCCATTATGAAAATTAATAAACTATTCGAGTACTTAATCCTTTACAAAAGTGCACATTTTTATTTAGAGCAATCAAAGCTGTGAAGCTGTTAATCAAATTGTGAACTTACAAACTCACCACAGTAATAAACATAGGTTATAGAATCAGTCATGCAGCACTAATCCTATAATGAAAGTTAGCTGGCAACAAGTACTGATCACTTTCAAATGCAGAGAGCTCTTCTTTCAAATATTTAAAGAGCTTGGGGATGTAAATGACTTTAGAACTTGACAGTTTGACAGTTTTCATTGCAAAGTGGCACTTTCCTCTCCAAAAGGGTATCTTACCTCTCATTGAAATCCTGAAAGTTTTAGGCCTTTTCTTTAAATGCCCAAAGCCCAAAGGTCATTTTTGGATATCCCACTAGGAAATCTGGATCTGTTTGAAAGACCGACGTGCAAACTACAACTTTCCCTTATTCCTCTCTCAAAAATGAAGTGTTTTCAAATAAGTTATTCCACAAATGTGATTGTCACTGGTCAAGCCAGTATAGATTACCCATCCTTAATATCTCTTGAAAGTGGAAGTGAGCCACTTTCTTAAACCTCTGCAGCCCACGTTCCATGAGAACAGTCATAATGCTTTAGATACACCTCTAATATAGTTCGGGATTCTGACCCAATAACCATGGAGAAGTAGTAATGCAGTTCTGTTTCAGGATGGTGTGTGACTTGGAGAGGATGGTGCTCCCATGTGTCTGCTGCCATTGTCCTTCTCAGTGATAAAGACTGTGAGTTTGTTGCATGCTGTCAAAGGAGTGCTGGTGAATTGTTAAAGTGCCTCCTATACATGCTGCATACTGTTGCTTCTGTGTTATGGTGGTGGATGAGGTGCCAATCAAGCAGCCTGCTTCATCCTGCAAAGTTCCAAGCTTCTTGAGTGTTATGGAACTCTAGACATTAGGCCAAGGGAGAATTTTCCATCACAATTGTGTCATCACTGTCATGAATGATGCTGAACATTGTGCAGTTACACACACACACATCTCCATTACTAACCTATGATGGAGGAAAGATCATTGATAAGGCAAATGAAGATATTCGGGGCCCAAATCACTACACTGAGGACCTCCTGCAGAAATGTCTTGTGACTGAGATGGTTGACCTCCAACAATAAAGCACTTACATTTATGCCAGGCATGACTCAAACCTGTAAAGTGTTCTGCCATCTACCATTTGCATTATTCTCTTGTTCCTCAATTTATAAACTCTCTTGGCACACCCGTCTCATATTCACTTGATCATATTCCCACTCAGCTGCTGATTACCCAACATCTGTACAGGACATTGGTTAGGCCATTGTTGGAATATTGCATGAAATTCTGATTTCCTTCCTATCGGAAAGATTTGTGAAACTTGAAAGAGTTCAGAAAAGATTTACAAGGATATTGCCAGGGTTGGAGGATTTGAGCTATAGGGAGAGGCTGAACAGGCTGGGGCTGTTTTCCCTGGAGGGTCGGAGGATGAGGGGTGACCTCATAGAGGTTTACAAAATGATGAGGGGCATGGATAGGGTAAATAGGCAAAATCTTTTCCCTGGGGTCGGGGAGTCTAGAACTAGAGGGCATAGGTTTAGGGTGAGAGGGGAAAGATATAAAAGAGACCTAAGGGGCAATTTTATGGACAGGGTGCTGGCAGGTGGGACTAGATTGGGTTGGGATATCTGGTCGGCATGGACGGGTTGGACCGAAGGGTCTATTTCCATGCTGTACTTCTCTATGACTCTACGACTCTATCCCCAGCTGGCACCCATGTCTGCCAAGTTGCAGGCGGGTTCTTGCTAATCAGGTACTACTGTTCTCTCCCTTAAATCTACTCCTTGACTCTTTTCCTAAAAATAAATTTCTTACCCTTTTATTGGTGTCACTAACAACATGTAAAATATTTGAGGCTAATAGCATTTAATGAAAATCCTGAAGGTTATTAAACAGGAATGCTGGACTGAATTTTGACTTTTCAATATCCATGTATAATATGATTATGATCTCAGCAGAACACTGACCATATCATTCTATATTTACTCATCCTGCGCTCCTCAGATGCTGCCTGACCTGCTGTGCTTTTCCAGCACTCTAATCTTGACTAATCTCCAGGACCTGCAGTACCCACTTCTGTCCATTTGCTCATCCATGTCTATTCTAGAATTGCAATCCTGCAATTTTGTTATTAAGCAGATATTCCTTTACTGCAAAAAGAAAATACTGCAGAAGCTAGAATATTCAGTTTTTTTTTAATTAAAGGAATTCATTGACGTGACATTAAGTGCTTTTGATGATATCTATATCACATCTTGTAAGAAAGTAAAGCTTCTGGCTCTAGTCAGAATTTTTTGTTTTCAGCCTTAAGGCTAGCAAATAAGGTACCTATTTTAAATGCTCTGCTACCTTATTTGATCAAATTGATTTTTTTTCTCGAGATAAATTAAATGACTATACCACTTTTTTGATCATTTTACAGCCTAATATTTCCCAACCATTGCAGCATACCTTTTACATTTTTTTCTCAAGCAACTTCTTTTGACTAGTCAGTGAGAAATTGAGAAACAAATTTGTAAAGACATCTCAATTATATCTAAGAATAAGAGAGTGGTTGTGGGTAGGGAATTTTAACTTTCCAAGAACTAGGCCTGCAATAATCTTAAGGGCTTAGATGGAGATGAATTTGTTAAATGTATACAAGAAAATGTTCTGATTCAGGATGTGGATATTCCTACTAGAGAATGTGGAAAACTTGACCTACTCTTGGAAATAAGGCAGGGCAGGTGACTGAGATGTCAATGGGGGAGCACTTTGGGGCCAGCGACCATGATTCGAATAATTTTAAAATAATGATTGAAAAGGATAGGTTAGGTCTATCGGGAGGAAGGCCAATTTTGACAAAAGTTGATTGGGGGCAGATGTTTTCAGGTTAAGGGATGGCTGAAAACTGGGAAGGCTTCAGAAATGACATAATGAGTGCCCAGGAACAGTATGGCATTTACTTACAAGTAGGAGCATACTTAAGAGGTAAATCAGGAGAGCAAAAAGGAGACATGAGATAGCTTTGGCAAATAAAGTTAAAGAGAATCCAAAGAGATTTTCTAAACACATTAATGACAAAAGTGTAACTAGGGAGCGAATAGGGCTCCTTAAAGATCAGCAAGGCAACCTATGTGCGGAACCACAGGAGATGGAGTAGATACTAAACGAGTATTTTGTGTCAGTGTTTACTATGGAGAAGGACATTGAAGATATAGAATGTGGGGAAATAAAATAGTGACATCTTGAAAAATGTTCACATTACAGAGGAGGTGGTGCTGGACTACTTAAAACACATAAAGGTGGATAAACCCCTGGGACTTGATTAGGTGTACCCTTGAACTTTGTGGAATGCTAGAGAATTGATTGCTGGGCCCCTTGCTGAGATTTCTTTTTCACAGGACAAGCCCTTCGGCTCTCCAAGCCTGTGCCAATCCAGATCCATTAACTAAACCTGTCATCTATTTTCTAAGGATCTGTATTCCTCTTTCCCTGCCCATTCATGTATCTGTCTAGATACATCTTAAATGATGCTATCGTGCTCCCCTCTACCACCTCTGCGGGCAACATGTTCCAGACACCCATCACCCTCTGCATAAAGAACTTTCCAAGCATATCTCCCTTATACTTTTCCCCTCTCACCTTGAACTCGTGACCCCTAATAATTGAGTCCCCAATTCTGGGAAAAAGCTTCTTGCTGTCCATCCTGTCTGTACCTCACATGATTTTGTAGACCTCAATCAGGTCCCCTTTCAACCTCCGTCTTTCTAATGAAAATAATCCTAATCTACTCAATCTCTCTTCATAGCTAGTGCCCTCCATACCAGGCAACATCCTGGTGAACTTCCCCTGCACCCTTTCCAAAGCATCCACATCCTTTTGGTAATGTCTTGACCAGAACTGTAAGCAGTATTCCAAATGTGGCCGAACTAACTATACAACTGTAACATGACCTCCCAACTCTTGTACTCAATACCCTTTCTGATGAAGGAAAGCATGCCATATGCCTTCTTGACCACACTATCGACCTGCATTGCCACCTTCAGGGCACAATGGACCTGAACACCCAGATCCCTCTGTACATCAATTTTCCCCAGGGCTTTTCCATTTACAGTAGATTTCGCTCTTGAATTGGATCTTCCAAAATGCATCACCTCGCATTTGCCTGGATTGAACTCCATCTGCCATTTCTCTGCCCAACTTTCCAACCCATCAGTGTTGTGCTGCATTCTCTGACAGTCCCCTTCACTATCTGCTACTCCACCAATCTTAATGTCATCTGCAAACATACTAATCAGACCACTTATACCTTCCTCCAGGTCATTTATGTATTTCACAAACAACAGTGGTCCCAACACAGGTCCCTTTGGAACACCACTAGTCACTGTTCTTCATATTGAGAAATTCCTTCCACTACTACTCACTGTCTCCTGTTGCCCAGCCAGTTCCCTATCTATCCAACTCATCCACCCTGGACCCCATGCAACTTCACTTTCTCCATCAACCTACCATGGGGAACTTTATCAAACACTTTACTGAAGTCCATGTATATGAATCAACTTTGTTGCTTCCTCAAAGAATTCTATTAAGTTGGTAAGACATGACCTTCCCTGCACAAAACGTTGCTGCCTATCACTGATTAGTCCATTTTCTTCCAAACGTAAATAGATCTTACACCTCAGAATCTTCTCCAGCCGCTCCTCTACCACTGACGTCAGGCTCATCTCAGCTTCTGACGCTCTATAACCTGGATCATCCTTGCTACCCTTCTTAAACAAGGGGATAACATTAACAATTCTCCAGACCTCTGGGACTTCACCCAAGTTCAAGGATGCTGCAAAGATATCTGTTGATACCCCAGCTATTTCCTCTCTTGCTTCCCTCAGTAACCTGGGGACTTGTCCACCTCAATGCTTATTGGAATACTCAGCACTCACTCCCTCCCTCCTTATGCCGACTTGAACTAGATTAATCAAACATCTATCCCCAATGTCAACATCTGTCATGTCTCTCTCCTCAGTGAATACCAATGCAAAGTACTCATTAAGAATCTCACCAATTTTCTCTGACTCCATGCATAACTTTCCTTCTTTGTCCTTGAGTGGGCCAACCCTTTCTCTGATTATCCTCTTGCTCCTATATACAAATAAAAGGCTTTTGTATTTTCCTTGATCCTGTTTCATGACCCCTTTTAGCCCTCTTCATATTTTTATCATTGACAGCCACAGGTGATGTGCCAAAAGACTGGGGTTGGCTAACGTGGTGCTACTATTTAAGAAAGGTGGCCAGGGAACAGTAGTCCTGTGAGCCTGACCTCGGTGGTGGGCAAGTTGTTGGAGGGAGTTATATGTATTTGGAAAGGCAAGGACTGATTAGGGATAGTCAACATGGCTTTGTGTAAGGGAAATCATGTCTGATTTGGTTAGTTTTTTGAAGAGGTAACAAAGAAAATTGATGAAGGCGGAGCAATAGATGTGATCTATATGGACTTCAGTAAGGCATTTGATAAAGTTCATCATGGTAGACTGATTAGCAAGGTTAGATCTCATTGAATACTTGGAAAACTAGCCATTTGGAAACAGAACTGGCTTGAAGGTAGAAGACAGAGCATGGTGGTGGAGGGTTGCTTCTCAGACTGGAGGCCTGTGCCCAGTGGTGTGCCATAAGGATCAGTGCTAGGTTCATTGCTTTTTGTCATTTATTTAAATGATTTGGATGTGAAATAGGAGATATGGTTAGTAAGTTTGCAGATGACACCAAAATTGCAGGTGTAGTGAACAACGAAGAAGGTTACCTCAGATTACAACGGGATCTTGATCAGATGGGCCAGTGGGCCAAGGAGAGGCAGATGGAGTTTAATTTAGATAAACGTGAGGTGCTGTATTTTGGAAAGGCAATCAGAGCAAGACTTATAAACTTAATGGTAAGGTCCTGGTGAGTGTTACTGAACAATGAGACCTTGGAGTGCAGGTTCATAGTTCCTTGCAAGTGGAGTTGCAGATAGTTGAATAGTGAACAAGGCATTTGTTATGTTTCCCTTTTTCGGTCAGTGCATTGAGTCTAAGAGTTGGGAGGTCATCTTGCAGCTGTACAGGACATTGATTAGGTGACTTTTGGAATACTGCGTTCAATTCTGCTTTCCCTGTTACAGGGTGGATGTTGTGAAACTTGAAAGTGTTCAGAAAATATTTATACAGACATTGCCAGGGTTGGAGGATTTGAGCTATAGGCAGAGACTGAATAGGCTGGGTCTATTTTCCCTGGAGCATCAGAAGCTGAGATGAGACCTTATAAAGGTCAATAAAATCATGAGGGGCATAGATAGGATAAATAGACAAGGTCTTTTACCCAAGTCCAAAACTCGAGGGTGTAGGTTTAGAATGAGAGGGGAAAGATTTAAAAGGGACCTAAGGGACAATCTTTTCATGCATAGTGTGGTGTGTTTATGGAGTGAGCTGCCAGAGGAAGTGGTGGAGGCTGGAACAATTACAATATTTAAAAGGCATCTAGATGGGTATATGAAGAGGAAGGGTTGAGAGGATTATGGGCCAAATGCTGGCAAATGGTAATAGATTTATCTCGGATATCTGGTCAGCATGGACGAGTTGGACCGAAAAGCCTTCTTCTGTGCTGTACACCTCTACGACTCTGTGACTCAAAATGAGTTGGCTTCACAATTTCTGTAAATGCAAAATGAGTATTTTTGTATGAGAAGAAGAGATTGGATTCTGGGTAATCCAAGATGGAGGACAGGAAACATTTCAGGCTGTAAGAGCTGCTCCTTTTTTTGAGGTATTTTAGGCACTGGAGATGATTTCCTTGAATTCCGGGAGCAGCGATTACTGTTTTATCTGCTGTTGCACTGTTTTGGAACTTTGGAAAAAAAAGTCAAAACAACAACAGTTTTAAAAGGGAGAAGAACAGACAAAGGAAACACATGGTGAGGACAGTGGAGGGGAGAGAGGGAGAGAGAGAGAGAGAGAGAAAGAGAGAACATGCACAGTTACTGCCTTTGCTGTTTTTGAATTCATGTGTCGTTGGACATCGGCGTGCATACCTAAGGGGCAGCTTTTTCATGCAGAGGGTGGTACGTGTGTGGAATGAGCTGCCAGAGGATGTGGTGGAGGCTGGTACAATTGCAACATTTAAGAGGCATTTGGATGGGTATATGAATAGGAAGGGTTTGGAGGGATATGGGTCGAGTTCTGGCAGGTGGGACTAGATTGGGTTGGGATATCTGGTCGGCATGGACAGGTTGGACCGAAGGGTCTGTTTCCATGCTGGACATCTTTATGACTCTAATTTGAAAACCACGACATCTGCAAATTTAACTATGATAAGATCAAAATAATTGGCATACAAGGAAAGACACTATAATACTTCCATCACTGTATCTACATTTACTAGATAAAAGTGTTGACAGTGCTCTTGCTTTCCCTCAATATGGAGTTCAGCCAGTTCTTGGGTTTAATGGAGCTAACCATTGATCAGTGGTTTGAATAACTTGCTCTTAACTTTAGAGGGATCAATAGAATTATCTGGAATTAGTTCAATTAAATCTACTGCTTTGAACCAGGCCATTCACTTGAAATGGTCTGTACTGATGTTTAAGCATCTGCCAAATCACCTCACATTTTCTGTGTCAAGGTGTTTTCACTCAGCACTAACTTTGTTTCATGTGTTTGGTTAGGCAAGAAGAGGTTTCTTGTGTAGAATGGTGAACCTGTACTCGTTGGAGTTCAGAAGATTAAATGGTGATGTTTGTACAGGTGTAACATAGGTTTCTAAGGGGGTGCTCTGGAATTACTAGGACTAGGGAACACTGTTTCAAAATAAGACAATCTCCCATTTAAGATGGAAGTGGGAGTGGAATTCTTCCTCAAAGGGAAATGACTGATTAGTGAAAATATTTTCTTTAACACTTTGGTCAGATTAAACCGACAACTGTGGTAATGTGAATTTGAAGCAAATACAGTGATAAATACTATAGTAATATTACTGTAATATATACCCTATGAAATTAAACAGAAGGTGATGAATAATTTTAGACTGACCATTAAATATAAGTTGATCAGTGCTGGGTCCTCTACTTTTTGTTATTTACATAAATGATTTGGATGCGAGCACAGTTAGTAAGTTTGCAGATGACACTAAAATTGGAGGTGTAGTGGACAGCAAAGAGTGTTACCTCAGATTACAACAGGATCTGGACCCGATGGGCTGAGAAGTGGCAGATGGAGTTTAATTCAGATAAATGTGAGGTGCTGCATTTTGGGGAAGCAAATCTTAGCAGGACTTATACACTTAATGGTAAGGTCCTAGGGAGTGTTGCTGATCAAAGAGACCTTGGAGTGCAGGTTCATAGCTCCTTGAAAGTGGAGTCGCAGGTAGATAGGATAGTGAAGAAGGCGTTTGGTATGCTTTCCTTTATAGGACAGAGTATTGAGTACAGGAGTTGGAGGTTTACAAAATTATGAGGGGCATGGATAGGATAAATAGACAAAGTCTTTTCCGTGGGGTGAGGGAGTCCAGAACTACAGGGCATAGCTTTAGGGTGAGATGGGAAAGATATAAAAGGGACCTCAGGGGCAACCTTTTCACACAGAGGGTGGTACGTATATGGAATGAGTTGCCAGAGGAAGTGGTGGTACAATTGCAACATTTAAGAGGCATTTGGATGGGTATATGAATAGGAAGGATTTGGAGGGATATGGGCCGGGTGCTGACAGGTGGGACTAGATTGGGTTGGGACATCTGGTCAGCATGGACGGGTTGGACCGAAAGGTCTGTTTCCATGCTGTACATCTCTATGACTCTATGACTCTAAATCAAGTAGATTTTTCTCTTTAGCCATTAATTATAAGAGCTTGGTATTGTAGAAGCATTGAATAAAAAGTTAAGCAGAATGCACTTCAATTTGTTTTTGTATCTGTAATATAAATAAGTATCTTTTCACCATAATATGTCACAACATTCTGCTGAATTTTGACTGTTCGTGTGACTTGTGCATGGGCGAAGTGATTTGTTGGAAAAAAAACATGAGAAGTTGACACATTAGCAGTAAGAATTTGACAGGATATTGTGATATATTATGATTGAAGAGACAATCACTGAGTAAATCAAAGTCAACAAGTTGGAGTATTTTAAAATATAGATCTTTGGTTAATTAGGAAGATCCTGCATCACCATATTTCTTGACCCTTGACCTCAGAAGCACGAATTGGAGGTAGGATTAATCCGCTGTTTTGGAATTATCTAACCTAAAATCGAAGTCTGATTCTCACTTGGGACCGTGGGATCGCAGACTCACCCCAATAGCTTTTCATCTCCTCTAGCAATTTACACGACCTCTAATATTCCTATGAAATATTTGAGAGCAAGTGCATGTGGAACACATGAACAGGAGAATGGAAAATTTAACTGGAAAATTCAAATAAATCGTATCACAAATTTACGGAATGTAAAACTTGGAGTAACACTCGAATTATTTTTCATCATTGCTGCTGAGCAGTAAACTGCATAATAATTCTTTTGAAAATTAGAATTCTTTTGGTTCTTTGTGGGAGGAAAAGATGAGTTTACTTTTTGTTTGGCGCCCACCATCAGGAACAATATATCTTGCAGAATAAAATTTATGAAGCTGCATTCCAATTTTTCACCATAACATCAATGGAATTCCCATGTGCGTTCTGGCAATTGTATTCCAAAATATTGGGAAAAGCCCCTTTGATGTTCTGTCTAAACATCTTTCATACAGTAAAACATCCCAAAGCTCTGCCTAACTTTAAAATAAAGGGAAAATCAGCAAAGGAGGGGTAAACAGTATGATGCACGGTCTTGAAGCAAAGTTACTGGAAATTGAAGATGTCTTATATGTTTATTTTTAATTTATTCATTCACTCACAGGATGTGGGTGTGGCTGGTTGGGCCAGTATTTATTGCTCTTCACTAGCTGTCACTGACAAGTGGTTGGCGAGTTTCTTTCTTGAACCTCTGCAGTTCAATTCGTGTAGGTACACTCAGTGCAGAATCTACTGGTACCTTTCATTGTAATGCTATTGCCGGCCAGTTTGCCCATAGGGACAGGCACCCAACTTGTGCATTGGAGCAGTGTGCACCTCAGGGCTGTTTGCTTCCTGTCTTAGTGCTGACTCACTTAGTGCCTACATCTGTCCCTTGCATTGACTTGCTTTTTATCACTTTGCTACCTCATTCAGAGCTGACAGGATCACATTACTCTTACCTTGCCTGTCGTTTAGGGTAGTCATAAAGTCAGTGATCAGCCAAGGGGAGTGAACATGCTGTATGGTAATGCGCCCAATCAATGCCACACCTATGGCATGTGCCAGCAGCTTCATGACAAACACACTGGATGTACTTCAGCCAAACAGTGATGTCTCAAAGTCCAAAGGGAGTAGTCCTCAATTGTGGCAGGGGTCCCCATACACTTAGTCAAGGACAGCATCCTATCTCAGTCCAGGGACTAGGACAGTTATTCAGCAGCTTGGGGTGGTCAGGGTCAGTGGTTCCTTATCATTGAGTCCCAGTAATGGGCTACAGTCAATCCAACTGGTTCAGTGCTGTCAGGGCAAGAGAGATACATGAGTCGGGGATCTGCACAAAGATCACTTGGAGGACTAGTCTGTCATCTGTTGCGACTGTACTTCCAAGCTAATCAGAGGATGGGCCACAGTCAGTCCTGAGGTTCTGTTCATTAAAAGCCCATACAGGTTATTAGGGCCCATTGTGTCAGAGAAAATGGGGTAGTCAGTTGTGAGGAATAGAAGCAGTATGCTGTGAAGCTGAGGGATCAATAATTGTGACAGGGCAACTCAATATTGGGAGTGGGAGACTTTCATGAATTGGAGAACATAGGTTAATGTCAGGGGGTGGCAGTGTGGGGTTGGAGGGGGCAGTGTCATCGACAATGACTGTGTCCTGGCTTTGATGGGGCAACAGTACACCAAGATTGTTGGCATGGTTAAATTGTAGACCCTGGGGGTCAGGGGTGAGGTTGGGAGATGAAAACTTAAATGAAAGAATTGAGTGTGAACATGTGGAAGCTCCGAATTGATGGGGTTGATGGGGAGTGTAACACAGAAAGGAGCATGACATTTTGGCAGGGTCATCTAGACTAACAAGCTGAGCCTGTGACTCACTAAGTATGACCTGTATTTCCTTCCATCTTCATCCAAATTGCAAATATGAAATGGGAATAAAATATGGCTGCTACCACACCCAGAGTGAGTGGCATGTATTTTTTTCTTTCTGTCTGAGTACATGGGCTCCACTTGTGAGCAATATGAGGACCTTCACGGAGTAATTGTATGAATCAGACACTAACACAGTACAGACTAAAGACATCTGGATTCATGGAATTCTGCATCTGAAGTACATTCAAAGATTAGCTATGTGGAATACAATTCCTGGCCACAGCAATCTTGACCACATCACTGATCAAAATCTTCCCTGTGAAGCAGAAGTAATCTTTTAAATGTCATCTGTGGTGTACAATTCACAAAATCAGTCCGAGGTCTCATTGACAACTCACAGATGTGTAACTGATTTCCTCTTACTGTGGACCTTCATCAAGATGTTTTTACATGCAGTGCTGGCAATTTTAGATGGCGTGTTGGGATGGGGGTACAATGTATATGCAGTCCGACTGCACTCACAATTGCCTGCTGTTTTTACAAACATGGTTTGCGCTGTATATATTGCACTAAGTTTCACTATGTCAAAGGTACATGTACAGGCATTCCATGATCCTCATTCTAGAGTCCTGTATGTACCACAGTCTAGAGGACTATGCTTGGAATGCTTAGAATCTGAGAATCCCTACAGTGTGGAAACAGGCCCTTCAGCCCAACAAGTCCACACTGACCCTCTGAAGAGTAACCCACCCAGATCCATTCCCCTACTACTCTACATTTACCCCAACTAATGCACCTAACCTACATATCCCTGAACACCATGGGCAATTTAGCATGGCCAATTCACCTAACCTGTGGGACTGTGGGAGGAAACTGGAGTACTAGGAGGAAACCCACACAGACATGCTGAACTGTAAATTGTGTGTGTTCACATTTGAGAAACATCTGGACGAGTACATGAATAGGAAGGGAATGGAGGGATACGGATACTGTAAGTGAAGACAGTTTTAATGTGGAAGTTCAATATGTGTCAGTGCAGGCTTGGACAGGAAAAGGCCTATTGTTCTTTGTTCTGTTCTTTATCAAGGCTATTAATGTTACCGAGGTGAGTATTGCAGTCTGAACAGTAGGCTTTGTCAAAAAAACTGACTTCCTCCACGTACAGGGCATCATACAAACTTCTGAGATTGAGATAAAGTACAATGAAGCCTAATCTGACACAAGGGTGACTGGGGAGTAGACAGTTGGCTTTCTGAAGATGAAGTCCTGGTGCTTTGATGGATTTTAGAGTTTGGGGTGTGGTGGTAGGGGTGACATTGCTGGCTATATAGTCTAGGTAGCGTGTGCCACATAATCTTTGCAAGATGTGCTGTACACAACTGGTGCAATGAACGGTTGTTGTGGAAGCTGAAGAACTGGGTAAGAGCCGTAGTCTTTTGAAGAGGAAGATGAGAACTTTGAGCAAGAGGAACATCACCGTCAGCACAATCTAGTGCTGCAGCATTAGTGTAAGAAGCCAGACAGGACTTCATTGATACCTGCTTCCAATAAACCTGAACTACATGAAGTAATCATCCAATGGCACTACACCTGTTGCTGTTCCAAAGGCAAGCAGTCCCTATTTATTACCAGAAGCAAATACGCTCTTTTTATTTGGTTTGATTTTTTCTTTGCCTTTGATATTGTTCAATAAGTGTCTGGGTTCTAAGGATGGGTAGTCTATGTAGGTTCATTCTTTTCATTGTAGTGACAATCACAGTCAATCAGACAAGGTACTGATGTAAAGTAGCAATAAATTTACAAAGGTAGGGTCTATTTGCAATGAAGTGTCACCTGTAGCATCGTAAGTGCCCTCAAGAGCTTTTCATTTTTAATTGCTGTGCCACTACATGTACTGTGTAGGGCTATCTGTGGCTGGCTGTCAGTGTTTGAGCTGGTGCACAATTCGGCTTTAAATATGGTGTCTAGTGACAGAAAACCCGGAAGGTCCTGCCGTCGAATGTTAGTGGTATCAATACACCCACCACTGATGAGCTGAAGATAGTGTCAAGAGCAGTGCCGTGGTACATGCAAAATGAGGTCAGTAGCAGAGAATTGCATGAGGCAGCTCGCTGGAGCTCACAGTCAGAAACCCTCCACAAAACTCCCCAAAATTGATGCATTGCTGATTTTTGTTCAATTTAGTCAATTCTTTCTGTTTTTAAATTCACCAAGGTATGTAGGGGAAGGTTGTGAAGAAGGGTCACAAGACTAAAAATGTTAATTCTGTTTTCTTGCCACAGATGCCACTGGACCTACTGAGTTTCTCCAGCAATTTCTGTTTTTTGTCTCAGATCTTCAGTATTCACAGTTCTTTGCTTTATATTGTCAGCTTTGATGCCAACTGAAAGCAAGGTACCAGGACTCGTGTATTTTATGAGAAAGAATTGGTGGACCCTGCTGCACGCAGACTGAATCATCCCGGCAGAACGACCTTTGTCATTACAGTTGCTGTAAAGGAAACTCAATTCTCAGTGGGAATGATCTGAAGCAACTATAGAGGAAAGAAATTACATTTGATAATATTAACAAATGAACAGAGAACATGGTCTGTCACCACGTTAATAACCATTATTTTAAGAGAAGTTCTGTCCATTTATATTGAATAGATTAGTAGCTTTATTAAATTATCAGACAAAATGAGACACATGACTGCATTAGACATTCATTTGATTATAACACCAGTAATTTCTGTCCTGATAAATGCAATGCAAGCCACTGTGCTAGTTTCTTCTGGAAGCTTTCAATGAAACATTAACTTCCTAACTGCTGAATAAGTTCCATACAAGTGGATACTTTTGGAAGTGCTTGCAGAGGCTTACCAGGATATTTTCCTGAGTCTGTTGCTAATTTACATGACGTCTTCAGTATTGACATCAATGTGGACGTATGGGCTTAAATTGTGAGGAGAGATTTTGCAAATGAAGACTATTTTCTCGAAAATCTAGACAGGAAAGTGGTGATCTGTTTGAAGTGCTCCAGGTATTGCCAGGAAAAGACAGAGTAGATAGACTATTTCACTGGTTGGGGATTCGAGAACTAGGGGTCATAGTCTAAAAATTAGAGCTGAAGCATTCAGGAAAGAATAGATTCCCTACAGTGTGGAAACAGGCCCTTCGGCCCAACAAGTCCACACCGACCCTCCGAAGAGTAATCCACCCAGACCCATTTCCCTCTGACTAACGCACCTAACACTATAGACAATTTAGCATTGCCAATTCACCTGACCTGCACATCTTTGGATTGTGGGAGGAAACCCATGCAGACACAGGGAGAACGTGCAAACTCCACACAGATAGTTGCCCGAGGCTAGAATCAAACCTGGGATCCTGGTGCTGTGAGGCAGCAGTGCTAACCACTGAGCCACCGTGCCACCCATGGAAGCCATGCCAGGAAGCATTTAGACCATAAGACATAGGAGCAGAAATTAGGCTGTTCAGCCCATCGTGTCTGCTCCACCATTCAATCATGGCTCATAAGTTTCTCAACCCCATTCTTCTGCATTTTCCCTGTAATGGGGAGGATGATAGATATTTGGAATTGTCTTCCACAAATGTCAGTGGATGCTGGATCAGTTGTCAGTTTTAAACTGAGCTGGATATATTTTTGTTAAGCAATGGTATTAAGGGATAAGAGGCCAAAGACTGGTATATGGAGTTAGACTACAGATCACTGCAGATGCTTTTCCAGCACCACACTTTTCAACTTTGGTCTCCTCACCTATCGTATTCCCAGTGCCCCTCCCCCAAACACCCCCCCCCCCTCCCCCCACCATTTATCTCAGCCTGCTTGGCACACCAGCCTCATTCCTGAAGAAGAGCTTATGCCCGAAACGTCGATTCTCCTGCTCCTCGGATGCTGCCTGGCCTGCTGTGCTTTTCCAGCACCACACTTTTCCACTCTGGTCTCTTAGCATCTGCAGTCCTCATTTTCTCCTAGTTGATCTTAACCTACTGCGAATCCTCTTGCTAGGATGCCTACGTTGAAGAAGCTCTCCTCCTCCCTCTAAAAGGATGTCAGTGAGTCCCTCTCTCACTGCACCCCCCAGGTCATCTCCTCTGCCCTGACGCTCTTCAGCCACGTCCTGAAACAGAGTCGCTACCACAGCCACATCTCTTTCCTCAGCACCTGCCTACGGAACCCGACTGACCCGGACTACATTCAAACCAACACATGGACTCCGGACTACATTCAAACCAACACAATTTGGACCCAACCAGGACAACCAGTACCTACAACAAATCCAAAGCCTCCAGCAACAGACCTCCCTCCGGATCCTCCGCTCCACGCTCACAGCCATGCGCCGCTACCTACATTCCCTGCAGTCAGCCCTACCCCAGCTCAGGACAACACTCTCACAGACCTGCAAAGGACCTTTGCTGTTCTTCATCCTCCGAAGAATTCATACACTGAACAAACGTTTTTTCCTAGCCATATCAAACATCAAAGAAAGTAAGTACAAAAAATGTTCATGTACTCATCCCCACACTCCGATTCCTCGACCGTTCCTGAACCTTCTTGCGACCTCCGGAACTGCTCGGGCACCATTGCCCACGAGACCGCTGCAGCCACCACCGCCGTGGCGAACGGTGACACCCCCACCGCCTCTCGGACAACAGCCACCACCAACCATGCAACCTCCGCGATCGCCGCCCAGACAACTGCCTCCACGATCACCAGGAAGACCATCACCGACAGATACGTGGCCGCCACGGGATCCACGGCCACCGGGACCAGCGATGTTTCTGCCTGCCGCAGCCACTTCTGCCCCCAGAGTTGCCGTCGCCGCAGCAACTTCCGCCCCCAGTGACATCACTCACTTGCTCAAGGACCACACCGCACGCTACGCCACCCCCACGTTGATCTCCGCCCCCCCGCCGACCCCCCCCC